>NW_005871067.1:882629-911398 GCF_000147115.1 Myotis lucifugus | reverse complement strand
GGATCCAGCCCGTTTGAAATGAATAAAACTAAAAAAAAAAAAAAGACCGTACCCTTTTATGTAATGATGTTTACTTTGAATTTATATTAGTTCACACAAACACTCCATCCATGCTTTTGTTCCGGCCCTCCGGTCCAGTTTAAGAACCCATTGTGGCCCTCGAGTCAAAAAGTTTGCCCACCCCTGGGATAGAGCATTGGCCTGCATACTGAAGGGTCCCAGGTTCGATTCTGGTCAAGGGTATGTACCTTGGTTGTGGGCACATCCCCACTAGGGGGTGTGCAAGAGGCAGCTGATAGATGTTTCTCTCTCATCGATGTTTCTAACTACTCTATCCCTCTCCCTTCCTCTCTGTAAAAAAATCAATAAAATATATTTAAAAATAAAGAAGATAGAACCCTTGTAAACATTTATGCATCCAAATAGGAATACCTGAATATATAAAGGAAATCTTGTTGGACATAAATGGAGAAGTCAATAGTAATGCAGTCATTGTAGGGGATTTTGATGTCAATGGATAGATCTTCCAGACAGAAAGTCAATAAGGAAATAGCAGCCTTAAATGACACACTAGACAAGATTGATTTAATTGATGTTTTCAAGAGCATTTAACCCCAAAGTAGCAGAATATACATTCTTAACATGTATCATTATTAGGATAAACCACATTAGGACAGAAAACAAGTCTCAATAAAGTTAAGAAGATTGAAATCATATCAAGATCTTCTCTGACCACAATGGTATGAAACTAGAAATCATTTACAAGAAAATAACTGAAAAGCATTAAAACACATGGAGTCTAAATAACATCTTCCCAAATTATGAATGGCTAAACAGTGAGATCAAGGAAGAAATCAAAAGATACCTTGAGACCAATGGAAATGAGAATACAACAACCCCAAATCCACAATGAAAATCAGTCCTAAGAGGTAAATTCATAGCATTTCAGACCTATCTCAAGAAACAAGAAAAATCTCAAATAAACAATTTACCAGTAATCTTACATTTAGGGGAACTAGAAAAAGAACAACAAGCAAAGCCCAAAGTGAGTAGAAGGAAGGAAATAATAAAGATCAGAATGGAAATAAATGAAACAGTCTAAAAAAAATACAAAAGATCAGTGAAACCAACAGCTGCTCGTTTGAAAAGATAAACAAGATTGATAAACCTTTAAGCAGATTCATTAAGGAAAAAAAAGAGAAAGGATCCCCCCCCCCGAAAAAAAAATTATAAATGAAAGATAAAAAGTAACAACTGATAACAGAAGTACAAAGGGTTATAAGAAAGTCTTATAACAACTAAATGCTAACTAATTGGACAATCTGGAAGAAATGGATAAATTCCTAGAAATATAAAATCTTCCAAGACTGAATCAAGAAGAAATAGAAAATCTGATCAGACCAACAAAATCAAAGCAGTAATTAAAAAAACAACAACAAACAAACTTCAGAACAAACAAAAGCCCTGGACTGGATGGCTTCACAGGTGAATTTTACCTAACATTCAGAGAAGTAACACCTATCCATCTCAAACTATTCCATAAAATTCAAGAGGAAGGAAGACTTCCAAGCTCATCTTACAAGGCCAGCATTTATAGTAATTCCAAAACCAGATAACGATACTACAAAGAAAGGAAATTATAGGCTAACTAGAGGCCTGGTGCATGAAATTCGTACACTAGGGGGGGGGCTGTCCCTCAGCCCATCTTGCACCCTCTCCAATCTGGGACCCCTCGGGGGATATCCGACTGCCGGTTTAGGCCCGATCCCTGTGGGACATCCCTCTCACAATCTGGGACTGCTGGCTCCCAACCGCTCGCCTGCCTGCCTGCCTGATTGCCCCTAACCACTTCTGCCTGCCAGTGTGATCACCCCCTAACGACTCCCCTGCTGGCCTGATTGACGCCTACCTTCTCCCCTGCCAGCCTGATTGTCCCCAACTGCCCTTCCTGCAGGCCTGGTCCCCCCCAACTACCCTCCCCTGCCAGCCTGGTCACCCCCAACTGCCCTTCCCTACCAGCCTGGTCGCCTCTAACTGCCCTCCCCTGCCGGCCTGGTTGCCTCTAACTGCCCTCCCCTGCAGGCCTGGTCCCCCCCAGCTGCCCTCCCCTGCAGGCCCAGTCACCCCCAACTGCCCTCCCCTGCCAGCCCAATCACCCCCAACTGCTCTCCCCTGCTGGCCTGTTTGCTCCCAACTGCCCTCCCCTGCCAACCATCTTGTGACGACATGGGCGTGGCCATCTTGTGACCACATGGGGTTGGCCATCTTGTGCGAGGGTGTGATGGTCGCTTTGCATATTACCTCTTTATTACATAGGACTTTATTATATAGGATATCCCTGATAACAGATGCAAAAGTTCTCAATAAAATATTAGCAAATTAAATTCAGCAATGCATTATAAAGATTATACACCATGATCAAGTGGGATTTCTTCCTGGGATGCAAGGTTGGTAAGTATTTGCAAATCAATTAATGTGATATACGTAAACAAAATGAAGGCTACAATAATATGAACATATCAGTAGATGCAGAAAAGCATTTGACAAAACCCAGCATCCATTTATGATAAAAACTTTCAGCAAATAGAGGGAACATATGAGGGAACCAAGGGAGCATACTTCAACATGCTAAAGACCATATCTGACAAACTGACAGCTAACATACTCAATGGAGAAAACTAAAAGTGTTTCTCTTAAGATCAGGAACAAGACAGAGATGTTCACTGTTACCACTCTTATTCAACATAGTTCTATAAGTCCTAGCTACAGCAATCAGATAAGAAGAAGTAAAAGAAATCCAAATTGGCTAGAAAGAAGTAAAACTGTCATTTGCAGATGGCATGATATTGCATACAGAGAACCCTAAATATTCCACCAAAGAACAACTAAAAATGATAACTGAATTCAATTAAGTAGCAGGATACAAAATAAGTATTTAGCAATTGGTTGCATTTTTATGCACAAATAATGAACTATCAAAAAGGGAACTAAAAAATAATCTATTTGCAGTTGCATAAAAAAAAGAATATCTAGGAATAAATTTAATCAAGGACATAAAAGACCTGTACTCGGAAAATTGTAAGACACTGAAGAAAGAAATTAAAGAAGATACGAGTAAGTGGAAGCATATACCGTGTTCATGGATTGGAAGAATTAACATCACCAAAGCAATCTATAGATTGAATGCAATTCCTATCAAAATACCAATGGAATTTTTCACAGAACTAGAACAAATAATCCAAAAATTTATATGGAACCATGAAAGATTTTGAATAGGCATAGCAATGTTGAGAAAAAAGAACAAAATTGGAGGTATCACACTACCAGATACCAAACTATACTACAAACTATACTCCTATGGTAATCAAAACAGCATGATACTGGCATAAAAACAGACACATAAATCAATGATACAGAATAGAGAGCCTAGAAATAAACCCACACGTAGATGGTCAATTAATCTATATATATAAAAGCCTAAGTGACTGTTACAACCAGATAACCGGCCGGTAGCTATGATGTGCACTGACCACCAGAGGGGCAGACACTCAGTGCAGGAGCCGCCCCCTGGTGGTCAGTGTGCTTCCACAGCCAACCTCCCATGGCCAGCCAACCTCCCACAGTCCCTTCCCCTGGCCGGCTGGCCCCAATCAGCCCCGATTGCTGGCCAGGCTGAGGGACCCCAACCATGCACAACAGGCAAGAACATACAGTGAGATAAAAACAGTCTATTCAATAAATGGTGTTGGGAAAATTGGACAGATACATGCAAAAAAAAATGAAACTAGACCACCTTCTTACACCCTATATGAGAACAAGTTCAAAATGGATTAAAGACTTAAATGTGAGAACTTACAAAACTCCTACAAGAAAACATAGGCAGTACATTCTCTGATATTTCTCTTAGCAATATTTTTTTCTGATATATCTTTTTGGGCAAGGGAAACAAAAGAAAAAAAAGTTATGAGAGTTCATCAAAATAAAAAGTTTTGCACAGCAAAAGAAACCATCATCAAAATGAAAATACAACCTTCTGAGTGGGAAAAGATATTCGCCAGTGATACATCTGATAAGGGGTTAAGTATCCAAAATTTATAAGGGACTCATACAACTAAACACCAAAAAAGCCCAAACAATCAAATTAAAAAATGGGCAGAAGACCTGAATAGACACTTTTCCAAAGAGGACATAGAGATGGCCAATAGACATATGAAAGGATGCTCAAAATCATTAATCATCAGAGAATTGCAAGTTAAAACCACAGAGAGATACCACCTCAGGCCTACCACGCACACCTGTCAGAATGGCTACCCTATATAATAAAAGCCTAATATGCAAATTGACCAAACGGCAGAACAACCGGTTACTATGACGCGCACTGACCACCAGGGGCAGCTTCTGCGTTGAGCTTCCCCCTGGTGGTCAGTGCACTCCCACAGGGGGAGCATGCTCAGCCAGAAGCTGGCCTTATGGCTGGTGAGTGCAGTGGTGGTGGCGGCAGCCTCTCCCGCCTCTGCTGTAGGCGGGCGGTAAGGAGCAAGGGGTCCCAGACTGTGAGAGGGATGTCTGACTGCTGGCTTAGGCCCAATCCCCGGGGGTTTGGGCCTAAGCTGGCAAGCAGACATCCCCCAAGGGGTCCCAGACTTTGAGAGGGCACAGGCTGGGCTGAGGGTCCCCCTCCTCCAGTGCATGAATCTCATGCACCAGACCTCTAGTCATTAATAAATCAACAAAAAACAAATGCTGGCGAGGATGTGGAGAAAAGGGAATCCTAGTGCACTGTTGGTGGGAATGCAGATTGGTACAGCCACTATGGAAAACAGTATGGAGGCTCTTCCAAAATTTAAAAATGCAACTGCCTTATGACCCAGCAATTCCATTCTGGGTATATATTTATAGAAATCCCAGACAGTAATTTGAAAAGTTATATTAACCCCTATAGTCATTGCAGCATTATTTATAATAGCAGAGATATGGAAGCAACTCAAGAGCCCATCAACAGATGATTATATAAAAAGTGGTGGTATAAATGTTTATATGGGTATACACACACATATACATACATACATACACACAATGAAATATTACTTGGGCATAAAAAGAATGAAATTTTACCATTTGCGACCACATGGATGGACCCAGAGGGTATTATGCTAAGTGAAATAAGTCAGACAGAGCAAGACAAATATCAGATTACTTTATTTATATGTGGAAATTAAAGAGCAAAATAAACGAATAAAAGTAGAAACAGCCTCATAGATATAGAGATCAGACTGATGGTTGCCAGAGGAGAGGGAGGTTGGGGGTGCTAGGTGAAAGATGTGCAAATTGGTATTCACAAAATAGTCCAGGATATGTGAAATACAGCATAGGGAATATAGTCAATAATCTATATATATAAAAGCCTAAGTGACCATCCAATCATCTGACCAGTAGCTATGACACACAATGACCACCAGGGGGCAGACGCTCCGACTGGTAGCTATGATGTGCACTGACCACCAGGGGGCAGACTTGGCAGCTGCGGTTCTCAGCTGACGGACCCGGAACCAGAGAGGAGGGAGTCTGATTCCGGGGTGCATCACCTGAGAAGTGCCCTCTTGCAATCCGGGACCCCTTGGGGGATGTCGGAGAGCCGGTTCCGGTCCAGTCCCTGCAGGCCAGGCCGAGGGACCCCACCAGTGCTCGAATCTGTGCACCAGGCCTCTAGTATTGTAATAACTATATACAGTGCCAGGTGGGTACTTGAAATATCGGGGGGAATCACTTTGTAAATGATTGCCTAACCACTATGCTGTACACCTTAAGCTAATATAAAATTATATTGAATGTAAACTGTAATTGAAAAGTAACATTTAAGAAAATAACAATTTTTGAGGAACTTCATGGTTTAAAAAATCAGAGGGATAAAACAGAAGAATCTTTCATGCCTTTTCTTTTCAGAGGAATATACTTTATTTTCTTACAGGAAAAAAAGGTTTTTCTTGTTGGATTAGAATCCTATAATAGATGATGTGGACTCTTCAGTTTCCTTTTTTATAGTTATCTGTTGAAGTGCCTCGTCTGCCACCATCCAGAAGTCAGAAGGACTGTTATTTTTATCATTGAGCCTATCACCAGCCTGTGACTGATGCTTGGAGTGTTAGTTGAATGAAAAAATAATGGACTTTTTCCTCTTACTGTATGTAGGTGTTGGAGGAGCTTTAGAGAATGATGATCCTTCCAAAATGGTTATGGTATTAGCTGCTACTAATTTCCCATGGGATATTGATGAAGCTTTGCGAAGAAGATTAGAGAAGAGGATTTATATACCTCTCCCAACAGGTACAATGTATTCCCTTTATAGTGTTTCAATTTTTTTTCCCTGTTATCTTTTTTTCCTCTTGTCTTTATTCCATTGACATTCTGCTAAAAGAAGTTTTTAGCATTACAAAAACTATTTGCAGTACATTTCAGAGCAGCTCTTACACTTAGAGCAGAATTCATGTTAATAAATTGGGTAGGACATCTTAGTTTTTACTTTTAAACGTGAAGAGTCTTCATTAAACTTTAAGTGTTTAAAAATAAAGTTTCCTTGAGATATTCTGCTTTAGAAAAATACCATTTTATTCCTATTGATGAACATTGAAATTTTCTTAAGGATTTTTTTTTTAGATTTATATATTCAGTGAAATGTATAAATATTTAGTGTAAATTTGATGAGTTTTACCAAGTGAATATTCCTGTTTAATTATTATCCTACTCAAGATGTAGGATATTTCTTTTATCCCAGAAAGTTTCTCTGTGCCTCCTACCAATTAATCCAAACCCCTTTTACTTTCCTGATTTTTATCACCATAGATTAGTTTTACATATTATTAAACTCCATATAAATGGAATCATGACATATGTACTTGTGTATGTGGTTACTACTCAACATAATGTTTTTGAGATTTATCCATGTGGTTACATGTATCAGTAGTTTATCTGTGATATTATTATACTGAAATTTTTTATTCTCTTTTTGATGGACATTTGAGTTATTTTGACTACTATGAATGAAGCTATAAATATTCTCATACAAATATTTTTATGTACGAATGTTTTTATTTCTTTTGGTTAATGTAGATAAGAAAGGAATAGGTGGATCATAGTATAGGTATATGTTTGATTTTGCAGCACCCAGACTGTTTTCCTTAGTGGTTGTACCATTTTATACTTCCATCATCAATAAATGAGATTCCAGTACTTCCACATCTTTGTCAACATTTAGTATTGTTGGTATTTTAATTTTAGTCATTTTAGTTAAGTGTGAAATGTCATTTTATTATGGTTTTAATTTGCATTTCTCTGGTGACTAATGATGTAGAGCACCTTTCTGTGTGCCTGTCGGTCATTGGTATATCTTTTGTACAATGTCTTTTCAAGTATTTTGTACAGTTTTTAATTGGTTTATTTGTTGTCTTATTAATGCAGTGTAGTTCTTGATCATGTAGATGCATTGTTAATATTTTCTTCCACTTTGTGGTTTCCCTTTCAATTTTCTTTATGGTGTCTTCAGTAAGCAGAAGTTTTAATTTTTATTAAGTCTTCTTGTCAAATTTTTCTTTTTGGATAGTGCTTTTTGTGTCTTAAGAGTCTTTGCTTACCCCAAGGTCAAAGGTTTTCTTCTTCATGATGTCTAGGGTCAGAAATGGGAAGGTTCAGTAGCTAAAGATGACCCACATCTGGAGCCTGGGATCATCTGGAATGCTGTTACCCACATGCCTGGTGGTTGAGGCCTAGGGCTTCAGCTGGAGTACCTCCATGTTACCTGTAGACAGACAGATTTCATACATGGTAGCTCAGGGCTCCAGGTGTGATTATTACACTGGAAAAGTTGCAAGGTGCATTATTAGGACCTAGCCTTGAGGTCATGAATTGCCACTTCTGCCTTACTCTGGGTGGAAGTATTTACAAGCCCAGCCATTTTCAGGAGGAAGGGAATTAGACTGCCTTTGGGTGGGAGGAGCATGTGTGGGATAAAAGAAACTCTTGCAGTCATCTTGTTAAATTCAACCTTCCATGATCAACTGAAGGCAAGAAGTCAAGTAACAGGACAGGTGGAGCTTGGCCTGACACTAAATCTCCTCTTAGTTCTTGCATCTAAAAATGGCAGTGTCCACCTGGTCAGCCTAATGGTCTCCTTTCTCCAGCCCCCTCTAATTCTATTTTCTTAGACTAACCTCCTTAACCATCAAGGCATCATCGTGGACTCTCAGTAACTCTCATCTCTTTTTTTTTTTTAGTTTTTTTTTTTTGTTTTGGTGTGTGTGTGTGTGTGTGTGTGTTTGCTTGCTTGTTTCTACTGCAAGTTCACACTTTCTTTCTCTGTGTCACTTGCCTTTCGTAAGTGCTCTGTTGTACTTTTCCTACTGACTTTTTTTCACTCTGTTACATGTGTTTTGCTTTCTACTTCCACATCATTATTTATGATGCTCCCATTTCCTAGATTGTTCATGTTCTTCCCTTCCATTTAAATTTTATTATTTCTCAAAGTCGACATTAAAGCATTTAATTCCGAGGTCTTCTTTGCCCTGGCCTATCTCTCTATGTGGACTCTACATCCCTGGGTGTTTCATCTACATGATCTGTCTCACAGATTATCCTTCATAAAAGGGATCTGGGTTTTCTCGATTTCCCTCTGCTCCTATTTGGTGGTGATAGGACAACGAACATTTACTGAGTGCTGACTTTGGGCAAGGCTTTCAGTGTATTAGCTTATCTAACAACAGTCTTATGAGGTAGATTCTGTTCTTATCTCTATTTTACTTATGAGGAGGCTGAGTCACTGAGAGGTTAAATATCTTGCTCAGGACAGCAGAACAGGGGTATGAGCACAGTCTAGCCCAGGGGTGGGCAAACTTTTTGACTCGAGGGCCACAATGGGTTCTTAAACTGGACCGGAGGGCCGGAACAAAAGCATGGATGGAGTGTTTGTGTGAACTAATATAAATTCAAAGTAAACATCATTACATAAAGGGTACGGTCTTTTTTTTTTTTAGTTTTATTCATTTCAAACGGGCCGGATCCAGCCCGCGGGCCGTAGTTTGCCCACGGCTGGTCTAGCCCCAGCATACACACACTAATTATCCACTTCACTGAACTGCCTAGTGTGTTTAAAGAGAATTGTTATCACATATTTATTTATACTTAGAATGTGTGTTAACTTGGCTCTGTAGCCATGGCAGGTCTTTATACTATTATTAACACATTAACCCCTCGTTAAATCCTTTTAAAAGGTCATTGATTCAGTTTTATGGAGCTGATAAATCCCACTTAGAACCTTCTAACAAATCACTGATACAACCAGTATTAAAAGTTAATCTTCCCTAAATCATAGTTATCAGGGAAAAGGAGGACACTTCCAACTAAGCTTCAGACCACCAGGCCCTCACTTATGAACAGGTTCATTTAAGTTGACTGTGTAGAACTTCCTTTCTGGGGGATAATACATTTCATTCTATTTGTTGTTTAAGTTCTTAGGGCAGTCACAGTAAAACATTTGCTTTAGAAACACCGTGGTGGTCTGCTAATGGGACTAAAGGAGCAAAGCGATATTTGTTCACTAGCACTCATCTGCTCCATGTGGGGCACTGTGAAATGAGTTCCTCTGTTAAATTCAGAGTTCATTATGGGGCCATCAGGAGCACAGCCACATTCTGTAGCAGGGGACCCAGGAACTTCCTCCTCTTCTCTCTTTCTTCCCACACTCCTGCTGACCACCTGAGTGGAGGAGTTCTTTGGCCCTACACCACTTGCAGTGTACCCTGGTGAACTGTAAGGTGGGCTTACTGGCTAGGAATGGCCAAGGATTGGGAGCTCCCAAGGTTAAGGAATTCTAGAAATAAAGGTTTTTCTAGTCACATCCTTTTTTTGTGTGACAATCCCAGATAATACTTGGTTGCTTCTTTTTCCACTGTGGTTGCTCTTTGCTTTGCTCTGTGTGTGCACGTGTGTGTGTATGTGTGTGTGAACACTATTACACAGATACAGAAACATAGATTAAAATACCCAATTATCCTGGCTAGGTGGCTCATTTGGTTGGAGTGTCATCCTGTACACCAAAAGGTGGCAGGTTTGATTCCTGGTCAGGGCACTTACTTAGGTTGTGGGTTCCATCCCTGGTTGGGGCATGTACAGGAGGCAATCGATTGATGTTTCTCTCTTTTTCTCCTTCCCTTTCTGCCTCCCTCTCTCATTCCTCTCTTGAAACATATCCTTGGGTGAGGGTTAAAAAATTTCCTGATAAGTGTGATAATTGCAGGGATAACTCTGTCCTTAGGAGATAAGTATTGAAGAATTTAAGATGAAGTGTTGTGATACCTACAGCTAGCTCTCAATTCTAAAACGGGCAGGGAGGAGAGGAGAAGAGAAGGGAATGATAATGGCAGTATGTTGACAATTGGTGAATCTAGATGAAAGGTAAGTAGGTGTTCATTGAGTTTTTTACTTGTAGATTTAAAATTTTTCAAAATAAAAGTGGGGGAAAATTAAATTTCATTTTTATATATCAGGAAATAATAAAGAGTTAGATCCAACTATGCATTATTTTACTGTGCTGTATTAAGCAGATTTGCTACTAAAACAGATGATAAAACTGTAAGCATGGTTGTTTTTTAAAATATTGTTTAAATTGATTTGTTTTGAGTTTAGACATTTTAATCATACTGGCATAGCAAATGTCTGTGGGCTGGCTCTCCAAGTGAAACATTTAATAAGCATTTTGTGCTAATTGTTGTGTTCCAGAAAAATAAAATTGGATTTTTACAGAACTATTGACTAGAGTTGCAGAACTCCTTTCCTGTATTATACTAAAGAGTGAGCAAAGTAATTTATAGAAGTTATACTCCATGCAGTCTAGTTTCATAAAACTTAGGCCAAATGTTTTTCTTTTTTTGTTTTTTACTGAAAGCATTTCTGGTGCTTGAATACTGATGTTTTTATTTTACATAAAAGGATCTCAGACCCATTGTTCTCATAGCAGGTATCATTTTTTTTCAAATTTTAGTTATTTCAACCAAAGCACATAGGAAGTTAAATTCCAGGAGTCATGCAAAGATTTGATAATACTTGTAGACTCAGTTACTAACTCTGTTTCTGCTCCTGAACATTAATATGTGATTTCTCATCAAAATGATATAGAAAAACATCTAACAATAACAAAAAATCTTCTAACAGCAAAAGGAAGAACTGAGCTTCTAAAGATCAATCTTCGTGAGGTTGAATTGGATCCTGATATTCAACTGGAAGATATAGCGGAGAAGATAGAGGGCTATTCTGGTGCTGATATAACTAATGTTTGCAGGTATTTTTTTAAATGATCTGTGACCTTAGAGATTAGTTATATATTTGGCAGGAGGACTGGTCTCAAAGATAGTATAGTTATTAGCCCTTGACATGAAAGCAGCCACCCATTTTCTTGAAATGATCTCCCGATTTTTCTTGTTGTTTTTTTTCTCTCTACATACTTTCACTGTTCATGGTTAGATGAATAACTACATAGCAATATGGTCACCTTTTCTATCCTGTGATTTTTTAAAAGAAATTATTGTGTCTAGCACATCCTAAGGTTAATTTATCCCTAAATTGGAGCCTAGTTGCATCAACGTGTAAAATAACAACTCTTAGTTTTGGTTGGCATTATTTTAATATTTGCAGATGAATAAACTTGACCAGTTTAAGCTGTGAAAGATACATATATATTAAAATTTTTCTTTCAATTTAGTGAGATTATAATTTTTAGATAAACTACCACACTCAACAAAGAGGATTTTTTTTTCTTTTCTTACTTTCCTAATGGTACTTAAGTTGACATCAGTGGCCTTTCTTTAAAACCACAACATCTATGTTTCTGACTTTCTCTACCAGTATTTTTCCTGTGTGCATCTAAGTTTAGTGGCACACAGTAAACTCACGATAGTTTATATTATCACTGTAGTAAAGTATATAAGAATCTGAAGTTTTGGTTGGCTTGGTATCCTAATAGCTTTCTCATGAGCACTAATTGTCCATTTTCTCTAAACCTTCATAGTGATTTACAAGTCTTCAGAGTGGAGCTGAAAATAGGACCTGGAGAAGTTAGATTTGTTATTCTTTTAGTTGCCTACAAATTCTCTGTGTAGGGAATTCCACATCCACTATATGCAAATACATTCATGTTCTAGAGAGAGAGGTTCCTGGCTTTACCTCCTCTAATTAGATTATAAACAAATTGGTATAGATTTGAATTATACTAATACTGAGCCATATGTTCATTTCTAAGTGTACAATTCAGTATTTTAAAATTTTACTTCAGTTTTCTAAACTTTTTGGTAGTCTTTGTGGAACAAGTGGGGAAAATAATAATCAGTATTATCTGAGTCCAATATGGACTTTTAGGGTTCATGAACAATACATTTTATGTTTAAGTCCTTTCCATTCTGTTTTAACCTTTCGTGAACTCCCAGGGTGTCTCTGAGGTAGAAAATTCCACACAGCATCATAAAATCATATGACATGATCTTTTGAATCTTTTCCCTTAACTTTGTTACAGCTGAAAGTGTTTGTAGCATTTGCAACAATAAGTATTCACTGACTCTGGTACATTTTTAGGGATGCATCCTTAATGGCAATGAGACGGCGCATCAATGGCTTAAGTCCAGAAGAGATCCGTGCACTTTCTAAGGAGGAGCTTCAGATGCCTGTTACCAAAGGAGACTTTGAATTGGCTCTCAAAAAAATTGCCAAGTCTGTCTCTGCTGCAGACTTGGAGAAGTATGAAAAATGGATGGTTGAATTTGGATCTGCTTGAATTTCTATCGGCTCTTCCATTTCTGGTATTTTTGTTTATAAAATGTGAAGAAATTTCTTCATATAGGTTTGGAATTTTTCATTGGAGAGATTTTCACTTAAAGGCAAATAACCTAAAACCACAGAGTATAAATGTTGTTGAAAAATGAGAAAAGCTTACATAAAGAGCCTGATGCACCCCTAAAGCAGGGTGTCAGGGCGGCAGAGGAAAGGGATCGGTGTGCTATTGTGGAAACTTGTTTACAAAAGATTTAGAAGGACCTCTGTTCCTCACTTGCATTTGTTGTCATCTTAAAAAATATGGTGTCATCAATTTTTAGAGAGAGAGAAAGGGAGAGGGATAGAGAGACAGAGATATTGATGAGAGAGAAACATTATCGATCACCTACCACCTGCACACCCCCTACTGGGGATCGAACCTGCAACCTGGGCATGTGCCCTGACCAGGAATAGAACTGTGACCTATTGGTTTGTAGGTTGATGCTCAACCATTGAGTCACACCAGCTGGGCAGTCGTCTTTTGTTTTTTGTGTGTTTTTCTATTCTTTTCTCTAAACATGAGGGACCTACATATGTTGACTTTCAACATTAAAACTGAGTTTGTGTCAGATTCATTATTTGTTGTTAAGAATGATAGTTTTGGATTAGATATTGAATTTGCTAGTTAAACCTCTAGAATTCAGCTACTTACTGTTGGAGTCTATCATATGGTTTGAACTTTTACCCTTCCTTTCCCCACCATTTTTTTCTATTAGCTACTTAGTCATTTGTTGAGCTCTGGGCAAGAATATCCTAATGCTTTGTGGGTTTTGAGTCATTTTGCCAGGTTGTTTCTCTGGTCTTTAGTACTTTTTGCTGGTACTTCTCATATTTCATATTGAAAGAATGGGAAGAATATTATGATACGATGTACTTCTTCATTCTAGACCTCTCAGTTTTCACTTTTCTTTCAATGTGGTCAAACAGGTAACCCCCTTATTTTTTTCAGCTCCAGCACTGTTTGATTTTTGTTGAATTTGACTTCTGTATTCTGAACAAGTCCACTCTCTTGAGTTAATGCAAAACAAACAAAACAAAATCTATAATTTTCCAGACAGCTTAATAAAAAAACCTCATGTATAATGAATGATGTTCATTTGAAAAATTTGAAATTGTTCTTTGTCAAGGTTAAGAACTTGTACACATGGTAAGAAGATTAAGATGAAAACCTGTCATGCTCATTCAGTTTAGCAGGAATTAGACAGAAGGTCAGAAAAAGTAGATGGGCATATACCTAGTCACCAGTAGAGGGAGTTTTCTGGTATTAAAAATTGAAACTAAAATTGTTTAAAATTGCATTTATCCTATTTTGATTGGGCAATCTATGCTTTGATGGTCAAGCTTTTAAGATTTGTATTTGTTGATATCCTGAATTCTCAATTTTGGAGAGCACCTACTGGTTTAAAATTAAAAATAATATAACTCATTAGACACTTTTAAAAAGCCTTAGTATCTTGAATTTTTTTCCCTACTAAGAGCTATTTAATTTTCAGATAAGTCTGACACTGACCTCCAGTAATGCTGTAAGTTATCCCCCTTTCCTCTGAGGCATACATTATAGGAGCTAAAATGATAAACCTATTAAGATTCTAAGATTTTAAAATCATGATTTTATTTTAATTGAATTCATTCATCTTAAAAATTGAGATGAGAGAAGTTTCCTTTTATTCTTTTTTTCTGCCCAGTTTTTATTTTATTTTAAACCATTCTTATTTTTCAATTACAGTTGACATGCAATATTATACTAGTTTCATGTGTACACTCCAGTGATTAGACATTATATGACTTACTAAGTGATCATCCTGATAAATCTTGTACCCATCTGACACCATACATAGTAATTAGAATATTATTGACTGTATTCCCTATGTTGTACATAACTATTCTGTAATTACCAATCTGTATTCTTAATCCCTTCACCTTTTTCACCCATTCCTTAACCCCCTTCCCATTTGGTGACCATCAATTTGTTTTCTGTATCTGTGAGTCTGTTTCTGTTCTGCTTGTTTGTTTATTTTGCTTTTTAGATTTGATTGTTGATAGATAAGTATTTATTGCCATTTTATTGTTCACATTTCTGGTCTTTTTCTCTTTTTCCTTATTCTTCAAACCCTTTAAAATTTCATGTAATACTGGTTTGGTGGTGGTGAACTTCTTTAGCTTTTTCTTGGGAAGCTCTTTATATGTCCTTCAATTCTAATTGACAACTTTGCTAGGTAGAGTGTTCTTGGTTGTAGGTCCTTGCTTTTTATCACTTTGAATATTTCTTACCACTCCCCTTTGGCCTGAAATGTTTCTGTTGATAAATCAGTTGACAGTCTTATGGGAGCTCCCTTCTAGGTAACTAACTGTTTTTCTCTTGCTGCTTTTAAATTCTCTCTTTGTCTTTATCCTTTGACATTTTAATTATGATGTTGTCTTGGTGTGGGTCTCTTTGGATTCATCTTGCTTGGAACTCTCTGTGCTTCCTGGACTTGTAAGTCTGTTTCCTTCACCAGGTTAGAAAAGTTTTCTGTCATTAATAGGTTTTCAATTTCTTTCTCTCTCTTTTCCTTCTAGCACCCCCATGATGTGAGTGTTGGTATGCTTGAAGTTGTCCTAAAGGCTCTTTACATTATCCACATATTTTTGGAATCTTTTTTCTTTTTGTTATTATGATTGGATTTTTTTTTTGTTTCCTTATATTCCAAATTGTTGATTTGATTCTCAGAATCCTCTACTCTACTGTTGAATCCCTATAAATTATTCTTTATTTCAGTTAGTGTATCCTTGATTTCTGACTGGTTCTTTATTATGGTTTCTATGTCCTTTTGTATGCTATTGAATTTCTCACTAAGTTTATCTACTTTCCCCTAAGTTCATTGAGGATCCTTAAAACCAGTGTTTTGAACTCTGCATCTAGTAGATTGCTAGTCCCCATTTTGTTTAGTTCTTTTTCTGGAGTTCTTTTTTTTTTTTTTAAATATGTTTTATTGATTTTTTTACAGAGAGGAAGGGAGAGGGGTAGGGAGTTAGAAACATCGATGAGAGAGAAACATCGATCAGCTGCCTCCTGCACACTCCCCACTGGGGATGTGCCCGAAACCAAGGTACATGCCCTTGACTGGAATCAAACCCGGGACCCTTGAGTCCACAGGCCGACGCTCTGTCCACTGAGCCAAACCGGTCAGGGCTGGAGTTTGTTCTGTTATTTAATTTGGGACATGTTTCTTTTGTTTTTGATTAAAGAAATAATCCATTAAGATCTTGCAAACTATTGCCATCCAGTAACATTTTTTTCCTGATATCCTAGGGGCAATCATTAATGCATTATTGTTTTGATTGCTAGAACTTGTTTGTATACTTTAGTGGATTAGTTGCAGCATTTTCTAGGTTTTGTGTTACTTGTCTTGGCATGCATTTCATTTTTTAAAAAATTCTTCATGGGTAATGATATGGTGATTGTGATTTAAATAAATTATTAGTTAAGCAGTGTTTGGAAACTCAGGCTTCCCGGAAACTTACCTTTTCCAAGTTAAGTGAATCAGGTGTGCTTTGTTACTTCCTTTGTTTCTCATTTTGCTCCATCAGTGGGTGGTGAATACTCTGTATATTTTCAACCCCTTGAACCACCCTGAGGAAACCCCGCAGTGTTCTATCTGGCCTTGGCAGTACATTGTGTGTACACCATCTTTATTGCCAGACAGAGTGTTGCCTTACTCAGAATGAGAGCATTGTTGTGTTTTGCTATGTTATCAAATCAGAAAGGTTTGGTTCCTCTAATTCATCCAAAAGCATGAGTATTTTGGGTTTTGCAACACTACCTTGTTAGGACTCAGTTCAGCAGTTCTGTCTTGCAGACAACTGTTCAGATAATTGTTGCGTTCAGCAGATTTGCTTTGGGTGCTTACTGTGTACAAGAATCTGGTTAGGGGCTCTGTGCTTACATTTTTGAACCAGGCAGCATAGATTGGATTGGGCACTTTCCATAACTACACAGCGTAGTTTTTGGCTCCAACTCATGAAACTAATTCACATCATAAATGGAGACGCACAGTCGTCTGGGTGTGCTTTGGAAAGATAATAAGTAAAATATTTTCTCTTTTTCTCTCTTTAAATCTGTTTTAAAGTTAGAACTGATATCCATATATTAGAACAATATAATTTATAGATCTGGCTATATTTATTAATCATTTTTGTCATTTCCTAAGCTACATGTTTATTGTAAACATGCACACATGTAACTATGGTAGACACATAAACATGTTATGTGTTGTTTGTAAACATTTGCTCTCATAATTTTTTCATTTTTTGAAGAAATTAATATTGATGAAATATACCAAACAAGTAGCTCTTTAATGTAGACTGAAACCTTCTAGTAATGCAAGTAAACAATAGATAATGACATGACAGACTTCATCTTCTGGTCAGTGGCATTACAGGCATTGCAGAGTAACCAGACCCACCTGGGAGTGGAATCCGTCTCTAGAAATACCAGGACCGCTTGGTAGAGGACACACATGTGGTCTAGCTGCATAATTAAGGGCTTTTTCTGAGCTCCCGAGATTGCAGTTTTATGCTGCAATATTTGACTGTAAAAAATATAGGCTGGCACTGGCCGGGTGGCTCAGTTGGTTGGAGCCTTGTTCTGTACACCAAGAATGTTGCAGATTGGATTCCTGGTCAAGGCACATATCTGGTTGCAGGTTTGATCCCTGGTCAAGGCTCATTTTGGGGACAACCGATTGATTTTTCTTTCTCACATCGATGTTTCTCTCTTTCCCTCTCCCTCTCTCTTCCCCACCTCCTCTATCTCTAAAATCAATTTTAAAAAAACACCCATATTTTTGGGTGAGGATTAAAAAAAAGAGTAGGCTAAAATCACTAATTACTCAAAAAGTGAACAGGCAAGTGTCTGGTGAATCTACTATGAACAAACATACAGATACCTCAGGAAAAATGTGTGTACAGATCAAATGTACAATGTAATTGTCACTCTTCCACTTTGCTACATCTAGCCTGACTGTTGAATATGAAATTATTGATAGGCTTTAAGTTTGGAGCAGCTAGAGCTTGTTTGACTTTCTTCCTAGGAAAGAAAGTCAACACTGTGTACACTGTTGAGTTCATAGTGAGTCAAAACAGGAACCAGTTGACATGGTTATGTTTCACTCCCCCTCAACCCTAACTTGAGATGCAGTAAAGGACTTAGGCAGGTATTTCTTATTGTGCGGGCACTGGCTCCTTCAGTATTGTCTTGATTATTGAGTCTTTTTTGTGTAATAGTAGATTTCCACTCTCTCTTTGATCTTATTGATGATAAATACCTTAGGATATATCCCGTATGACAGGCATAAAGCATTAAGGATATTTGCTGGCCTTTTCCAAGAAATGGCTACAATAACTTGTATGAGGAGACAATAGTAATTATTTTAATATTTTTGTATCTTTTGTTCCTTAACTTTTTGATTGTGTAATATTTTTTGCATACCACTTAATTTGTGATGTACATAATATTTATGTAAATCTCAGAATCTGTCACAATAGCAAAGAAGTAGGAATTACAGTTGGAGGGAGTGTTAGGAGATAAAAGTCAACTCCACATGTTTTATTCTCATCTCCACTAATTATTTTTTCAGAAAAAGCTAAAAACTCTGTCATAATGACTATATTTACTTATTTATACTTTTAATTAGATTTTTCATACTTATTTAATTGTTGGGACATTTGCTTTTAATATTATTTCTTAATGTGGAAACTGTACAAATATTTAAAAAATAAAATTCCTAAGATAATAGATGTTTTTAAACATTCACAAATTAACAATAATTCTTTGAATTTTTATTAGGTTTTTAGGTTTTGGACAATTCTTTAAACATTTCTAAATTTCCAGGTGACTCACTAATAAAACAAAAAATATTAAGGTAATGTCATAAAATTTATTAATTTTATTTTACTTTTCTCATTAATTGACCTTATTTTATATATGTATATAAATAACCTGGATACTGTTCTGTCACCAGCAGTGTGTAGGTTTTTGTTCATTTGGAAATTTGGCACAACATATAGGAAATTAATAGAGGTTTTCCTCCAATAAAAGGGTTCTCATTTGATTTTATGTTCAAAACTATAAAATGCACTTTTGTTTTACAACGTCTGTTGGAAAACCTGAGTCTTTGCACATGTTATTTCCAGAGTTTACCTCAGTTAAACGGGCTTACTTGGTTTTAGGTGGGAAGGAAGGGAAATTATTTAAATTCAGTTCATCCCTCTTGCCCTCTCCCATTAACTCTTTTTTTTTTTTTTACCCTGAATCTGTTATTTAAAATATTTGTCTTTCTTTCTTTGTCAAAGCCACATATTCCAAATTAAGCTTCTGTGAAATGTCTGAATTATTCTTCCCATCTTTGTTATGGCCAACTTCATCACACATCCTCCCAGTTTCTCATAACTTCATAAGTACAAGCTAATGTGCAACATTAAAAGTCTGGGAACCGAACTCTAAGAACCTAAGTACTTCATGAACACACATGGGGATGGACACACATGTTCAGCAACAGAGCTGCCTTCAGTGCTCATGGTATGGACAGTGTCCAGCGAGATCACTTCACTACGTGTTATGATGATTTGTAATTGTTTTCCTGAGATTTTTGTTTCAGTGTTTGTCTCTCAGTATTTTGAACTTAATTTAAAGAAAAGGATGTTTCTGAATTGTATTTATTATATGTGATTTTCCTTACATGTTGTGCTGCTATTTTGCTAGTTGTGTGAGCTTAGTTGTGTTTGTTCACAGGTTGTAATTTGTTAATAAATTTATAGAGTGTTGCTTGTTGTTTTCTTTGTGGTTCATATTTGATGTACAATCACTGGCCCGCTTAACTATCATCAGTGTGAGTAATAAATCCCTCCCTAGTAAGCAATGACTTTCCCCAAATATTCTTATAAAATCACATATTATAAATCTGACATTTTGTGTTTGCCATAGATTATACGAATAATTTTAAGGTCAATGCAGGTAAGATGAGTGCCTTTTCAACTATTCTAACTGATTTAATAAATACACTTGTGTTATTTGTGTAAAACATTTGCAAACTGGATGTCCATATGGTGAATTTTCCAGATGACTCTGTCTGATCTTGTGAGTCCCCCAAATTGTTTTTTTAAATTCACAGACTTTTTTTTGAGCAGTTTTAGATTTACAGAAAAATTCAACAGTGAATAGAGTCCTCAAATATTTTCTCTCTCCACCCCTCCAGTTTCTCTTTTTATTACAAATTCCCTTTTTGGTACAAGTGTACCATATTGATACATGATTATTACTAAAGTTCATAGTTCACATTAAGGTTCACTCTGAGGTGTACAGTTTAATGGGCTTTGACCAAAGCACAATGCTGTGTGTCCACCATTATAGTATTGCACAAAACAGTTTCACTGCCCTAAAATCCTCTGTGCTCCCCTGTTCATTTCCTCCCTCCCCCTAACCTCAGACAACCACTGATCTTTACGTACTGTCTCTATAGTTTGCCTTCTTTCACTTAGCAATATGCATTTTAGGTTCTTTCACGTCTTTTTGCAGCTTGAGAGTCCATTTCTTTTTTTGCCATGGAAAATATTCCATCATAACGGTGTGCCAGTTTATTTGTTCACCTACCGAAGGCCATCTTGGTTGCCTTCAAGCTTTAGCAATCAGGAATAAAACTGCGACATTCATGTGCAGGTTTTTGTGTGGACCTGTTCATTTCAGTAAATACCCAGGAACGCAGGTGCTGGATGTATGGTAAGAGTATGTACAATTTTGTAAGAAAATGCCACACGGTCTGCCAAAGTGGCTGCACCTTTTCCATTCCCAGCAGCAATGAGTGAGGGTTCCTGCTCCACATCCTCCCCAGCATTGGGTGCTATTGGTGCTCTGATGTTCCGTTCTGCTAGATGTGCGGTGGCATCTCATTGCCATTTTAATTTCCAGTTCTCTAATGATCTGATGTTGAGCATCTTTTCATTTCCTTATCTATTTTTAATTGTTTTTTTATTGAAACCCTGCTAAAATGTACCATACTTTCCCCCTGACTTGTAAAATAGACAATTTGAACTTAACCCTTTCTTTCTGATTGAGAGTAACCCCCATGATATGCCACCCTCAGCAGCTAGTGGAGGGTAGTAGGGCTTTTCTGTCTGTCACTAAATGGTCTTTGAGTTTTGGTGTTTGCTTTTGTAGTATGTTTACTCTTCTGTTTCCAGGCTGTTGACCTTTATTTCTCTTCCAGTTTCCTACCTCCGGTCTTCAGTGAACTTCGTGAAAATAGTTGTTAGAATTATGGGTGAATTAGGAGTACAACTGTTTGGGGATGAGGAGTGGTATGGTGGTTTATTGTTTGGGCATTGGTGCTTTGTATCATTTCTCTAGGCTGTCTATGGCCTTGTTAGCTTTATTTTTAGTTTCCAGAAGTATTGCAGGTAGACCAAGTATGAAGTAGAGATTTATGCATAAACATGTTGTCATGTAGTTTTATAATATTTATTGCTGGAAGGGACCTAGCAGCAATTTCATGGCTCTACCTTTTTTTTTTTTCCTTGCCGTGACCATTAATGAAGACTTGATCTTTTTAAGGTATAAAGGAAAAGAATTAGGTACAAAATTAATTAGGGACAAAAAAGGAAACCTTCCCACTCTTCCTTTAGTCCTTTCTCCTTTCTCCAGAGCATATGGCCAGTGCTTCTTAGTACTGTGACATGGTCCCTGGCTCCTGCGGCAGAGCATACTTGAGTGTTGAGTATTTGCCCAGAGAATCCAGGTATTTAGTTGGAAACTGTGAGATAAGAGCTTTGCCTGGCCAGCATCAGCTGCAGCTGGTCCAGACAGACTCAGGGGTTCACCTGGGATCTCACAGCCTCTTGTTCACAGCCATCATGCCCACAATACCAGGGCAAGCGAGAAAGGGGATTAAGGAGCACACATGTTCAGTACCTGCTTCCTGGTTTCTTTATGATCAGAAAAGGGTGATGGTCAACTCTTCCCTAATTTTAATTTTCTAAGATCCTCTCAGGATCTTTCATGTAAGTTTTGAGAGGTTCAGCACATTGAGACCTGACATTGGGAACACAACTTGGTTCAGTCCCCTCATCTCATAGGTGAAGGAACTGAACCCAGGAAGATATTAAGGCATGTGTTCAAGATCACATTCTGAACTGGGCTACAGGACTTATACATCTATTTCTGATCTTGAAGAATGCTGCAGATAAGGAGTAAGGAAAGTGAGCCAGGCAGCAAAATGCTTGTTAAGGAGCTTTAAGCCTCTGAAACATGATACAGATTATTTACCCAAGTTGATGATAGTTAAGAATAGGAAATATAAGATAAATTGACATCATAGGCCCTAGCTTGTTTGGCTTAGTGGATAGAGCATCGGCCTGTGTACTGAAGGGTCCCAGGTTTGATTCCAGTCAAGGGCACATGCCCGGGTTGTGGGCTCGATCCCCAGTAGGGTTGCGTGCAGGAGGCAGCCAATCAGTGTTTCTTATCATTGATATTTCTATCTCTCCCTCTCCCTTCCTCTCTGAAATCAATAGAAATAAATATTTTAAATAAATAAATTGACATCATAGGATTGGAACTAACATTTATAATGTTTGCTTTGGGCTAGATACTTTTATTAAATCCATATGTTAGCTCTAAGATCTATTTACGATTGTTTGCTTTTTGCAGAGGAGGAAACTAAGACTTATAGAGTGACTTGCTCTTGTAATTTGACTCTTAAGAAGTGGAAGAAGGAATGGAACCTAGGTCAGTTTCATTCCAGAGCCCATTCCTTTGTATTCCAGCATTACTTTCAACAATGTTAAGTGCAAAAGTACTCGATTTTTGAAATGATTATGTTATACTCATTTTTTGGAGGTTATTAATCACCCTTTACCTTCCCTTTCCTGAAATGCTTTTTTTTTTTAAAAAAACACACAAAAAACAGGAATCTTTTAGCAGATGACTATAATATATCTGGTTACAGTATTTATGCTTATAATGATAGGGGGAAAAGTGTTTCTTGTGAGATTAAAATGAAGTTGGGAATATTGCTGCCATTTGCTGTGTTTGAGTGTAAATACACACCTACTAATTTCCACGGCAGGCTTTATGAAATGAGCCAATCATTCTGAGAGTTTCCACCACCAACTTAAGTGACATAAAGCTCTAAGTTCTTTTTACTAGTGAGCTTCCTTACAGTCTCTGCACACTGGTGACAGATCCAGAGCTGTGTATATTGTTACCGTCAATTACTAGGAAAGCAGCCCCAGTATTATTCTTAGCTCTGGGTTCAATGTCTGTATTTGGTGCACTACCCCTGAGCTGAGTATAGTTTACAGTGTCAAAATGCTTTCAATTAGCACATCTTAAATTACCTTCTTCAAACAAATAACTAATCATGGGATGACTCCTGTATTCCATAACATAAATCCTAAACTATAAGTGATTATTATGAAATTAGACTTGGGTGAATCAAGCTTCATTTGGTATTTGCAAAATACCTTAAGCTATTTTTCAAACATCTTGAAATATATTTAAGTAACATTTTTCAAACATATTTTATCAAGCATATTTTCTCTAATTTTTAAACCCTTGTGTATTTTTTAAAAATATATTCTTTATTGATTTCAGAGAAGAAGAGAGAGGGAGAGATGAGAGAGAATCAGTGATGAGAGAGAATCATTGATTGGCTGCCTCCTGCATGTCCCACATAGGATGGAGCCTGCACCCGGGCATGTGCCCTTGACTGGAATTGAACCCGGGACCCTTCAGTCTGCAGGCCAATGCTGTATCCACTGAGCAAAACTGGCTAGGGCAACCCTTGTGTATTTTAAGGAAAATTTAATCCATATGTTTCTGATTCATTTGCACTTAACTTGTCAAAGTTAATTTTTAGGAACAATTTGGTTTCCAAGAAGCCTTAGGAGCCCTTCTCATGAGTTTTGCCAGCCTTTAAAAGTCTTTTTCCCAATCAGAACTTTTTTCCCCAAAGATAAATGTGGATGAAATGTTTTATTTCAGTTTACAATGCAGAGCCCATATTTCAAAAGCTAATCTAGTTCTGAATGTATTATAATAAGTTATTCTGCATTTACTATAAGAACTAGCTTCATTTGGGGTTTTTTTTGTGTTTTTTTTTTTTAATGGGAAGAGCTTATAATAAATGTGCTCTCTTGAAAACAGTGCACCTACATGCTATACTGTTTTCCCAAATTCACAGCACAGGTGACAAATGTGGGTTGATCAAACATACCAAATTAAGGTAACTACTTATTGGGAATCTGTCAGGTGTGTGGAATATGTTTACATATCTTTGTACACATTGAGCTATAGATATATACACACATAAAAATGTTTAAATTCTCAGAGGTTATCCTTTTTGTTTTTACCTGTACTTATAAATTCTAACAAGACATTACTGTATTCTGGATTTAAATTAATAAATTATTGTGAAATGACTATAATTGTCCTCATCTCTCTTCAGAAATGTTTTTCTTCTGAGATTTAGTTCAATAGGTTTCTGTTGCTTTGCAGTAGGTTTTGAGAACAGCTTTTTAAAATTTTAATTGAACAGGTTGATTGTATGAAATCTTCTTAGAAAAAGTAAGGTCATTGCAATGAAGGTAAAAGGAAATATGCTGACAACTAATTTAACAGAATGTCACACACAACAGAGACTCTGGAAAAGATTTGCAGACACATAGCAACAAAAGAATGGCGTGTGCTCAAGGCAGCTAGAAACTGCATTTGGAAATATTCACATTAGAAGAACATGAATATTTTTCTTGGATTCTCATTAGGGAGTTGTGTGAAATACAGACTTGCTAATCACAAGAAATAACCTCTTCAGTTCCTATTCATTTTTTCTTTGAATTTTTTGAGTGTGGAATTATTAAGCAATGGAAACATTTTTTCTTTACTTTTCAAGGTATACCAATTTTTTATATATTTTGTTAATGCTATAAACTCAATATTTTAGAAAGAGCTTTTATGCTGGACAAATTCCTTTTAAAAATTAGCAGCCAGCAGATCTCCCTCTTCATCCCCTCAGGCATGTTATCTTTACCTGTCTTTGTCTCTTAACCTGCAAGAGCCCTTCTTTTGCCTCTGTAACTTGTTTCCTGAGCCCATTCCTTCTACAGCTCACTTCTTCTACCTCTGTGACTTTCTAAATAAACTTTCTCCTATAGTTTGAGTCTTGGCTCTGAATTCTTTCCTAGCCAGAACTCAAGTACCGAGGTTGCTGAACAGAGGTCTGGTCTGACTCCACAGCCTAAACCTGGTGCCGTTCTTGCCGCCACCAACAGTTGCATTTTAAGAAGGATGGTAAATCAGCAGAAAGTGTAGATTAACTGATTTATGATCATATACTTTTTTATAATCCCAGTCTTCAAATTCCAGTGATACTGAATTTGAGGTGATTATGAAGTTTATATAATAAATATTAGAATATTGGAAGTTATGCCATAAATATTGTGTTTGAAATAGTGGGGAAATCAGGGTGCACATAAATTCTGTGCACATTTTTTTCTGACCAACAGTCAATTATCTTCCAAATGGAAAAATAATTACCTAATGGTAACTACAGAAGAAAACTGTGAATAGTATTAAGACAATTTTTAGCATTTTTTAAAACCAGGATGAACATTTCAGTAATAAACGTATCATGGTTAAATTGAGTAAACTCCCTAGCAAGGGCAAAGCATTCTAGTAAGTGACAGTGTTATGTAGTCTGCCTGTGAAAGTAGATGACTGTAACAAACTGGATTAAGCATTTGAGATTTTGTTTCCACCTTGGAAATACCTACTCTTCAAGTGTATTTTATTAAGTGGGGGTGCAGAAGTAGCACATTTAGTTAATACCTTTTAAAATATATATTTTAGAGCACTTTACAGTTTGTGTGACCACAGGCCTAAAAAAAAATGTAAATAAAAATAGTCATCACTTCTTAGAAAACAATTAAAATTAACAACTAAATTTTTCTTTACTTAAACTAAATAAAAAAATCTCTTCTATGAGGAGACTTTAAACCTTTTACTTGGTGCTTTTCATATAATTATTTTACAAAGAAATTATGCTCACAAAATTATTAAAGTCATTTTTAAAAAGCAATATTTATAGAAATCAAGTCAGTGCTTGCTCTTAACGTCTGTCTCCCAAAAGCCCTTGGTCTGAAAGTCTCTCATGGCTCTCGACCTCATGTCTCTTCACTCATAGGGCGGACTGTGCTGGTCGTTGTGTGCAGCCTGGGACAGTGCTCCACAAACGTCTGTAACGATTCCTCTCCATCAATAAAATGTTTGTGAGTTTTACACTGTTACCATGTTGATAGTTTACAGAATATTTATGATTTATATGACTATCTGTATGTAATATATTAAAATATTCACAAAATTAGAAAATTTAAAGACTGGCAATATGAAAACACTGAAAAATTTAATTGGTGCAAAATGCCCTAGAAAATTATGGATACTATTTGTATTGAGATTAAATATGCTTTTAAACCTTGGGCTAACTAGGTATTGTGGTTTTGTTTATTTCAGTGCTTAGTTGTAATGACTATTGTGGGTGAAAAAGTTACTTCATAAAGGTCTGTAGATCCAAGTGGAAGAAAGAAATCATTGGTGCAATTATAATTCATTTTAACCATTCCCACTAATTCTACAGAAGGTTTTATTTAACTTCGTTAAATTTGCATCTTCCCTGATGTCCGTCAGTTCTTACAGATTAACTGGAAGGTGCATTTTATATGAAGTTTCAAAATTCACTGAACCTCTTCATTTGGAAGATTTTAAACACATTGGAAAATGGTTTCAAGTTTAAGTTGCACATATTAGAGTTTTTAGTGAGAGACTCATTCTTGGCAACAAAATGAGGGAACAATGGAAACAACGCCTCAGCCCAGGGACTGAGAGCCCGCCCTCCGCCTGCCTCCCTGAGCTTCCTGTGCCTGAGCTCCAGTTCTCAATCCGCCCTGATTGGTCCCTGGTTCTGCTGAGTCTGGAGGTGCTGGTTTTGAATGACGTAGAACTAGTTGAATCCTCTTGTGAGTTTTCATTTCTCCTCAGTCTTAAGATCCTGGCTTTTAGGAATATGTCACTGTCTGTTTCTTCCTCTTCAGTGTTCAGTGATTCCTGTGCCAGTGTCCACAACACTCTCCAGCTTATGTTCCGAACGTCTCCTGGGGAGGTACTGGGTTGTGTCGTCCTGGCATTGGGTGGGACATCCAGACGGCATCAGCCACTGAAGGTGGTACTGCTGCTGCTTGCCGGCATCTCGTTCATGGAGCAGGAGGACTGGCGTTCCACTTAGATGAGTGGAACTGTTAAGGGAGGAGCAGGAGTGGAACAGAGACCCTCAGCTATTAACAGGTGTGAGAGTCCACCTGGAAGGGGATAGTGTGTGACTGACAGGGGAGGATGGTCATGAACCACAGTGTTTGGTCCTAGTTGCACTGTGTGTACTCTGATCAAAGCATTGTTCCTGCTCTTTGGCTAGAGATCTGTTAGCTATTTAAACAAGGGGTCTGTTTGTTGGGTCATAAGAGGTGTTAGGGTTTTGTGAGAACTTTTGTCCCGAAGTCAAAAACATGGATTCTATCTCCAGCTCTACCACTTCCAAGCTGACGGACTTTGGGCAAGTTACTTATCCTCTCTATACCTCAGTTATCTCATCTTAAAAAGGACGGGCTAATAATAGTGCCTTCTTTATAGAACTGCTGGGAAGGTGAAATGAGATACTGAGTTGAAAGTGCTCTTCACTTTCTGGCTCCACAATAACGCTCAGTAAACGGTAGCGGCAGTGGGTGCTAGAGCTGGCGCCAGTGGGCGTTCCCACAGCTGGGTCTTGAACACTCAGGAGTGTTGCCAGGCTTTGAACTGCGGATAGCTTGAAATTGGCCATGGTGGGAGTATGTACACCTGGAATCAGCACACACTGCACATCAAGGCTTCCTCCTTGAGAGCCAGTTTATCAACTCATCACAGGTAAGCTATTTTAATCGTGTGTGGGGTTTTCTCTTTATTTCTGCCAAAACAACAACAACAACAAAACACCCAGCTTTGGATGCCTATCCTGGCTCCTTGTCAGTCCCTCTGGAATTAGTAGACGGGTAACATCCCTAACCCCTACCAGGCACTGTGAACAGGAGCAGTTTGATTTGCAGTGACCCGTTTTTGACTCAAGGGGTTTTGGATCTGCCAAAATTAGGGACAAGCTTCTCTTTTATTATATTGCAATGTGGCAAATCTTCGGACCCTGGAACTAGACCAAAGTGTCTGTACACTTCAGTCCATGGCAAGTACAATCTGAGCTGTATCTAGGCAGTACCCACAGCTTTCAGCCTTTTGCCAAAGGGGAAGCTCTTCAATCACCCAGAAGGTTCTGAACCTCACAACTGGCATGGCTTTCCTGGCAGTCATGGAGACACGTGCCCACAAAAGTGTACCAAGTGCTGCAAGAGCTGTGCGGCCGTTGTCCCAGCAGAGGTAGGAGAGGCAGGAGGAGGAGGGGATTCTGTTCTCACTTTTTTTAGTACCTTCCCTGAACCAAAAAAATGGAGCTTGGTGGTGGCACCCAATTAGAATTTTCTTGGGTCATTTAGCACACTAAGGATCAAATGTCTCTCTATTTACAATAGAAACAAAAAAAGCAAAGCTCTTTAAAGAGGGAATTTACAAACGGCACACTGTCTTTTCTTATTGTAGAAATGTGCACATCTAGAGAGGGTCACACAGCTTTGTGTACCTGCCTAAGGAAGCACAGACCAGGGTTATTTATAGTCCCATTTGCTTTTCACAAGAAAGAGAAAGCAGTGCATGATATTAGGATCTCCAGTTCCATAAAGGAGAGGCTCCAAGGTTTTCTGGGTAAGGACCTTTTCTGTGTAACCCATGGTGTGCTGTGCGGGAAGGGGCTCTGGAA
>NW_005871067.1:865981-881967 GCF_000147115.1 Myotis lucifugus | reverse complement strand
GTCAATTTGCATATTACCTCTTTATCATATAGGATCTCCATACGGACAACTATAAACCTACTTTTGCTCACTGGTAGCAGTGAGTATGTGGCTGAGCAGAGGAGGAAAGGACAAAGAGGACTTCACAGGGAGGTGATGTCAGCCATATTCTGAGGCTTGAGGAGGAGCTTACCAGGTGGCAAAGAGGGAAACTAGTTCAGGTAGAGGCTGCAGTCACCGCTGTCCTGGTGACTTGTATTAGAGTTGTGGTTGCCTTTTCTTGGAGCGAGTTCTTTTACAGCTGTTTCTTCCCCAGCTGGGAGCCCTGTGAGGGCAGAGAGCACTCTCTTCCTTGCCTCCTCCATAGGGCTTTGCATCCTGTAGGTGCTCACAGCCCAGTGGGCAGTGAGACTGAGTCACACAAGGTCTCCTTTCTTCTTTGTAACCCTGTAAGCAAAGCTGTTCTGAAGAACACTAACGTGAGGACACAGATCTGCTGCTGGATGATGGCCAAGCTTGTGTCTGAAATCAGCTCTGAAGCAGAAAGCCTGGGGCAAAAGTGGATGTTTGGTCTGTGGCCATGGTCTAAAGTAAGCATGTCAAACTCATGGCTCACGGGCCGCATGTGGCCCACAACGGATGTTTTTGCAGCCCAGCCAATATAACGGTATATAAGAAATGTTTTAATAAAAATGTTGTAACTTAATTTTTACAATATCCTGTTATACGTAATTATTAATAACAAACCACAACATTTGCTAATGATTGATTACTATAATTGTGTTGTATCATTTCCTTATGCACTTTACATGCAGGCACACCATTTCTCTCCACTAATACTAGCAGCGAATATTTTAGCAGCCGATTGCCACGTCATTAGTCTTGTACTGACTTGTTTGGTGTGCACAACAGGAAATATTTTGCTTTTGGAGAACAAGAAAAATAGGTTTATTTGCATTACGCTTATTAAATTGTGCAGTTATTTAGTGTCTGGTAAGTTAATGTTCAAGAAAAAATATTAATTTTTATTAAAATGTTCTATTATTTTATGTTAATGATTACTCATTTATTTCAGCCTGTTGTTTTCAGCATGTCTCTATTGAAAAAAAAATCACGTTTCTATGAAAATTGAAACTTTTTTTTTTTTTGCGGCCCACATAAACTTAAACCTTGTTTATTTGGCCTGTGTTAGCCTTTGAGTTTGACATGCTTGGTCTAAATAAATGCAAAACCTCACTTCCTTTCCCTTTTTTGTACCTTAAAGCTACCTCATTGTGATGACTGGTTATGGCTCAGTCTCTGTATATGATAAACATGATTTCTCAGGAGAGATGTGGCTGCTGGGACTCATGGTGTCATTTCCACACGGGTTGGTGGCACAATTCTGCCATCACAGGGTCTCTGCAGTGTAAGAAACCCCCTCTGTCTTCCAGGTCTGCCTGCAGTCTGTGAGCCCTCCTACAGTGGTCTACAGGATCGCATTTTCCATGTATGAACAAGCCTACTTCATAAATCAAAGATGCCTTTCCATTTGCAGTTGAATATTAAGTTTACGCATTTCAGATTGAAATTTGTACCACCTATTTTGAATTACACTTAATAGTAATTTCCTTCAGCTATTACCCTCAGGCTATAGAAAAATGAAAAAATAGATCTGAGCTCTTTATTTTGATTATGTTCACAGACTGTAAATCTAATTCCTGATTTTTTTTCTCTTAAAGTAGCATACACATACATTAGTCTGAACAAAGACTGATAAGTAGGGACAGGTTTGCCTTATAACCATGTTCATACTAACTTACTTATCCTGTCAGTTCCCTTGGAAAATTCACCTGTTTTTCTGTCCTAATTTGCTGCACCAAGTTGATATGTGGCACCTAATGGTGAGGGAAATTGTGTTCAGATTAGGTAATGCTTTAAGACAGATCTATTTCAGAGCTGAAAAGGACCTTACAGATCACATAACCCAGTATTTCTCATCTTGAGCTAGAGAATACATAAGGAATTTTTAAATGCTGTGTTTTCATTTAGACAAACAACCATGTGTGTGTGCTCACACATGCGCGGGCGGGCTGTTTGGCCCAGAGGGATGACCTCTGTGAATGGAGAACTATGAGGTTTCAAAGGTCACATGACTTGGCTCCTGGCATAGGATCAACGTTTCCTGTGGTCAGGGTGCAGCCTGGGGTCTCTAGATGACAAGTCCAGGATCCCTCTTCACCACCTTGGACTCCAATTAGATATATGGTGTATTGAGGGCATGACCATACTGGCAGTGTTATGGCAGCTCAGATTCCCACGGGAGGCAGCTAGTGCCACGTATTTGAATAGTTGTATATTTCTGGTGTTCTTGGTACTACCTGAATTACAAGGCTGCTGTCACCAGGAGCTTTCACTCTTAAGAGCACACATTAGCCAAGCCATCCTTGTCATTCTCTGAGTGTTTATCATATACAGAGAGTGGTGGATTAGTCAGCTTTCTCTAGGTAAGACTGTAATGAAATAACCTCATCATTTCAGTGCATTGAAATAGCAAAGGTATATTTGTTATGCACACGTCATATGTAGGTCTGCTTTAACTGTGATTCTGTTCCCTGCACTGTCTCATTTTGAGATTCCTGATACCTTCAGTAGCCCCTGTTCTCATGGCATAAGAAAAAGAGCAGGAGGGGTCAGGAGCATTCAAAGATTCTTAACACTCCCCTTCACAGGTTGCACATATCATTTCTTTTTTGTTCCATTGGCCAAAAGAAGTCATATGGCCAAACCCATTGTCAGTGGAACTGGGCAATATTCTTCTCTCTGCAAGATGTCACATGGCAGTGGGTAGAGATGTAGAATCCTCTCCCAGGGAGGGTTAAATAATTGGGAACAGTAATACACTCTACCACAGTGGCCTCCATCCATGCAATTGTGTATCTCACAGGCACTCATCACTCTGGCTGACTGGACTGTTGGGTTTGGCTTTCTGTTTTTAATTTTCTTTTTTTTCTTACTTAGAAGTTTTAGAATTGGAAGGCTGGAAAACTTTAGGGCTGGGTGGACTTTTAGGGGTCTTGCTTTTCTAGTAGAAGCACAAACCTAGTGAGGTGATTTGCCCAAGGTCACAGGATGGAACCCCAAAACATCCACATGTGAAATTATTAGAGCAGAATTGCTGCTTTGCTCATCATAAAAGAAAATTTTTCTTGTTAGTGAAGTTATACGCCTTCTAGGAGACAGAAACAAAGCAGAATCTGAGTACTCAGTCTTTGAAGTAAAACCAGCTCAGTTTTCCATCAGTTTATTTCCAGCCGCATTTGTATTAGAGACAAGTTAATCATGCCAATCTAATTTGTGTGACCCCTCTTCTCTGAGAGGAGCGCACAGGCAAGCAAGCACCTTTGGGTGACCGGCTGCACAGTTCTTAGTTGTCAGACTTCACATTCTACAATCTCTTACATCTGTGACCACAGCAATTTAAATATTTGCTTGCATTTGGCAGTGTCTGAGACAACATTGGTCACACAAGTAGGGGATTTCTCGTAGAGCTGCCAGCATGGTTGAGGTTAGGTGGTATGTATGGGTGGTGTCATAGAGGAGAAAAAGCACCCCCTCCCTGGACACAATTGGCCTACGGCAATAAAAGGGAGGAAAGGAGGAAAGGACACACCTAAAAGGAGTTGATTGAAAACTGCTTTGCATCTGGAGATGAGGCAAGATCATTCGGACTAAATTTTGAACAGGCCTCTTTCTGTTTTTTTATTTTATTTTATTTATTTTATTTTCCACTTCCTCTCACCTCCTAAAACACATTCCTGCACATCAAGTGCCCAGTTCCCTTAGGTTTTCTGAAACGTCACGCTTTAATATCCCACTAAGCCTCCATATTGCATCCACCAGCTCAGAGTGACCGTTCCCTGAGTGATAGGGTTAGGAGAGCAATCTGATTAAACTTTATCACACATGCAGACACTGGGGCACTTCGAGGATCCTACTTCTTCAGCTTGCTTTCCCCAATCTTTCTTCTCTCTTTGGCCGCAATTTCTTATTAACCTAAGATACAAGATTTATATACATAAAGTTTCTAGATAATCAACTAGGGTGATTAGCAGGACACATAGGGAGCTTTTAAGAATACACATGCCTAAACCCCTCCCTTGAGATCCATTATTTGGAGTGATCAAGGTGTCTGATGAATCAATAAGCTTCCTTGATCATTAGAATCCAACCATCTAGTTCTTTGCCTCCTGGTAAGTAACACTGGTGTAGGAAAGCCTGCTTTCCTCCTCTCGTGTGCCGTTTTAACTTAGTGATACTCCCTACAACAAGGTTGAGTTGATTTTTTATTTTTAGAAATGTTAGGTATCTCTTCTCTTAGAAGAGCTGAACAAATATTCTTTTTTATACTTATATGTTTTATTTTTTAAGTATATTTTTATTGTTGATAGTATTGCAGATGTCTCCCATTTCTCTCCCTTTCCCCACCTCCTCCCAACCCTTACCACCCCCCTCCCTCCCGTCAGGTCTTCACTACCCTATTGCCTGTGTCCATGGGTTATGCATATCTCTCTATATAAAAGCCTAATATGCTAAGTGTCCCTCCAACCTTTTGACCCTTTGACCAGTCGCTATGACGCGCATTGAGCACCAGGGGGCAGATGCTCTGACTGGAAGGTTAGCTTGCTGCTGGGGTCTGGCCGATCAGGACTGGGTGATATGGGCCGAACACGCCCTGGAGCCCTCCTACCATCCCTCCCTGCCCTGATCCTGCGCCTGTAAATACATAAGTTCTTTGGTTTATCTCTTGTCATCCCCACAACCTCACATCAAGGTATATTAGTCTGTTCCATGCCACCCTGCTTCGGGTCTTATTTTGTTGGTCAATTCATTTTGTTCATTAGATTCCACAAATAAGTGAGATCATGTGATATTTGTGTTTCTCAGTTTGGCATATTTCATGTAGCATATTTTCTAGGTTCATCAATGCTGTCCAAAAGGGATAGGGATCCCTCTTTTTTACAGCTGCATAGTATTCCATAGTATAAATGTCCCACAGCTTTTTTTTTATTGTTTAAAGTATTACATACAGTATTACATATATCTCCTTTTTTTTCCCCATTGGTCTCCCCCCAGCCACCCTCACCCCCCAGCACATGCCCTCACACCCCTAGTGTCTGTGTCCATTGGTTATGCTTACATGCATGCATACAAGTCCTTTGGTTGATCTCTTACCCCTACCCACACCCTTCTCTGCCTTCCCTCTGAAATTTGATGGTCTGTTCCATCTTCTATGTCTCTGGCTCTATTTTTGTTCATCATTTTATGTTGTTTATCAAATTTCACAAATGAGATCATGTGATATTTATCTTTCTCCGACTGGCTTATTTCGCTTAGCATGATGCTCTCCATGTCCACCCATGCAGTTGCAAATGGTAAGAATTCCTTCTTTTTTACTGCAGCATAGTATTCCATTGTGTAGATGTACCACAGTTTTTTAATCCACTCAACTGCTGATGGGCACTTAGGCTGTTTCCTAATCTTAGCTATTATAAATTATGCTTCTATGAACATAGGGGTGTATATGTCCTTTCTGATAGCTGTTTCTGATTTCTTGAGATATATTTTTAGAAGTGAAATTACTGGGTTGAATTGGAGTTCCATTTTCAACTTTTTGAGGAAACTCTATACTGTTTTCCAAAATGGCTGCACCAGTCTGCAGTCCCACCAGCAGTGTACTAGGGTTCCTTTTTCTCCACATCCTCCCCAGCAGGATGTTGTTTGTCAATTTGTTGATGATAGCCATTCTTACAGATGTGAGATGGTATCTCATTGTCATTTTGATTTGTATCTCTCGAATGATTAGTGACTTTGAGTATGTTTTCATATGTCTCATGGCATTCTCTATGTCCACTTCCAAAAAGTGTCTATTTAGGTACTTTGCCCATTTTTGATTGGATTGTTTATCTTCCTTTTGTTAAGATGTATGAGTTCCCTATAAATTTTGGAGATTAGGCCCTTATTAGATATAACATTGGCAAATATGTTCTCCCATGCAGTGGCCTTTTTGTTGTTTTGTTGATGGTTTCTTTGCTATGCAGAAACTTTTTATTTTGATGTAGTCCCATTTGTTTATTTTCTCCTTAGTTTCCTTTGCCCTAGGAGCTATATTGGTAAATATATTGCTACAACATATGTCTGATATTTTGCTGCCCATGGCTTCTTCTAAGATTTTTATGGTTTCCCGTCTTACGTTTAAGCCCTTTATCAATTTTGAGTTTATTTTTGTGTATGGTATAAGTTGGTAGTCTAGTTTCATTTTTTTTGCATGTATCTGTCCAATTTTCCCAACACCATTTATTGAAGAGACTGTCTTGACTCCATTGTAAGCTCTTGCCTCCTTTGTCAAATATTAATTGAGCATAATGGTTTGGGTCAATTGCTGGGTTCTTTGTTCTGTTCCATTGGTCTATATGTCTGTTCTTGTGCCAGTACCAGGCAGTTTTGAGGACAGTGGCTTTGTAATATAGCTTAATATCTGGTATTGTGATCCCTCCAACTTTGTGTTCTTCTTTCTCAAGATTGCTGTCGCTATTTGGGGTCTTTTTTTTTTATCCATATGAATTTTTGGAGAGTTTGTTCTAGGTCTGAGAAATATGCCATTGGTATTTTGATGGGGATTGCATTAAACCTTTAGATTGCTTTGGATAGTATGGACATTTTAGTGATGTTGATTCTACCAATCCATGAACACGGTATATTCTTCCATTTGTTTATGTCTTCCTCTATCTCTTTTTTCAATGTCCTGTAGTTTTCTGAGTACAGCTCTTTCACCTCCTTAGTTAAGTTTACTTTTAGGTATCTTAATTTTTTTGGTGCAATGGTAAATGGGATTGTTTTTTCTTTTTCTGTGAGTTCATTATTGATGTATAAAAAAGCCATAGATTTTTGGGTGTTAATTTTGTATCCTGCTACATTGCCGAATGCATTTATTAAGTCTAGTAGTTTTTTGATGGAGTCTTTAGGGTTTTCTATGTACAATATCATGGCATCTGCGAATAATAACAGTTTTACTTCTTTTCCAATTGAATGCCTTTTATTTCTTCTTCTTGTCTGATTGCCATGGCTAGCACTTCCAGTACTATGTTGAACAGGAGTGGTGAGAGTGGGCATCCCTGTCTTGTTCCTGTTCTTAGGGGAAATGGTTTTAGTTTTTGCCCATTGAGTATGATGTTGGCTGTAGGTTTGTCATATAAGGCTTTTATTATGTTGAGGTATGATCCCTCTATTCCCACTTTGCTGAGAGTTTTTATTAAGAAAGGGTGTTGGATTTTGTCAAAGGTTTTTCTGCATCAATTGATATGATCATATGATTTTTATCTCTCAATTTGTTTATGTGATGTATCACATTTATTGATTTGTGGATATTGTACCATCCTTGCATTTCCAGAATAAATCCCACTTGGTCATGGTGTATGATCTTTCTAATGTAATGCTGGATCTGATTTGCTAGAATTTTGTTGAGGATTTTAGCATCTATATTCATCAGAGATATTGGCCTGTAATTTTCTTTCTTTGTAGTGTCTGTATCTGGTTTTGGGATTAGGATAATGCTGGTTTCATAAAAAGAATGTGGAAGTGTTCCTTCCTCTTGAATTCTTTGCAATAGTCTGAGGAGGATAAGTGTTGGTTCTTCTTTGAATGTTTGGTAAAATTCACCTGTTAATCCATCCCATCCAGGACTTTTGTCTGCTGGAAGTTTTTTGATGACTGCTTCAATTTCATCAGTTGTTATTGGCCTACTCAGGTTTTCTGAGTCTTCCTGATTGAATTTTGGAAGATTGAATGTTTCTAGGAATTTGTCTATTTCTCCCAGGTTGTCCAGTTTGTTTTCATATAGTTTTTCATAGTATTTTCTTACAATCCTTTATATTTCTGTGGTGTCAGTTATTACTTTATTGCTTTCATTTCTGATTTTATTGATTTGGGTCTTCTTTCTTTGTTTCTTGATGAGTCTGGCTAGAGGTTCATCAATCTTATTTATCTTTTCAAAGAACCAGCTCTTGGGTTTAGTGATCTTTTGTGCTGTGGTTTTTTTTTTCTTCAGTCAATGTCATTTATTTCTGCTCTGATCTTTATAATTTTCTTCCTTCTACTTTCTTTGTGCTCTTCTTGCTGTTCTCTTTCTAATTCATTTAGTTGTAGGGTTAGATAGTTTATTAGTCCTTTTTCTTGTTTCTTTAGGTAGGCCTGTAGTGCTATGAACTTCCCTCTCAGGACTGCTTTTGCTGTGTCCTATATGTTTTGGGTGGTTGTGTGTTCCTTTTTACTTGTTTTCAGGAAGTTTTTAATTTCTTGCTTGATCTCATTGGTAACCCATTCATTTTTTAATAACATGCTACTTAGCCTCCATGTGTTTGAGTGTTTTTGAGTTTTTTTTAATAGTGGCTGATTTCTAAATTCATGCCTTTGTGATCCAAGAAGATGTTTGGTATTATATCGATCTTCTTGAATTTGTATAAATTTGTTTTGTGCCCTAACATGGGTCTATATTTGAGAATGTTCCATGTGCACTTGAGAAGAATGTATATTCTGTTGCTTTGGGGGTAAATTGTTCTGTAAATATTGGTTATATCGATCCAATCTAGAGTGTTGTTTAAGGCCTCTGTTTCCTTGTTGATTTTTTGTCTGGAAGATCTATCCAGTGATGTCAGTGGGGTGTTAAAGTCCCCTAATATGACTGTACTTGTATTGCTGTCCATCTCTCCCTTAAAGTCCATCAAGAGTTTTTTTATGTACCTGGGTGCTCCTATATTGGGTGCATATATGTTTACTTTTTCATTCTTTTTTCTATTTGCTTCTCTAATTTGGTATTTATTTCTACCTTGTCTTACAAATCAGTGATTTGATCCTCTGCTTCATCCAGTCTACTTTTAATACTTTCCAGTATGTTTTTGATGTCAGATATATCATTCTTCTTTTCTTTCTGGTTCTTCTTCATGGCCTCCATTTCCCTTTCCATACTGCTGTAATTTGCACTAAGTTCCTTAAGCATCACTATAACCATTTCTTTGAACTCTGTATCTGATAAGTTGCTTGCCTCCACCTCATTTAGTTCTTTTTCTGGAGATTCCTTCTTTTCTCTACCTTGGGGTTTTTTTCTGTGCCTCCCCATTTTGGATGTCTCTTTGAATGTGCTTCTATGCATTATATAGAACTGCTATGCCTCCTAGTCTTTGTGGGATGGCCTTATGTAGAAAGTGTCTTGAGGGGTTCAGTGGTGCAGTCTCTTTGTTCACCTGAGCTGCATGCTCTAGAAATGCCCATTATGTGCGTTGTTTGGGCTCAACTGGGACTTGATTGTTGATTTCCCATTTGTGAGAGGGATTTCCCCTCTGACTTGCTGCCAGTGAGTTTCAATCCCAATGTTGTTGTGCCAGCTATTATACAGATGCTTTGGGTCCGCTATTTGTGGGGCTTACTATATTTTGCTCTGATGTTGTTGAATCTGGTCCCTTGGTGTGTCTATCTATCCTGGGCTTCCTGGGAGCTTCTCTAGTGCAGGTGAATGTGAGTCACTGTCCCTTTCTGGCCCTGGACAACTTGATTGAGGTCGGAAGGGCTGAATCCCTTAGTAGTCCAGTAGTCAGGGACTCCTTAGCCCAGAGGCTGGGTTTGCCTTGAGTCTCACACCTTGACTGATCCTGTTATAGGCTGTACTCCTTTCCCCTACAGAGCTGGTCCCACAGGTGTTAGCTGCGGACTCCTGGGGTCCTGCTAGCTTTTGCCTCGCTGAGCAGTCTGGGATGGTGTCTACAGTGAGGATCCAAACTGCTGTTTCTGAACAAATAATCTTAGACTCTATTTTCCATGCCCAAATTTCTAGCTCATAAATCCAGCCACAAGCAGGGATTGGAAGCACTGTAGTCCTTAGAAATTCTTGGCTTAAAGGAAAGCAAACCCCACCTCTAAAGCCGATCTTATTAGATGGCACTATTTCCCTCATAGCCATTCTTCCTTTATTTAAAGACCTCTCTTTAGCCAGTCCTCACCCACAAAGATATTTTTTTGGCTGTATGAGAAAGTTATTTTAATTGTTGTGAATGTCTTATTATTCCTATTTAATGACCATACAGCACAATCATGGCCCTGCATTTTATTCAAATGTACTAGATTTACTTTGCTATAACTAGATTTATTTGATGCTGAAATTGACCTCTGTGTATGTGTTGCTCTGATATCATACACATCTACTAAAAGATTAATAAAGCAGAGTGGGACATTTGTAATATTTCATTTGTGTTTGACTGACAGTTTGACACCATTGCAACAAGATCAATGTGTAAACAACGTCTTGAGCTTACTGGCATGGCTACAGCCAGACAGCTCAATATTCTCATCTTACATGTTGAATTTCAAAACAATTGAAATCACCCCAACCTTCTACCAACATAGAGGTGTGTGTGTGTGTGTGTGTGTGTGTGTGTGTGTGTGTGTGTGATGCGTGGGAATGCATAGGTGTCTGTCTGTCTGCCTTGGGAATGGAAGAAGGATCTTTGCTAAGACATTTGGCAGCATCTGCCATGATGTCTTGATGGACGAAGTAGAGAAATGTAACCTGGTTAGTTGTAATGTGGGTCCTTGGCTGGTCAAGTGACCATAGCAGAGGGTATTAGCAAACCTATGCTGGACTGGAAAGAAGCCTTTAATACCACACTATCGGGCCTTGTACTTGACTCTGTTCTCCAGGAGTTTTAATAGAAGGTGAAGATAAAGAAAACAGATTTCTAGATGACTCAAAGCCAAGGAGGACAAGTTATATTTAAGCTTATTGAAACAACATTCAAAAGAGCTCAGTCGGGGGGGGGGGGGGGTGGCCAGGGAGGGGTTGATGGGGGGTGGGGAAAGGAGACATATGTAATACTTTAAACAAACAAACAAACAAAGAGCTCAGTAGGTGGAAAGAAGAGCTAGAATGAACAAAATGAAATGTAAAGAAGTGAACTGAGGTCAGAACAGATATAAAGTCCTGCACATAGGACCAGTGCCTGGTGAACAAGTTAGGGAGTCCTGATGTAATAGTCACTGCATGACATAGGCCTGTGCTAATTTGTGCTGCCTGAATGGTTCAGTTTCTCAGGAGTTTCATGCAGTTCCTAGAGGAAGGTCAGTCAGTGGACCTGGGATGTCTTGAGGGGGTCATAGTCATTTAAAACTGGTGAGAAAACCTTGGAACCCTTAATCCCCCAGTAATCTCACCCAGTAATCCCCCATCCACAGCACTGGGGGCCTCTCTGGAGTCGAGGACTTAGCACTGCATTAAGTTAGGTTATGCATCTGTCTTGGTGCCTTTATTGTAAACTCCAGAGTAAGGACCATGTTTTACTCCTTTCTGAGTTCACAGGGCCAAGTGCCTGACAGACACAAACTGAGGAGTCCCCACAGGCAGGGACTTTTGTCTGCTTGTTTTGTTTTATTCATTCATGGGACTTAAAACAGTGCTTGGCATATGGTAGGTCTCAATACACATTTAATGAAAGAGTAAATGTCACACATAGATGCTCAGTGAACAGTAGCCATTTGTTCTCTAGGTGGCTGTGGCACATCCCATCTGTAAGTCACTACTTGGCTATTTTAAAGCAGGAACTTCACATTCTTTTTCTTTTGCTTCTCACTTCATTCCATTCCCATCTCTGATGTCATTTTGGGCTTATTCAAAAAAGCCCAGATAGGACAAAACACTTTGATGATTCTTTGAAAAGATGTACTCCAGATGCAATGAGTTCATCACCCTTTGGTGGGAAGTTAAGTGCTTGGGTTGAATTCAGGTGGTCCTGGGTTCAGATTCTACTGTGGCAGATATTCATGAGATTCACGACTTTGGGAAAATATCCTATTATCTTGAAGCCTTGTTTTTCTCAGTTTAAAAATATAGATAAAACACTCCAAAGGGTGGATGCAGTATGTATAACACAAACTACCATCTGAATAAATGCTGAATTATTATTATTAGTTCACCAAGGCTTTAGCTCAAATAAATGCCATGAGTAGAGAGGGAGAAAATGCTCCAGGAAAAATCAAGGCAAAAGAAATTAGAAATTGTTAAAGTCTTGCCTTCAAAACTTGCTTCTTTGGTATGTCAAAGCACTTGCTCCTGTTAGAGACGTAAGCTCTTCAGAAAGGGAAATAGAGGCCCTGCATTGCTGAGGGAGCTCTGGTCTCCATGGTAACAGCACATTAGATTCTGATGTGGGCACACCTGGTATTCTCAGGTTGCTCCACCATATGGCACCTCATATATTTCATCAAGAAAAAAAGCCTACCTTGACCTCCCTCTACTTGCACAGGCACCCCTCCCCCACAACACACACATACCCTCTCTGTCTAATCCACAGCCACTGAAGCACACAAGCCCTGTAAATGCCATTGGAAACAGTTTTAAAAGCCATTCAATCAAACAAAGGGCCAGAACAGTTATTCTTGCTTCGAAGAGGTGCCCAGAGGGAGGTACCTGACAAATACATTTGCTTTTTCTATGAGACTGATGCAGAACCAGGTGGTTCCCCACCCCCACTCCAGGCTTGCTAATAAAGCAGCCCCATTCATAACCCTGCCCAGAGCAGAATCACATCCTTGGCCATGACTCATCTCATGACACCGTTTGTAAGAGTGGCCTCTCCAACTTTCCCTACATAGAAATGCCCATTAAGTGCTCTGCTTTGAACTAGTTTAAAAGGAAAAAAGAAAGATTTCCTGGTAGGATTAAAAAAAGTGCAGACAGCCTGTAGTTGCCATGTGACACAACCAAAGAATTATGGCTGCTTAGCGATTTCCTGCTCTGCTTCAGAAACAGATGTTTAAAAACTTCATGTCAAAAGAGATGTCAGAAATTGGGGATAAAAGTCACTGTTCTTTGCAGCATATCAAAGTCTTCCTTTCAATGGGCATCTTATTGATTTGGTGTCTTCACACCGCATTCTCTGGAAAGCCCATTTAAATTCACCAGCCGCTGCTCCTGCCTGCCTGCATGCAGTCAACATGCCTTGTGCATGCTAGGCTTCATAAAGGGCCTTTGAAGACAATGTCTTAAAAAGCCACAGTTAAGAAATGTTAGAATTTAGGTTCTAGAAATGTTGGCTTACGTACGGTGCTCATGGTGTGTGTTTTCTTAAGTACCTTGGTTAGATAGCCCACTGAGCAATAAATAATAATGAGCAAATGTATCTGTCCAACATGGGAAGAGAGCTATGCCCTGTGCAGTTGTAGTTTATTCTGTAAAACTGGCTCAGTGTGCAGGGCTTTAATCTATGGGAAAGGCATTATGCTTAAATCAATAAAAAAGTTCTCTTCCATGTCACTGCAACCTTTTGGCAAACTCCCTGCTCTGTCTCTCAGCAGCTTCTTCACCCAGTTGATCATGAAGGAACTTTGAGATTGCCTGTTACCCCAAAAGGAACCATAGGTCTTTTGGAACATTCCTGACCTCTCTTAAACATGCCAGATATAGTCAGACTTCCAGTTCCAGCCAAGATGAGGTAGCCCCTTTCCTCCAAGCTCTTTCCTCTTAAAATGAAAAGACCCATGGATGTAACACAACAAACACCCTGAAGAGATTCTGAAAGGCATAAAGAAGAAAGCAGATTCCAAGGGCCCTCAGCTGGAGGAACAACACAGTGTCAGTTCCCCTGGGTTTTGTTATTGCCTCTATATATTCCAGACAGGGCTCTACATGGATTTCCAACCTGGAATTGCCAGCAGGCACAGACCCCAAAAAATCTTCAACAAAAGCCTGCTCCCTACAGCCAAAAAGACTGAGAAAGGGGTGATCTAACAACAAAAATATTTTTGGCAATACTCACCCTACTCCAGTTGAAGACCAGTAGAAAAACCACACCTCCATCCCTGGAACTGATCCCATCCCACAACCCTTGCTCTGTAGCAGCCAGAGGGAGCACTCCAATTCCCCTGCTCAGTAGAGCTCAGCCTAATCTTCCCTTACCAACTTGGTGGAGGCAGGTGGTGCTCTAATTCCCCCACTGGGTGCTGTCTGTGTGCCGAGTAGGTAGTTGATCTCCCATCCTCTGTGCAGTGGAAGAAGGCAATGCTTCAATTTTCCTGTAGGTAGTGTCAGTGGAGTCCAGTAGCTAGTTGAGCCACACACTTAACTGGGATCAAAATGGTAGAATGGAGTGGGAGGCAGGGCTAAATAGCATGCTGGTTCCTCTCCTCCCTTCCCTGATGCCAGCAGGGCCCAGAACAGGGTTGATCCTCTGCACCAGCCCTGCAGCAACAAAGTAGTGTGAGTCAGCCCTCCACTTCCCTACTGAGGACACTGAGCTCACACTCACCTGTGGAGGCAGTGAGGCAGTGGGAGGTTGTTCCTACTTTTGCTGGGAAGGTATCAGTGGGATTGAACCACATATATTTAATATATATAAAAGCCTAAGTGAATGTTCGACCATTCGACCGGTAGCTATGATACGCATTGACCATCAGGGGGCAGACACTCAATGCACAGACATGGAAACATGGAACAGACTGATGAATCTCAGAGGGAAGGAGGAGGGCGGGAGGGCGGGAAGAGATTAACCAAAGATCTTATATGCATACTAGAGGCCCGGTGCATGGATTCATGCACTGGTGGGGTCCCTTGGCCTGGCCTGCAGGGATCAGGCCAAATCTGTGCACCAGGCCTTTGACACCCCCGAGGGATCCCATATTGTGAGAGGGCACAGGCCAGGCTGAGGGACCCCACCAGTGCACGAATCCGTGCACCGGGCCTCTAGTGTGTGTGTGTGTGTGTGTGTGTGTGTGTATCCTATCTAATAAAAGAGAAACATGGTAATTAGCCGTAACTTCGCTACCCTTCCCATTGGCTAATCAGGGCGATATGCAAATTAACTGCCAGCCAAGATGGCGGCCGGCAGCCAGGCAACTGAAGTGAACATAAGGCTTGCTTGCTCCAGTGACGGAGGAAGCCAACATTCCCCGCCTGCCACAGCCCAGCTCTGAGATGCTCACTAAGAAACATTGTTGCAAATATAGAAGCTAAACAAAACCCCAGAAACCTGGATCTCAGAGCTGGAGTCACAACAAAGTTTCAAATACAGAAGGTAAACAAAGCCCAAAAACCTGCTTTCAGCAGCCGAGGTCTGAGCTAAAGCCGGCTCTCAGCTCCAGTGGCAGCCATAGAAGGTAAATAAATCCCAGAATAAAAGAAAAAAGAAAAAAAGGAGAGGTTGGGAGGAGCTTCAGTCACCCGCCAGCCTGAAAACGGCCCTCAGCCCCTCACCCAGACTGGCCAGGCACCCCAGTGGGGACCCCCACCCTGAAGGGGGTGTGACCAGCTGCAAACAGCCATCATCCTCTCATCCAGGCTGGCCAGGCACCCCAGTGGGGACCCCCACCCTGAAGGGGGTGTGACCAGCTGCAAACAGCCATCATCCCCTCACCCAGGCTGGCCAGGCACCCCAGTGGGGGCCCCCACCCTGAAGGGGGTGTGACCAGCTGCAAAGAGCCATCATCCCCTCATCCAGGCTGGCCAGGCACCCCAGTGGGGACCTCTACCCTGATCCAGGACACCCTTCAAGGCAAACCAGCCGGCCCCCACCCGTGCACCAGGCCTCTATCCTATATAGTAAAAGGGTAATATGCCTCCCAGCACCGGGACCAGCAGAGCAGCGAGGCCTCCCAGCACCGGGATCAACAGAGCCATGAGGCCTCCTGGCCCCTGGAGTAGCGTGACAGGGGGCAGCGCCCAAACCCCCTGATCGCCCTGCGGCTCTGTATGTGACAGGGGGTGGGGCCACAACCTCCCTATCCGCCCTGCTCTGTTCGTGAAAGGGGAAGGCGCCCAAACCACCTGATCAGCCCTGCTCTGTGCCTGATAGGGGGGAGCTCCCCAAACCCCTGATAGGCCCTGCTTTGTGTGTGATGGGGTGCGGTGCCCCAACCCCCCATGGCCCTGCTCTGTGTGTGACAGGGTGGAGCCACAACCTCCCCATCACCCTGCCCTGAGTGTGACAGGG
>NW_005871067.1:812111-865881 GCF_000147115.1 Myotis lucifugus | reverse complement strand
TGAAATTCATGCCAAGACATACCATAATTAAACTTGTAAAAGCTAAAAGACACCCCCATCCCACCCCCCCCCTCAAAAAAAAGATATTGAAAGAAGCCAGAGGGAAATAACACATTGTTTATAGGAAACACCAATTTAAATAACAGTATATTTCTTATCTGAAACCATGGAGGCCAGAGGGGCATGGCATAATATTTTTCAAATTTTCAAAGAACAGATCTGTCAACCACCAAATTTATATCTAGCAAAAATATCTTTCAAGAATAAAGGGGAAATAAAGACATTCTCAGACAAAGCAAAACTAAGAGATTTTGTTGCTAATAAACCTACCCTTTTGGCATGACTAAAAAAAGTTTTCTATACATAAAGGAAATAATAGAAGAAGGCTTCTTGGAATTTCAAAACAGAAAAAAAGAACATCAGGATGGGTAAAATAGGGGCAAATAGATATCCTACTTCTCATGAGTTTCTTAAAAAATTTTTGATGGTTGAAGCAAAAGTTATGTAGTGTTCAATATATGAGGAAGACATACTTAAGAAAATCATATTTTAAAAATCTAAAAGTGTGCATTCTGGAGCCCATCTGCTTTCTGGCTGCATACCACAGCTTTCTGTCACTATAGCTATGTAATCTAGAGTGAGTGGTGACCCCAAAAGGGGCTTAAGAAGTATTGTGTACGTCTACTGGAGTTGCAGTCTGGCTCACAAGTACATCTTCTCTCTAGGAAGAACCTCAGAAGAACTGGGGGACTGTGGTGACTCATTGCATCAGGATAGACTATACCAACCGGGATGTACTCTGAAGCAGAGCACTTGTTGACTGCCTCACTCCTAACTTGAGGGGGTGTGTGGACTCGCTTTCCCCAAATACCCTCTTTTGGAGTTGACTAGACTCCCTCCTTGGGTAGCTGGGCCCTAAATGTGGGGAATCTGCCCTTGAGCTGCTCAATGGTCCCCTTCATAGCCCCTCCCAAGAAACCTGGGAGTTCTTGTGCAAATCACTTCTCAGCTCTCCTGTGGGACATAAGCAGATTAGGCCCCAGAGTGACCCTTCACAAGCAACCATAGCCATAAATAACCCCAACTTTAAGACATGCTGAGGTCAACCTGTACGCCATTTGATTAAATAATGCACAGAAAAGCAATGAGAAGGCCTGTTGCATGATTGAACATAAATCTGAGAGACCAGTCAGGAAGAAATCGAAACCTTTCTTGGTTGTACTGTTATGCTACTTGGTGACTGGAAAGGAAATTATTTACTTGGGAAATCTCCACAGTGACATGACAAGATCACTGGTACTTTGCTAATGACCTCTGTGCTCTTTTGTTCTATAGTTTAGTTTTTACTTAGTGTCCAAAATTTATAAGGTGTGACATGGTGGCAGGTTTGCTCTAAGCCATCAGCAGCCTCAACCAGGAAGGTCTCTGAGCAAGTAAAGCTGTGACAGCTGAAGGGAGACATCCCCTGGCACCTTTTAAGGAGAAACTCGGAATCGTGGCCTCCCACCCAAGGGAGCTCTGGGGTCCAGCCCAAATGTTCCCTGATGAGTCCATCCGGTGGGAATGGCACCAGGTGTTAGACAGGTGGGGTCAGACCAGATATGGGTTCAGCAACCTCGGTACTTGAGTCCTGACTAGGAAAGAATTCAGAGCCAAGACTTAAACCATAAGAGAACATTTATTTAGAAAATGACAGAGTAGAAGTAATTTGTATCAGAAATGGGCTTAGAAAACAAATTATAGAGGCAAAGGAAGAGCCTCAGAGCTTAGAAGTGAGGAAGGTCAAGGTGACACGCCTGGGGGGGGGGGGCGGTGAGGAGGTGCGGTGAGGAGGTGAGAAGGAGAAAGGTGCTCTTGGGTCCTCATCCTCCTCATCCTAAGGGTTTTAGGTGGGAATTTTAAGGGAGGTTTCAGGGGACGATCTCAATAGAATATTCAGCAAATGTCCAGGTGTGTCCCTTCAGGGTCTAGGTCTCCATTGATTGATCGGTCAGCACCTAGGTCAAGGGGTCATTAGTCAATGCTGCTGGTCCTGAGGTCAGCCTTGGTGTCACCTGTCTGGTTTTGCTGCTTTTTTTGGGCCTGGAGCTGAAATACAACTGAGGCCTAGATGTCATCTCTAGGGAGGAAAGGTCAGGGCGCCCAAACCACATGACCAGCCCTATGCTAGGGGAGGGAAGGTCATCCTGGGGATGAAGCCCCACCCAATAATTGTCCATTGCTAGGCACCCAGGGCTTTCTGCCCTGGTGACCTTCTGCACCTGGCCCATTGTCCTTGCTCTGCTCAGGTCTGTTTAACTGTTTACCACACATTTAGGTTCTTGCTTGCCTTAAGGATCTCTTTAGTTTTGACCCTTGACATTCTCTGGGACCTGTCCATACTGGCCCCCTAGCTGCTCTCAGTCATTGCCCATTTAGACAGTAGCCTCTTTGAGTCCTCACTGGGTGCTCCAGCTTCTTATTCTTTGCCCTCATTCATCTGTTCCCAGGAATAGTCCATCCAAAAATCCAACTTAGCCTTTCTATAAGCCCACTATGATTGATGAGCATCCTTTGTCATGCACACCTCACTGTGTGGACTTTAGGATGAGGGTGGGCAGCCTAGTAGTTAAAAGTGTACATTCTGGAGCCCAGTGCTGCCTGGCTGAAAACCCCAGCGTTCGGTCTCTCTAGCTGTAGGACCAGGGCAAGTGGTGGCCCTTCTCAGCCTCAGGACCTTATCTAGAAAACAGACATCGTAAGAGTCCTTACAGCATTGTTGGGAAAATTACATTAATTAATTCATATAAAGCATTTAGAACAGGGCCTCGCCCTTAGTAAGTGCTATGTATTTTTATTTTGCTACGTTAATATTTGAAAACTAAGCCAGCTTTTAGAAACTGGGTTTTGTAATTTTAGAAGTGCGCTATTGTGTTGTGCTTAGCGTGCCTGACCACCCAGCCTGAGCAGGAAAGCTAAAATCAAAACCAGGTTTCAGGGAGGGGGAGGGAATTCCAGAGGCTTTTCTGACTAATTTTTTGAAAAGAGTTTTCTTTCCTAAAAATGTGGAACTTAATATCAACCCTGAAGCAGATGACTGACTCTTGAAGAACAAGTTTTAATAGAAGAAATGCAAGAAACAGTGGTACCACTTTCTCTAATTATTAATCTCCTTTGTCAATTGACTCAGGGTCTGGGGGTGTTCCTGTGCTGCAGGCGGTCTCTTTGTGGCTGGGATCAGATTGCTTAGGGTTCATCGCTCCTTCTTAACCACAGGTGGCCTCTACACCCTGCCAAGGATGTTTGCATTCTTTGCAAGGAAGATAATTTAATTTGCAGGTTCTCATGCTCCAAGTTAGTTTCCTTTCTCTAGCAGGAGAGGGAAGAAAGAAGTGCTTCAAAATTGCATATCTCCATTGAAAGCAGACAAATTCCTGAGCAAGGCCAGAAAACCTCAGCCAGTGGCTGCATCACTCCCCAGAGAGCCCTGCCTCCCTGGCTACTAGCCATGCTGGCTCGCACAGGGGCCTTTGAGGGTCCACACTCAGCAGGACCACACAACCCCACTTTCAGAACCCTGTTTGCCCTGTGCAGGCTGCCCATCTGTGCTGCATCTGGGGCTTATGTCTCTGTGGTTATGGGAGGACCTGGCTCTTTGTCCCTACTTGTCTTGGCCTCACAGCAGGGATCTCTGCAGACTCATTGACAAATGCCTCCATGGAGTGCTAGGTGCTGTGAGAGGAGGGTGTGGAAAAGTCATTGCCTCCTGAGGCCTGTAAGTGGTAGTAGGGGTGGGGGTCAGAAGAAGCTTCCTCAGGAAGGTGATCCCTCACCTCCCTTTTAAAAGATAAGTAGGTGTTCACTGATAGATTGTGGGTCTGTGGGAATGGGAGGAAGAATTTCAGGGAGAGAAAACCCCTGAGCACAGGTGAGGAGGCAGGGCGGCTCTGTGCAGGGCGAGGGTGCAGGGAGAGGTAGGATGGCGAAGTGCACCCAGGACTCCTGGGCTCACTCTAGATGAAGTCCCAACCCAGAAGCCAGCTCAGCTTTATACTAAAAATCATTTGTGCTGGCTTATCAAACAGCCCAAGGGTTTTGCCTATTTTGCCTATAAAAATCTCCTAGACCCAAAGTCTCCCTCCTTTGGGTCTAGGAGATTTGAAAACCAAACCTCTAATCTCTGACACATTTGCTGCCTGACACTGGCCAGCATTGCTAGGCTGGTGGCCTCTGTAGCCAAAAGGAATCTGGAGGACCCTTAGGGGGAAACTACAGTCTAGAGACAGGTGTTGGAAGGAGGCATGACAATGGTCTATAATTAAATCATGCTGACCTGCCCCTAGGATAAACCAGACTAAACTAATTTCATCCTCCCTCGAGGCAGGAATTCCAAAGAACCGTGCTGGACAGATCCTGTAGTAATGAACAATTTTCCATTATGATTAATTAGCTAGACATTCACTTAATTAATTACTCAAGCGTTTATTAAATGGTATCTATATGACAAGCACTGCGCATCTCCCCGGGGGATGCAAAGAAGAGTGAAACATGGTCCCTGTGCTCCAGGAGCTCATGGTAGAGAGACGGATTCATAAACACATACCACCAACATCCTGTGATATGTGAGTATAATCACAGCTACAGCCACAGAGAGGAAGACACTAACTTGACTAGCAGGGGGCTGGAGTCTTAAGATGAGTGGGATTTTAATTGGTGGACAGAATTGGAAAGAACCTTCTAGGTAGTTGCAACAGCATTTTCAAAGGCATAAGGTTATGAAAACCATGGTATGATTGGGGAATGTCTAGTAGAGACTCATGATTCACAGCATGTGAAGCCATTCCCCACTTCCTGAGTGTAGGGAAGACAAGCCAATCAAGAACTTCACTTCTCATTTGATCAGCCTTTTTTATAGACATCTCACATACCAGGTCAACTTGATCACCAGAGAAGCAATGTATCCAGGCATTACTTCCCCCCCAGAAACCCCTTCAAAGAGCTACAAATCCATTGTATTCTTGACTTTTACACGCCATGGACAACAGTGTGGTGATTGACAAGGGAAGGGGAGCGTGGCAGGAGGTAGAGAAGAGTAAAGGGGAAATAAATGGTGATGGAAGGAGACTTGACTTGGGGTGGTGACCACACAGTACAGTGTACAGATAATGGGTTGTGGAATTGTGCACCTGAAGCTGATGCCATCATAATTAACTAGTTTTTAATAACAGGAAAGGAGCAAAGAGAAAGCCAGACATTATAGGCATGTTCCCTGCAAAATATTAGGGAGAGATCCAACAAAGGGAAGATACTTGTTTGTCAATCACATGTGGGCACAGAGAAGATTGGCCAGAATGGGCCTGCCACTGCCAGCATGGGAAGATTTTAAGTACTTAATCCCCTGAACAAAGGAATTTGCTCTCTTGTGCTCTCAGGACTCTTGGGACTCTTATTGCTCAGGCACACTCTCTTGGTTCTCTTGTGGTCACTGATATGGCCCCCAGCCATGCGGACCCCACGTGCAATGGATGATGCTGAACTGGACCTGGCTCCAACATGGACAGGAAACTCTGGACACTGGCTCTGATTTTAGCTCCACTGAAACTCCATCTACACCTCTTCCAGGACTGGACCAAGGGAAGGGGAACTTCGGAAAACCAGGATATAATTCCACGGAAATAACATATCTACTATATCTCATCTTCCCGTGGGGACCTCTGTAAATGCTTATTCCAGCAGTACCCCACTCCCACGAGGAACCGGGGGAGATGAGGCCTTCTCCCCTATAACAAAACCTCTCTCTATATATATATTTTTAATTTTAATTTTTTTTTGCTAAAAGTATTACAAAGGGTATTACATATGTGTCCTTTTTTTCCCCCCGCCCTTGACAATCCCCTGCCCTCCCTTACCCCCCAGTGTCTTATGTCCATTAGTTATGCTTATATGCATGCATACAAGTCCTTCGGTTGATCTCTTACTCCCCTCCCTCCTGCCCCCCAACCCTCCCTGGCCTTCCCACTGCAGTTTGACAATCAGTTTGAGGCAGCTCTGCCTCTGTATCTATTATTGTTCAAAAGTTTATAATGGTCTCTATTATCCATGAATGAGTGAGATCATGTGGTATTTTTCCTTCATTGACTGGCTTGTTTCACTTAGCATAATGCTCTCCAGTTCCATCCATGCTGTTGCAAATGGTAAGAGTTCCTTCTTTTTTACAGCAGCATAATATTCCATCGTGTAGATGTACCACAGTTTTCTAATCCATTCATCTACTGATGGGCACTTAGGCTGTTTCCAGATCTTAGCTATGGTGAATTGTGCTGCTATGAACATATGGGTGCACATATCCTTTCTGATTGGTGTTTCTGGTTTCTTGGGATATATTCCTAGAAGTGGGATCACAGGGTCAAATGGGAGTTCCATTTCCAGTTTTTTGAGGAAACTCCATACTGCCTTCCATAGTGGCTGCACCAGTCTGCATTCCCACCAGCAGTGCACAAGTGTTCCTTTTTCTCCACATCCTCTCCAGCACTTGTCGTTTGTTGATTTGTTGATGATAGCCATTCTGACAGGTGTGAGATGGTACCTCATTGTTGTTTTGATTTGCATCTCTCGGATGATTAGTGACTTTGAGCATGTTTTCATATGTCTCTTGGCTTTCTGAATGTCCTCTTTTGAAAGGTGTCTATTTAGATCCTTTGCCCATTTTTTGATTGGATTGTTTATCTTCCTTTTGTTAAGTTGTATGAGTTCCCTATAAATTTTGGAGATTAGGCCCTTATCAGATATGACATTGGCAAATATGTTTTCCCACGCAGTGGGTTTTCTTGTTGTTTTGTTGATGGTTTCTTTTGCTGTGCAGAAGCTTTTTACCTCTATATTTTGTTAACCAGTGTCACCCCAATAAATTTAATAAAAAGGAAAAATATATTTAAAAAAAAAGGTGGTCCATGCAAAAAACAATTGTATCAAATCAGTATGCTATAAAGACCTGTATATGATTGGTTCCTTTCAAAGTTCAGTTCTCATATGTCGATGGGGGTCCTTTTACTTAACCCTTTGCAGTCCAATATTATTTTTTGGAATTCAAACAGTCTGGTCCAAATTAATTGACGGGATTGAATGTGGAACTTTTTAATGTTCTTATTGCTCGACGTTGGACCTGCTCCTAGCGCCTGGTCTGTCGAGTCAGCCTCGAGATTGGACCGAAAAGGGTTTTAATAATGAAAACTGTGCAGCTTATAGTGTTTCTCGGTTTGCCTTAGTTCTTAACTAAGTGTTGCGTGCAGCCATAAAAGCATGTCTTGGTCTAGAGCAGTGGTCAAACCGCGGCTCGCGAGCCACATGCGGCTCTTTGGCCCCTTGAGTGTGGCTCTTCCACAAAATACCACGTGCGGGTGCGCACTTACAGTGCGATTGAAACTTCGTGGCCCATGTGCAGAAGTCAGTTTTCGGCCTGGGCGAGTCTATTTTGAAGAAGTGGCGTTAGAAGAAGTGGGGGGTGTCGGTCAGTCCACAGGAGATGCGGCGCAGGCGGGCCGCGGGATACGCAGCGCGGGGGAGGTGTGTGCGATTCAAGCACGAGTTGAGTGAGCCAGTCAGTCAGCAGTCTCATTGTGCAGTGGTTAGTGCTAGTCGCGTCCGCAAATGGCACGCGGGTGACAAAAGTACCTACTCGAAGCATAAAGTTACCTGTATTTTTCCAACCAGCTGCAAATCCTACAGGTATTTTTGTCATCAATTTAAGAATTGTAATTATTTTGTGTTGGTGGCTTTATTATTATAAAATGAAACATTTTTTTAGGTGCCCTGTTTGACATGGCTACAAAGAAGAAGCAAAGAAAAACGGAAGATGAAAACCATGAATTTAAAGTTGAATGGACCGAGACTTTTGCGTTTATTCAAAACTTAAATGGCCTTCCGACCTGTCTTATTTGTCAGGAAAAATTGGCGCATAACAAGAAATCAAATTTGGAGAGACACTTTACAACTAAACACGTGTCATTTAGTACTAAATATCCTGTCCGTGATGCAAGGAAGAAAGCAGTTGAGGAACTTCAGAAGAGTCAAGAAAAATCAAGTTCTGTATTTAATTACTGGATGCAATCTTCCAACAATGTTAATATTGCAAGTTTTGTGGTTAGTCAAGAGGTTGCTAAGAGAGGAAAACCATATACAGACGGTGAATACATAAAAAGTTGTTTTATAAATGCATCCGAAGAGCTATTTCAGGATTTTAAGAACAAAGCAGATATTCTAAAAAAAATTAAAGAGTTACCATTGTCTGCTAAAACAATGAAAGATAGAAGTCAAAATGTCTTCAAATATAACCAACCAGCAAGTCGAAGATCTTAAATTGGTTTCAGCTTTACCAATAGCAGTTGATGAGTCTTGTGACATAAATGATACAGTGCAAGTTTCACTTTTTGTACGATTTATTTCACCTACAGGTCCTAAAGAAGAACTTTTAGGATTATTGCCACTCAAAGGTCAAACACGTGGAGAGGATATAGCAAATGCTGTAATTGAGTGCATTGAAAAACATCATATTCCACTCGATAAAATTGTCTCAATTTCAACAGACGGGTCGAAAAGTATGACCGGCGTAAGAAACGGGTTTGTTGCTATTTTGAAAGAAAAAATTAATCACGAGATACTTACTTACCATTGCATCATTCATCAAGAAGCGCTTTGTGCCCTGACCGGTTTGGCTCAGTGGATAGAGCATCGGCCTGCGGACTGAAAGGTCCCCAGGTTCGATTCCGGTCAAGGGCATGTACCTTGATTGCAGGCACATCAGCTGATCGATGTTTCTAACTCTCTATCCCTCTCTCTTCCTCTCTGTAAAAAATCAATAAAATATATTAAAAATAAATAAATAAATAAATAAATAAATAAAAGAAGCGTTTTGTGCGCAGATATTTCCAGAAGAAATTTGCAAAGTTATGGAATTGGTGATTAAGATTATCAACTCCATTAAAGCTAAAGCTCTTAATCATTGGCAATTTAAAGAATTTTTAGTTGAAATGGAGAGTGAGTACGCAGATCTTCTGCTGCATAACAAGGTACGTTGGTTATCAAGAAGAAATGTTTTGAAAAGTTTCGCTTCCTTATTAACAGAAATTAAAGCATTTCTCCTTGAGAAGGGTGTTCACTATCCAGAACTAATGAACGATCAGTGGATCCAAAAATTTTATTTCATGGTAGACGTTACGTCTCATCTAAATCAGCTTAATTGTAAACTACAGGAGAAAGGAAACACAATTTTTTCGATGTTAGAAGAAGTTATTTCATTCGAAAACAAATTATCTCTTTTTGCTCAAGATTTTGAAAGAGAAACTTTGATTCACTTTCCAAGCCTGTTGAAACATCGCCAAGAAAATAATTCTGATATTGACATTTGCTATTTCAAAACAACACTTTCAAATATGAGGGAAGCTTTTCTCAACAGGTTTCAGGAATTCAGAAACAGCAAAGCGACGTTAGCCTTTGTTAAAAAACCTCTCAATGCCACTGTAACAGAATTAAATTTTTCTCCCTTTAATATTAACATTGGCAACTTTGAAATGCAATTGCTGGATTTAAAAAACAAAGAACTGTGGAGCTCGAAATTTGAACGTCTTTGTGCTGATATAGAAATATTGGAGAAAAACAAATGTGAACTTAGTTCACAGCACAAGTGGTCTCCTTTGAAAGACCTGGAGAAGGAAGATATGTTGATTTTTAACACCTGGAATAGTATTCCTGACTCATATAATCAATTGAAAAAACTAGCGTTTGCTGTTCTTTCCTTATTTGGGTCTACATATATATGCGAACAATCATTTTCAAGCATGAACCTTATCAAGAGTAAATTGAGAAGTCGTCTTATTGATGAGAACCTGGAATCGTGCCTAAAATTAAAAACAACAACATACAAACCTGACTTACCCAAACTTTCCAAGGAGATGCAAGGCCATTGTTCACATTAGTGTTTGTCAGTCATTGTCATGATTTAATTTTATGGATATTGTAAGGTAAATTGTAAGGAATTTAATTTTATCAATAAATAATATCGTTATTAAGTATGATATCAAGTTTTATTCAACATCCCTATAGTTTAACTAAGACTTAAAACTTTAAGTAAAGTTTATTAAGTTAATTTTAGGGAACGTTGTGGAGTGAAAGAAGATGTAGTGTCGAGGATTGAGAAAAGTATGTTGAGATGGTTTGGACATATAGAGAGGATGAATGAAAGGAGACAGATAAAACAAGTATACAAGACGAGTGTGGATGGGAGAGTTGGAAGGGGTCGACCTCAGCAAACGTACCTCAATCAGATTGAGGATGTTTTTAGCAAAGGCCAGCTTAGGAGTACCCTAATTAAATTAATAACAATGTACCTACATATATAGTTTAAGTTTAAAAAATTTGGCTCTCAAAAGAAATTTCAGTCGTTATACTGTTGATATTTGGCTCTGTTGACTAATGAGTTTGCCGACCACTGGTCTAGAGCTTTGGACCAAGCTCTCTCCCAGTCTTCATTGCTTTGTAGTTGTTGATTTTTTTAAACCTTTTAAAATGGGTTCTTATATATTTTTTGACTATTCACTTTCACTGCCTGTGTCTTTTATTTTTATAAATAGGTGGTATATCATATTAACAGTTCTCTAGAAATAATTTCACAAAGTGGCTTCTATTATAAACTGCCTTAGCTAAAGGTATCCTTTCCTTTTTTACATTTTTATTTTTTAAATGAGAGCAGTTTTAGTTTTACAATAAAATTGAGAAGGAGATATAGAGATTTCCTATATACTCCCTGCCCCCCACACATGCACAGCCTCCCCCATTATCAACATCACTCAACAGAGAAGTAAATTTATTATTATTATTTTACCAAAAATGAGCCAACATTGGCACATTGTTATCACCCCAAATCCATAGTTTACGTTAGGGTGCATTCTGTGGGTTTAGACAAATGTGGAATGACATGTTTCTATCATTATAGTGTCATACAGAGCTTTTTCACTGCCCTAAATATCCTCTGTGCTTTGCATGTTTATCCCTTCCCTACCAACCTGTGGTAACCACTGATCTTTTTACTGTTTCCATAGTTTTGCCTTTTCCAGAATGTTATATACTTGGAATCAGTATGTAGCCTTTTCAGATAGGCTTCTTTCACTTAGTAATATGCATTTTAGTTTCCTTCTTATCTATAATAATAAAAGCATAATATGCTAATTAGACCAGATAGCCCAACGACCTTCCGGACGAAGACAGGGCTGCGAGGGCCGAGCCCCTTGCATGAATTTTGTGCATTGGGCCTCTAGTTTATTCATAACTTGATAGCTCATTTCTTTTTAGCACTGAATAATATTCCATTGTTGGGGTGCACCACAGTTTGTTTGTCCATTTACCTCCTGAAGGACTTCTGGTTGCTTCCAAGTTTTGGCAATTATAAATAAAGCTTCTATAAATATCCATGTGTAGGTTTTTGTGTGGACATAAGTTTTCAATTCATTTGGATAAATACCAAGGAGCATGATTGCTGGATCGTATAGTAACAGTATGTTTAGTTTTGTAAGAAATCACCAAACTGTTTTCCTAGGTGGCTGTACCATTTTAATTTAGGTGGGTTTTTCTCTTGACACTTTAAATATTTCACTCCACTCTCTTCTTAGGTCTGAGAAGCTTGATGTAATTCTTTGTTTTTCTATGGGTATGGTGTTTTTTTCCTCTGGCTCCTTTCAGTATTTTTGTCTTTATCTTTGATTTTCTGTAATTTGAAAATGATATACTGAGGTGTAGTTTTTTGGGCATTTATCCTGCGTGGTGTTTTCTGAGCTTCCTGGATCTGTGATTTGGTGCTTGACATTATTTTTTGGGAAATTATAAGTCATTGTTTCAAATATTTCTTCTGTTTCTTTCTCTCTTCTTCTCCTTCTGGTATTCCTATTACATGTATGTTCCACCTTTTAAAATTGTCCCATGGTCCTTGGCTAGTCTCTTCTATTTTCAACCTTTGTTCTCTTTGCTTTTCAGTTTTAGAGGTTTTTATTGATATGTCCTCAGTCATGTCCAGTCTACTAATAAGCCCATCAAAGGGACTCTTTATTCCGTTGCAGTGTTTTTGATCTCTAGTCTTTCTTTTTGGTTCTTTCTCGGTATTTCTTTCTCTTTGATGACATTGCCCACCCGTTCTTCCATGCTGTCTACTTTAACTATTAGAGCCCTTAGCATATTAATCATAGTTGTTTTAAATTCCTGTTCTGATAATTACAACATCCTTGCCATATCTGGTCTGATGCTTGCTGTGTCTCTTCAAATTGTGTTTTTGGCCTTTCAGTATGCCTTGGAATTTTTTCTTGACAGCCCAACATGATGTACCAGGTAAGAGGAACTGCTGTAAATTAGGCCTTCAGTGATGTGGCTGTGAGGTGAGGGGGAGTGGAAGCTTTCATCGTCCTGTGACCAGGTGTCTGCCTTTAGTGAGCTTGTGCCTCTGGACTGTGAGCTTCACAAGTGTTTCTCTGTTTTTTCTCTTCCTTTAGGTGGGAGAGGATGGCAAGAGTGTGCTGAAGTTGGGTATTTTCCTTCCGCAGGCTGTTAGGTGCTGATAAACCCTAGCAAGTTAGGTTCTGGTAAGGAGTCTTCCCGAGGGCAGTCTTGTGAAGAAGAACAGAGTGCTGTGGAGTCTTCCAAAATGGCCCCCTTTTCCCTCCCCTGCTGGAAGCCCATGGGAATTTTTCTCCAATATTTATTGTAGAACCTTGTCAAGGTCCTAGAGGTAAATCTCACAATATTGTGGAGACCCCACAACTAGGTCCCCCTGGATATTTAACTCTCAGGCTTATCTACACTGAGCCCCCAGCAATTTGTCAATCACACTTCAGGTCCTTGCAGATGTTTCTGCTCTCAAGTCTCTGCTCTGGTCCCCCACGACTCCCTGGTACCTGCCTGTCTGTCTCCCCAGCCTTGGGGTAGCAGTGTACCCTATGTCCCTGCCTCTCCTATGGATCCGAGAAGAGTTGTTGATTTTCAGTCTGTTCAGCTTTTGACTTGTTGTTGGGGTGAAGTGGCGACTTCCAAGCTCCCTACATTCGGAACTGGAAACCAGCAATGCTATCCTTTCCTTTAAACATGGGATTTCAACACATTTGAAAAGATATTGAAATAGCACACACAGGAATACTCTTGTATAGTCTCAGAAATCTAAAAAAATAGGATACTGTGGGCAACATTTTAAAGAAAAACTACCCTAGTCCTGGGACCTTCCTTTTAAAAAGACCGTTGGCATTCATTTTCCTCAAATTCTTATCCTTACACCCTAATTACAAATAAGAAAAAGTCATGCAGTTAGTACTGTGTGTTGGCTGCTCGCCGTTTACCAGGTACTGTGCTAGTACGTCACCTGTGTTATTGCTAATCCCTGTCAACAACCCTGCATAAAAATAATTATTTAACCTATTTCCCATATTAAGAAACTGAGGCTCAGAAAGGTTGGGCGTCTTGCCTAAGGTCACACAATTAGTCACTTAATAACCAAATAATAATAATATTTTAAATCACTATGGTTAAACCTAACTGTCAGAGTCCTGTCAGACTGTGGTGACTAGTGAAATGCTTGTCGGCTTTGTAGGCAGTAACTTTGAAAGACACTAGGGGTTTGTGCTTATGTGCATGTAAGATGACTTCGCATCATGTTGTTATTATCTTATGGTTCATAGTCCGATTCCAAAATATGTTTTCCCAACCTGTTTTATCAGAATCCCCGATAAGGCTTCCGCTGCCTCGCCCATTTTGCACCTCAGCATCGCGATTTCCAACAATAGGATGCCTGGTTTTTAGGTGACATCAATGAGTTACCAACAGATTTAAAAATGTGGGTTTCTTATTAGGCTAAAAGTTGTTCGGTTTTAATTTTTGGTAACCCCTCGTTTAACCATCCTAAAATCAAATTGTCTTTTTCAACCCAAATAAGCTATTTCCTTCTTAGATCCAAGAGCTTTCAAGCTTTGAAGATAAAAGGATGGGCTGTTTCACAGCTCAGAACTTTCCATGACATGTTACTGAGACAGGAAGTGAATTTGCAATCCTCGATGGTCTGGTCCAGTCGTCCTTACTGGAGAGCAGTCTGACTCAGTGGCAGCGCCCGCGCCTGCTTTCCTGTCCTGGCAGAACCCGCCTTAGAGTGGGCACTGCTGGGACCCCGCACGCCAGCTCTGCAGCACAGGGCCTTAGGGGACGGGCAGCCCCCTGGAAAATGGGGGGGCTTGTGTTTGTCAATGACAGCACTAAAAGATTAAAGGCCTCATGTGGAAAAACTTGATTAAAATACAAATTTAATATATGAATGTTTTATCTTTTCAATGAAAACGGAAAAGTCCTAATCCACACATTTGTCATGCTCAACAGAGCCTTAAGAGAGGTTAACATAGAACATTGAACATTATCTATTAAAGAATTATATTTCACAATAATGAGTAAAAGGAAAAAACATTAGCAAACAAAGGACACTATTCTTCCCCACAGTTAATTTCCATGCGCAAACGCCACTATTTGTTACAAGAGGAGAAAAAAGGCAAAGTTAAAAGCTCTTAAAATTTAGGATATAATGGAATTGTTTCTTCTTGTGAAATACTGTTTTAAGTCTGTTCCACTGTGAGGTCAGAATGCCACACCGAGGTTAGGAAACACAACGGACTCTAATACCACACTGCTTCTTAGTACAGCCACAGGGATGTGTTTATACAGCATATTTGGGTCTTTAAAAGTTATTGAACACAAGACGAATTTACCAACTCACAGTTGATCCATCTTTTAAATGGCTACTTGGGCGCCATCTACTGGTGTGGCATTAAACAGGTCCATTAAAAGCCACCTGTGGCCTGTTGGTGAACCAGGATAGAGGGTGACTGACGCAAGTCATGCTGCCTCCAAATGGACAACTATGGAAAGATGTGTGACAGCTCATGGGCTCTGATAAGTTCTCTCCAGTGACGTTTTAAGGGGCCACGGGACTTTGCAGTTGAATAAGCTTTAACGAGTTATCCACTGTGGCTGAAAGACTATGTTATACAGGGATTGGCAAAAGTAGGCTTATAGTTGTAATGCAAATAAATAATACAATAATTAATAAACACTGCAAGAATAAACTCTTGAATATTCACAACTGTAAACCCACCCCTGTACAACTGTGTGTGTGAAAAACAGAGATGTATGTATGTGGCATATAATACATGATGACACCTATTATTATTGTAATTAATATAATTCTAATCTCTTGCTGAAAAGGTGTTTATGTAGCTAATGGACACTTCAAACAGTTCACAATTGTTTTAAACATACTCGGTTGTCCCCGTGCAGATGTGCCTCATGGGGAAGAGTGGAGGTATGGGAATCAGACTGCCTGGGGCCAGGTCCTGCCTTCCCTGCCAATTCCAGGCTGTGACCACAGCAAGTTACTTAACTTCACTGAGACTCATTTTAAAAAATCTGTAAAATAAGGTTTGTACCGTAGTGGGGGTGAGGGTTACATGAGTTGGTACTAGAGCATTCTGCAAAGAGCAACCCTGGGACTGGAGGTGTGGAGATGGGACAGAGTGAGTTAGAGCACCATAGAGCTCACTGTTCTACTGAGTTAGCCATTTACAGCGAATGCAAACGTCCCGACTGCTGCAAGCCTCTGGTGAATTTCCAGAGTTCTGGCAAAGCTGATTTTGACCATCGATTGCCAGTTTTCTTCTTACATTTTTGCAGGAGAGAATTTAGAAAGTTCTTATAAGGTTTATGTATTTTTATTTAATCCTCATCCAAGGATATTTTTTCCATTGATTTCTAGAGGGAGTGGAAGGGAGGAAGAAGAGAGAGATACAAGGGAGGAAGAAGGGGGGTGGGAGAGAAACATCAACATGAGAGACACATTAATTGGTTGCCTCCCACTCACGCACTGGGGGCCGGGGATTGAACCTGCAACTGAGGAATGTGCCCTTGACTGGGAATTGAACCCATTGAGCGTCCATAGGCTGACGCTCTAACTGCTAAGGAAGACCAGCCAGGGCAGATTTGTGTTTTGAAGACCACGCTGGTCCTAGAGTGAAGAAGACACTGGGGTTAGGGGAAGACTGGAGTCAGAGAGAGGACGGGGAGCGTGAACAGGTGACAGGACAGAGGCCTTCACGGAGGTGGTGGCAGTGGGGGTAACTCTCACAGTTCGTGTGTACTGAGTGATTGCAGTTTCCTGATTTCTGCTACACCCCCTTTTATAAATACCTATCTAACAGATGATAAAACTGCATTTAGAACAGTTTTTATCTGCACCGCACTTAATACCTTGCCCATGGTCATGGAGCTAACATTGGGTTAGTGCAGGGTTTTGAATCTTCATTAGTTTGACTTTAAAATCTATGCTCATAATCACGACACTATATTTCTAGAAGCAGGCTCAATGACTATAGTAAAAAATAAATCTTCATGTAAGAAATATCTATTGATGATTAACTATGTGCCAGGTACTTTTGGTGGGGCTAGGAATATAGTAGTGAACAAGACAGAAAAAGTTTCCTGTTCTCATAGAGCTAACATTCTAGTTGGCTAAACAAAATATAGAAGCAATTATCTTAACATAAATATCATTAAATATCTTATGTTAATTAGTAATAAAGGTAAAATAAAGCCAATTAAGGAGAGGAAGAGAGAGGACCTTGCCAGAAAGAAGTATCTGAGTAAGAATCTGAAGCCGAGGATCTGAGTGAGGGTCTGTGCATATCTAAGCAAATAGCATTCTGGACAGAAGAAATAGCAAGTGCAAAGGTCCCAAGACAGGAATGTGTCAGGTTGGGATGAGGAACAGCAAGGGGCCTAGGGCAGGGGGTGAAGCTGAATGAACAAGGAAGAAGAATATAAGGAGACAAGGTCAGAGAGGCCATGGGGATCCAGATTCCATGGGCCTTACAGGCCACCGAGGGGAGTTGGACCGTAAAGAGTGACATGATGAGAAGCATTACTCTGGCTTATGTGCTGAGAACAGGAAGACGAGGACAGAAATGGGCGGCCAGGGAAGAAGCTTTCCAGTCGTCTGGGAGAGGAGTGTGGCTTGGACCAGAGTGTTAGCAGGGGAGGTGAGTCGTGGCCAGATGCGATGTAAATTTGAAGGCAGAGCTTACAGGACAGCTGATGGCCTGGAGGTGGGGAGTGAGGAAAGAATGTCATCAAGGGCGACTCCAGGGCTTGAGGCTTCAGAAACTGGAGGGTGGAGTTTCAGAGCAAGTGCCGTGTCTGGAAGTGTTTAGCTGAGTTACCGATTCAGCATCCTTGTGCAGCTCTCGAGTAGGGAGTTGCATGAACAGGTTTGTCACTGGGGAGCACGTGGAACCTGGGTGAGCAGAGTAGTGTCGAGAATGAGAACGGGGCCAAGAAATGTCCATTAATTGTGCAATGGTGAAATGGGGAAGGGGACAGAAATAACAGCTTCAGATACTCAAAAAGCATAGCCCTTTGTATCTCCCCAACTGTATCTTCCACCTTGTCTGACTCTACAGAATCATCCCTTCATCGGTAATATGCACATCGAGGTCCTTGAATTATAAACAGAAACAAATGAATGAAGCAATAGCATGGGAAGCTGCAGGTGCCGCGGGTGTGCCAGCTCTGAGCTCCAGACGCACCTCCGTGCCATCTACTGAGTTCAGTGCAAGTTGAGAAGGCAGGGAGGTCAGACATTCATTTTGAAAAGATTTCTACCAAAAAAAAGTTAAACTTGACATCAATAAATGCTTGAAATTTAAATGGGCAACCCTCAGTTTTTGGTAAAATGAATTCAGGTGGACTAGCTCTTGCCCAGGGATGCTGCACAAAAGAGACTTCACTTTAAGTCAAAAAGGAAAGAATTGGGAAGCAGGGGAAGGAAGTGGGGGCAGAACTCCTCCCAGTCCTCCCAGTCCAAGGTCAATGGCCAGCCATTACTCAGAGCTCTCCCCAGGCATGACATGGCCATAGTTTGCTAGAGAGGGTTCAGAGTCCCCACTTGGATTAATCTTCCCTTCCTGGGCACTTGCCAGGCGGCTGAGGAGAACTCACTCATGTCAGCATTTCCGAGTAAATGAGAACTCTTTGCTCACGCGGCTCTTCCCAGGGCCGGGCCACCGTTGCTGCACACGGGAACCATCTTTCATTGGGTTGCCACATATGGTTGGCTCAGCCCAACAAATCTTTCTCTGTAGCGTCTTATTGCTGCAATCTGTGGTTACAGTTTTTAAAGACTTAATAAATGGATGTGTTTTTGTATCCCTGAGGAAGGAAATGAAGATTGTCGCTTGGCACTGCTTTCCACCATGTTTTTGTTGCTGTGGTGGTAATGGAGCAGAAAATCACGGCTGCTCCTTCACGCCCAACTGCCACGCCACTTCCAGTCCTCGGGAAGAAAAATCAATTGTTTTTGCAAATTTTATTCAGACATTTGAATTTCTATTTGCTGAAATCGCCCCCATTCTTTCTTTTTCCTAACCAACCCATAGTTCTGTGATGGAAAAAACAAACCACTTTTCCCATCTCCATGAAATATCAGCTGCTATTGTATCTTTTCATTATATCTCCGCAACCTCACTTTGTCACGGGATATTAGTGAAATAGATGCTATGTTCATGCCTATGTCTCATGAAACTTTACATTTCTTTCAAAAGTTATTTCTTTACTGTTCATGAGCTTTAACTACGGACCAAAGACAATGCTTACACCACCCATTTTATTGATGAGGCAGCTAAGGCCAAACAATGTAAATATTTTGCTTAAAGCCCAACACAACCCAGTTCATGCTCATTCCTCACACCGCCTGCTGCCCTTCGTGTGATCAATATCGCCTCCCAGGAAGAATTGTTAAGTTTGTGCATTTTGTAGCAGAAACACAATTTGAATCAAAGTATCTCATGCTTCTTTTTTTGCCAAATATTTTGATGCAAGGTGTGTCAACCACTAAAGAAATACTGTACACACGCATGTGGCCAATTACATGAAGAGAAACAGGTTATGCAGGGCGGCTGAACCTAGGACTTCTTTTAAATTATTTATTTTTCAAAACTGTTACCCAGATTTACAGCAGACATGTTGTACAACTTGAAAGTTTTTGATTGTACAACAACCAACTAATTATAAATTTGGGCTGCAATAGCGTGACAAATTAACTCCAGCTAAGGGGATCAGGTGAAAGAAAGACATCACACTGGCTTCTAACAATTTCAATTAAATCGAGTTTTTTTTTCTCCAGGCTTCTCATAGATAATTCTAGGACAGAGGAAGTTGGTCAAAAATGTTTTAATGTCATTGGGCAGATGCAGAGGACACCTGCTTGCTAAAGTTATATGTATGGAATAATTAGGGATGGGTTTTGATACTGTTCTTGACTGAACAGCCTACTTGCTTAGTGAAATGGGACAAGTCACTAACCCAGTGGTGGCCTCAGTCCTGGTAAGGGCTGGAACAAAGTCTCCACAGTCAGGTGTGTGAAAGGAGGGGGCAGGCAGATGGCTGGGCAGGGGGAGCTGGGACCAGGCAGGAGAGGCAGTTCCTGATAGTCTCTGCTGCTTACAGAGGACTCCGCCAGGAGGTAGACCGGGAATAGTGAGGCCAGGAGTCAGACATTCCATGGACTATACATGGAGGGGAGGCAGTGATTCAGAAATGAGAGATTTCCATCCTCATTCCAGCAGGGCTCAGTATTAGGGCTGCTGTATTAGTCAGCTCGGGCTACCATAACAAAGTTCCATGAACTGGGGACTTAAACAACATAAATCTATTTTCTCACAGATCTGGAGGCTACAAGTCCAAGGTCAAGGTGTCAGCAGGGTTGGTTCCCTCTGAGGCCTCTCTCCTTCACTTGCAGATGGCTGTCTTCTCCCTGTGTCTTCACATTGTCTTCCCTTTATCTGTTTGTGTCTAAATTTCCTCCTCTTATAGGGACACTGGTCATATTGAATTGGGGCCACTCTAATGATCTCATTTTACCTTAATCACCACTTTAAGAATCCTGTCTCAGAAATACAGTTACATTCTGAGGTTCTGAGGGTTAGGACTTCAACATATGAATTTTGGAGGGCACAATTTTCAGCCCCAACAATGATTTTTTAGTGATCTCTAGATTAATTTTATCATGTGCTCCCAAAGGAAAGAAAAAACTTTATCATGAACATCCAAATAAATCAATTTCATTATTTATAAACTAGTAGCCTGGTGCATGAAATTTGTGCACTGGGGTGCGGGGGGGAAGGGGCCCCTCAGTCTGGCCTGCACCCTCTCCAATCTGGGACCCCTTGGGGAATGTCCAACTGCCTGTTTGTGCCCACACTTTTAATAGATGACAGCTCCATTGTTGTTTCTTCTCATGCTTAAAACCATTGGAATTAGTAGGTATTCAAAGTGTGTATACATTTTGGGGAGACACCCTGTATATCTCTAGTCAGTGGTGAAAGGAACCAAAAGCGGATTTGGAACCCCCAGACAGGGAACCTTGCATGTCTCCCCACTTCACTTTCCACCTTCACAGGCAGCGGGAGAATCAACGTTTTCTCTCATTAACTTGGAAAAGCACGTCCTGTCACCCGCTGCCCGGCAGGAGTGCTCTAGGCCCCAAGCAAGCAAGGCTCAGTCAGGGCAGCCTTCGCTCATGGGTGCTGGCACCCAAAGTGCACATTCCTCCTCTGCAGTTGCCCTGACTATCCCACTGTTTCACTGAGAGGACGGAATTCCTCTCTGCCTCTGGGTTCTTGATCTTGAACGCTGATCGAAGGCACCTCAGCGAGGGCCGCCCGTGCCCACCAGGTGTGTCTGTCTGCACCTGCTCCTGCCTCAGCACCTGCCTTAGCCCCACAGAGGTGATCTCATCACTGCACTGGCCTCCTCGGGAACAGGGTGTCACCACTCCGTCCTCTCACTGTCATCTCACAGGCGCCCACCCTCAGCACCCAGAACACCCAGACACTCTCCAAAGGACGGGAGTGTGCCGGAGGGGATGTGCGCACGTCCTGTGGGGGACTTAGGCATGCTGGGGTTGATGGAAGTGCGGCGAAGGGGTGGGGGGAACTTGTGCGCACCTTGGTCTGTGACTGTTGCAGGCGTGGGAGGGTGACAGAGCACTGGGGGATGTTCGCACACAAGTGGGGGAGGAGAGGATGTGTGCACTGGAGGCCTGTGGCTTCACAGATCCACAAACCCCCGTGGTGTGGCCAGGAGGACGTCAATCTGGCCTGCCACGGTGGCTGTCCCTGCGATCCTACACCTTCTAGGCCAGGAGGCGGGACTTGCGCAGCCACTCCTCGATGCTGATGGCCTGCAGGTGCTACTTCAGCTCGGCCTGCAGGCTCTGCTTGGTGCGCTCACGGCTGCCACCGCAGCCACGTGGGGAGTACAGGCCAACCAGTGCGTGCTGTCCACCGGCCCAGATCCGTCGAGGCGGGACGGTGCGGGATGCCTGCCCCCAGCAGCTCGGCGCCTGTGCATGTGCGCACTGCTCACAGGCCCACCAACTTTGTCGGGTTAATTTGTATATCACTCCAATTGGCTAGTGGGTGTGGCTGGTGGGCGTGGTGGAGGGACAGCTAATTTGCATGCTTCTCTTTTATTATATAGGATAATATTCTACTGAACTAATAATATATGTTGCACAATATAAAGCACACCCATATATAGATATTTTAAAGGATAAACAAGAACCAAGTAGAAGTTCTGGTTTTTGTTGCATTACTCAATGGATCATTTTGGCACCTCCCGGGATGTAGGCACCTGCTTTGGGGGACTACTGACTTTGCAGTTACTATGGCTGTCTCTCTGATTCTTATTTTTTTCAAGGCTTCCTCTGGGAACCCACCTGCTCTCCTGACTGACACATTCATTCCTTAGATAGGAATACCTTCTATCAGATTACAGTCAACTCTTTGCTTGGAGCTATTCTTTGTTTAAGGAGACTTTGTCACTTTTCAGTTTACCTTAGTAATAGGATATCCTTTAGTTCTAAGTCCGTGGGGGCAAGTCAGGCTCACCACTGCATTTTCCATTTGCCACCTAACAATTTTCTCTTTGATACACTTTTCATTCTTCTTATGCATAACTTCTGTCCCCTCACCTAGGCTGTAAACACCCTGGTGCTTGGGAACAGCAGGGGCGTCACAGATTGTTGATACAACTTTCCACATCTTCAGCTGGTAAAGGAGAAAACTGACAGCTCGCTATGTCTGTACAGGTCTTGCAGCTAAGCATAAAGGTAGATATGATTCTAACAATTAAAAAAGTAGTAGCCTTCCGGGTTGCCCTTTGAGATAGTCCTGGGGGGTAAAAGGTCATCATACATGCCTTTGTTAGCACCCCCAGTGCATGGCACAGGGCTACTGAAAAGGTGACGCCCAGCCTCAACTTCGGCTGAGTTGCTGCAGGTGAACTGACCCTTAGGTGTTACCTGGACTGTCATTGACAGGAGAGCAAAGGCAAGATTGGGAGCTCTGGGAGAAGTTACTGTGTTGAAGAGGTCACAAGACCATGAGAAGGGGGAAGCCTTGGTAGTGCTGCCCACAGAAGAAAGGAAAGTCTGAGCCACTATCACATGCTGGGCACTGTTCTAGTGCTGCCCACCACGAGCTTCTTTAATCCTCACAACACCGCCAAGTAGAAAACACCTGTGTTACACATATATTGTTACTTAGAGAAGCCGAGTAATTGTTCAATATCACAGAGCTTGTGGGTGCAGGAGGAGCTGGATTGGACCCCAGGGCTGTCTGACTGGGGGAGTCTAGGGCAGCCGTGGGCAAACTACGGCCCGCGGGCCGGATCCGGCCCGTTTGAAATGAATAAAACTAAAAAAAAAGAGACCGTACCCTTCTATGTAATGATGTTTACTTTGAATTTATATTAGTTCACACAAACACTCCATCCATGCTTTTGTTCCGACCCTCCGGTCCAGTTTAAGAACCCATTGTGGCCCTCGAGTCAAAAAGTTTGCCCACCCCTGGTCTAGGGTGTCGTCTAGCAGTGGCCCCTGTTCTGGTATCTTTTCTTGACTCTCCTATTTTGATTAAACGGTGTCTTTTTCCTATTCCCCAGTAGAGCTCTCTTCTAATTGGATGGGCTGGCAGTACAAAGATGGTAATTAGTGAACATGGGCCACATCCCTTTCTGGCGATCTAGGTGAACTTTGACATCATCTCTTGGGGACTGTGTCCAACACAGATGTGGAATCGATATTTGAGGGCAGGCCAGCCTATGGCTTTCTCAGGTCATGTCATGCAAGGTCTTGTGTCTCATATCTAGGCATGTTGGGTTTTGCCTGGTTTTAGTCCTGACAACAGTGGGAGACTAATTATGGGATATTAGACTCTCAGCAGCCCTTACCTGAGGCTATGATGTAAGACCACCAACATACGAAAGAACAGACTCTCTTTGTTGCTTAATTAGAATGAGGAGGAGTGCGTTCTGTTTTAAGGGCATCTCTCCTGTGCTGGTCTCCCCTTCCTATTTAATTAAGGATTTGGGGCTGGGGATGCACTTGAAATGACCTCAGTGAACTTTGCTCCCTGACAACAGACTTCAGCTTCTAGGGCAAAGTCACCAATGGGGCTTTGGTGTGTTAAGAGGCTCTCGTACACCTCATCCAAATTGCACACTTCAGTACTGAAAGGAGCCTTAGGCATTCTGACACTTTGTATGAAGCCTGCTCTCTGGTCCTTTAAGTCAAGGAAAACTAGTCTCTCTACTCTTTCAAGCCCCATTCAGCCTTAACGAACCTGACAAAATTTTAACTAATCAACGGTGCCAGGTGCGTGCTTTTGTGTGAGCTCATCCCATTGTGGGTTCAGGAGAACCAGTGGAAGGCACTGAGCTTAACACTGAAAAGTAGCAGATGCCTACACTCTGAGCACTGTTTCCTTTACTCTTCACATCCATGAGAAAGGCTTAGTATTCTTGTTTTGCAGGTCAGGAAGATGAGGGTCAGAGAGACTGAGTTACAGTTGTTGGTGAAGAACCCAGGCTCTAAACCCAGGCCTGGCTCCCAGCCTTGAACTCAGGAGGATGTATAGCCTTGGTGTGCTGACCACAGAGCAGTAGACCAGTCATGCTAGCTGCTGCATGGCCATTGCTCATTAATCCTAGATTGGCCAACAATTTCTTGGCCAAGCAGAGGACTTTATGTGTAGTTTGCACACATATTTCTGTATTGGGAACCATTGTTTTGTTCTTTGCTCCGTTGATGATGCCCCCATCAATCCAGTCCTGAGTCAGCAAACCCAGTCAGGTTTTAGGGTCTGACAGACATGAATAACTTCACCTTCCTGTACTACATGGTACTTGGGCTCATATTGCTCTAATGAGAGGAAAATTGCAGGACACCAAAGAGCAGAGACTAACTATGTGTTTCACGTTCCATTTTTTCCCTACTGAATTAATGCCAAGTACTACCCAGGTCTTACCTGTGTGTCTCCAGCCTTCTCCCAAGGTAGGATTCTTTAATGCTCTAAGCAGTCTGGACCCCAGAGCTGGCATGGATCCCTTAGTGATGAGAGCAGACACAGGGTTTGCTAGCTCATCTCAGCCTAGTCCTTGCAAGACCACCAGTGCCTCTTCCAGCAAAAGTATGTGTGGAAATTGCAGGGCAGAAATAATATCTCATTATAACTTTACTAGAGGCCTGGTGCATGAAAATTCATGCACTGGAGGTGGGGGTCCCTCAGCCTGGCCTGCCCCCTCTCAGTCTGGGAACCCTCAGGGGTGGGAGGTGACCCAGTGATCAGGGGAAGGAGACGCCACATCACACCTCTGCTGCTGCCACTGCAGGTAGTGCAAGCCTCAGCTGGCCCTGGTTACCTGAGCCTCGGGTGGCCCTGGGTGGCTGGGCAGCCACCATCTGAGGCTTGACTGCTCCTCAGGCTGGCCCTGGGCAGCTGGGGGGCTGAAGGGACTGGGGGACTCTGGAGGCAGGTGATTGGAGAGGCCGGGCCTGCCCCCAGGCCGGGCCTGCCTCCAGGGCCTGCTGCCCCGGTGGGGCTGAGGGGACTGGGTGCCGCCATCTTGTGGCTGTGGGCGCCGCCATCTTTGAGGGTGTGGCAGTCAATTAGCATACTCCCTCCTTATTGGCTGTGGGCGCTGCCATCTTTGCGACAGCGTGAGGGTCAATTAACATATTCCCTCTTTATTAGATAGGATTATCTTAATTCTTGATGAGTTTCTCTCCAATTCATTGACAAAAACATTCTCAAAGAGCAAACATAAATAATTTCTAAAAGAGGGGTTAGGGGTAGTTGAGCAGGGAATTTGCCAATTATATTAGTTGGCTTGGGCTGCCATAACCAAGTACCATGGACTGGAGTCCTTAACTGCAGACATTTATTGCCTCACAGTTCTGAAGGCTGGAAGTCCATGATCTAGGTGTCCACAGGTTTGGTTTCTCTTGAGGCCTCTCTCCTTGGCTTGTTGATGGCTGCCTTTTTTGTAAAGGCACCAATTGTATTGGATTAGCACCCACCCTAGTGATCTCATGATCTTAATCACCTTTCTAAAGGCCCTATCTCCAAATATAGTCACATCCTGAGGTACTTGGAGTTAGGGCTTCAGTATATGAATTTTGGGGGCACAATCCGGCCCATCACACTGATGTTGTACATCCTCCTTCTCTGATGCAGAGATGTAGCTCCTCTGTTGGAAAGGACAGATTCTCTTCGTTTGTGGATGTTGTTGCCTTCCCAGGACAGGGAAGAGTCATCTTGTGTTTTTTCATTTCATGGAGAAAACTGGGACCAGTGAGGTGGCGTGACTTGTCATTGTCACACATGAATTAAGAGAGCTAGGACAAGCAGAGCCTCCCAGGTCCTCAGAGGCAGAGCACCATGTGCCTCCAGGGACCTATGCTGCCCTTGGCTTTCCAGCAGTAATGACAACCGCTATGTTCACTTCACATCCTCTCGGGGGAGTTGTGAGGAAAGCCCATAAAGGTCTAGAACAGCGGTTCTCAACTTGTGGGTCGTGACCCCTTTGGCGGTCGAACGACCCTTTCACAGGGGTCGCCTAAGACCATCCTGCATATCAGATGTTTACATTTCGATTCATAACAGTAGCAACATTACAGTTATGAAGTAGCAATGAAAATAATTTTATGGTTGGGTCACAACATGAGGAACTGTATTTAAAGGGCCAGAAGGTTGAGAACCACTAGTCTAGAAGAAAAGCATAGAGCAGCGCTCTTTAAAAGAACCTTTTTTTCTAAAGCAAAGGACTTTTGGGAAACTGGATCTCAGAGCAGCAGAGTGTGGGATGGTGGTAAGTGGAATCAGAACAGCTGAGTGTTGTCCTGGCTCTACAGGAATCATCTGTATGGTTCTAGGAAGTCACCTTGTCTTCTGGGATTTGAGTTATAAAATGAAACCATTGAAATTAATGAATGGCTTTCAAACTCACTTGATGGTGGGGCACTTCTCAGATTCCACAGGGTAGAAACCTTTCTCAGAAACCCAGCGTATAAAATAGATAAAATGGGAGCTCCACTTGCTGAAGGTGAGGCGGAGACAGGAACAGGAATCCACTCACTCTGAATACCTTCCCAAACTCCAGCTTTCTGGGGACCCACAGTATTCCAGTCTGAGAAGCTCTAGACTGCTCACCAGGAGATGGCTCCCTAACCTTGTTTCTGAACTGTATTATTTGGAGGAAAAGTGATCATTAATTAAACTAGTTTGTGGCCTGGCTGAGAGAAACCCCTTCTGAGGCCATCTGCAGAGAAAATGTCCAGGCAGCGTGTGTGCCTTTTGTGGCCTTGCCCTTTGGCTGTGACAGCACGCCACCTGACCAGGCCCCTCCTCACCCTCCACCTTTCTGCCTCCTGAGGAATTTGATTCTAGACTGAAACAGGAACTATGGATTCCACCTCCCCAATCATCCCAGTGAGGCCTTCTTTACCTTATTGAGGCATAGGAAAACAGGACAATTAAGGAAAATACCTAAGTATTAAAATCAAATAGAAATTTTTACATCCAATATGGTGGACTAGCTAGTATCAGGTCAACCCCCACCTTGAGAATGAGAAAAATTGGGTGAAATATTTTTAGAAACTCTGTTGGAGATATCAGAGAGTTACCAAGACAGCCAGAACTTGAGCCTAAATGAAAGAGAGAAAGGGTAGAGAGGAAAGCCTTCAGTTCCTCTCCCCCCTTTGGAGCATTTGCCAATATCTAAGGGCTGGTTGAGTGGCTGAGAAACTGAGTAGAACTTTGAGCAGTCCCACAGGCAGGAAACAAACATTTCAGTTCAGGGCTTTCCAAGGATGAGGGGGCTCGGTAAACTGAGGGGTTACTCCCAGGTGTAAGAGTGAATTGAAAATGGACTAGCCTTCACCAAGACTGAAACCAGCTTTGAATTGGCTGGTCCATGCTGGATTAAGGTAGTCTGCTCCTGGCTCAGGTGCCTACCAAAAGCAAAAGCTACTTGGAGATCATGTCACCTAGAACCTTGAATTGTCTTTATAATTTTATATTCCGAATAGCTAGCATTCGAAATAGATGGATAAGTTTAAAACAGCCGTGGGCAAATTACGGCCCGTGGGCCGGATCCGGCCCATTTGAAATGAATAAAACTAAAAAAAAAAAGACCGTACCCTTTTATGTAATGATGTTTACTTTGAATTTATATTAGTTCACACAAACACTCCATCCATGCTTTTGTTCTGGCTCTCCGGTCCAGTTTAAGAACCCATTGTGGCCCTCGAGTCAAAAAGTTTGCCCATGCCTGGTTTAAAATCTAGGCTAGGAAGTGGCCAGAATGCTGTTCCAGTGTTTCTGTAGCTGTGTGTGCTCTTTGTGAGTCCCTTAGGAGGGCAGCTCTTGGACACAGATCCAAGTGCTGTTAAGAATAATGGTAGCTGAGCTCAGTGTGAGCTCATGCTCCCATTTACTCTAAACAACCACCCTAAGGTGTCGATATTATTTTTCCCATTGTACAGATGAGAAAATGGGATGGGAGGTTTGACTGAGTCTGTCTGACTACCTCGCCTGGGCTCTGAACCACAAGGTGGCCCTGCTTCCCCCGATGTGTTTGTGTTCAGGAATGCTTGTGGGGTGATGGGCTTAAGACTTGCCAATGCAATCACTCATGTTTAGGCCCATATGTAGGCTGACAGCTCCTGTACTGAAGCAATGCACCATTTGGTTAGGATTGTAGATTGTCAACTCTTAAGCAGCTGTTAGTGCTTGGTGACAGCTGCCCGAACATGGAATGAATTCTGTGCCCTCCTGGGAAGACTTTGTGGAAAGTGAAGGTGATGCCACCATACACATAGGGACCTGGATGTCTCCTGAGAGCCCATGGAGTCCTTCCCTATCTCTGGCCTCTTGCTATGTCGGCTTTTCACGTCTCCAGGGAGTCCGGGCAGGAACTTGGAGCCCAAGAGAGCTGTTGGAGGTAGGTCTTTTTTATTTTTTTTTAATTAAAAAAAAAAAGATTCCCACTGTTTAAAAATTATGTTGAAAGACTGCTTTTTAATTCCCTCCTACTTGAAAGTCTCAGCCCATAGAGGGCAACTGATATGTCAAGGTCACAGCAAAGATAATGGCAGAGCCACAAACCTGGTTTCCCCAACGGCAAGGCTAGTATGTCTCCCCTGCAAGTCCCATTCATAAGGGTAGCATTATAATAAACTGGGCAGTGTGTATTGACGCTGACCCAGAGGACTGAATGGATTGTCCTTTATACTAGGCAGAAATGAGTGCTAATAAGGCCCCATTGGTAGGTATGGACCTGTTAGTTACAACTCCATTTGAACAGTGGGTCGGGATGAAAGTCTAGGAAGTTCCCTTCCTCAGAACTAGTTGGCCACATAGCAAGATGACTACAAGCTCTGGTCCAGAATGTCCCCTGCCTTTTGTGGGGAGGAGGTGGTGAGGTCCAAGGCAAGCTGCTGTGACTAGAGGCAGGGTGGCCTGCATTAGTCTCAGCCTTCATATCTGCTCTTCTGATACCTGAGCCCCTCCCCAGTGGGCAGGTGGCCACCATCACAGCCTCTTCAAGTTCTCCCTTCATCCTTGAGAGCCCTCCCATGAACTCACTGGAGACCCTCAGCAAAGTATCATGACTTTAACTTTGGGATTAATTAAGTCAATTTGGGTACAAATTCTATTTTAGGGAGAAGAGATAGAATTTCAATTTGCTCCCCTTTTACTGGGTTTTGCTACCTGCTCACATGATGGATGACAGTTCATGGGTGACAATGCTGTGGTCATCTTAAGGAGAAATAATTTCAGCCTCTTATGAATTCTAACAGTATTGTTGTTCCCCCTTTCTTCCCCTTATTTAGAAAAATTGAATTTATTGGGGTGACATTGGTTAATAAAATTATATAAGTTTCAGGTGTACAATTCTATAATACACCATCTGTATATTGTATTGTGTTCACCACCCCAAGTCAAGTCTCCTTCCATCACCATTTATTCCCCATTTACCCTCTTCTACCCCTTTTTTTCCTTTAATGACATTTACTATAAATTTCCTGGTACTTTAAATATTCAGGTTTGACTGTTTTTCCTTTACCAGACATTGCCACTCTGGATATGTCTTTTCATTTTTATCCCAAGGCACTAGCCTGAAATCCGGGCATCACCTCGGACACTCCAGTCTTGCTTACTTCCCACTTGCAACCAATCACCACCTCAATAGTGTTGCTTGAGTCTATCCATCCTCACCACCACTGTTTCAGATGGCCATCATCTCCGCCAGCACACTGGATGAATGACAGGAGCCCCACCCCTAGGGTGGACATGGGTCACCATGCTGTTGTCTGGGCCAAATACTGAACTCCTGCTAACTGTATCAATGCTTAGCCATCTCCTGTCCATCCCGTGGATATGAACTGCTTCAGGTGGCATTTACTGTGCCAGCATCAATGTGGTGAAGGAAACAGACTGGGATGTGTCCTCAGGATCTCATAAACTTGCCAGGGAAGACCGATGATAACCAGGAAACAGATAAATTCCTGTCTTCTTACCACTGTGCCGTCCTCTAACTAGGTGGTCAGGTGTCCTCTTTGAGGGGATGATGTCTGGGCAGAGAGGGGTGAAGGTGGGGATTCAGCCAGGTGGTGGGTGGAAAACCTGGGCAGAGGGACCCACAAATGCCCTGAGGGGGGTATATGCTCAGCCTATTTTAGGGGGGTCTGGATGAGTGGAGCATGTGACATATTAACCGGGAGGAGCATGGTGAGAGCTGAGGTTGGTGAGGATTTGACAGGAGTTGGTGCAGGATCTGGAACCATCCAGTGTGGGGCTGAGCATATGGACTCAGGGTCAGACTACCGACATCCAAATCTGGGGCTTGACCCTCACTTCTCTGTGATTTGGGGCAAGAACCTTAGCTTCTGGTGACTTCCGTTTCTTCATCTGTAAAGTGGAGATGGTATGATAATAGGACCTCACCTTGCAGAGTGCTGTGAGGATTATGGGAGTTAATGTATGTGAAGCACTTGGAACAGTGCCAGCTCAGGGGTAAGCCAGTCCTGAGAACTGAAGGATTTAAAGCAGACAAGCAACATGTGCGGCCTGCTTTCTACTTTCAAAGCTCATTCGGTTGTCAGGTGGAGAATGCAGGGCAACGAAGCCAAGAATGGAAGCCAGGAGACCAGTTGGACAGCTGGTGTAGACTCCAGCTGGAGGCGATGGTGACTGGCCCAGGGTGTGGGATGGGATGCAGGGAAGGGCAGACTGGAGAGATGCCTGGGGAGAAGAACCGAGGGCATTTGCTGATGGATTTGTTGTGGAGTGGGGTACGGTCAGGGGATCTGACCCTCAGGTTTGTGGCCTCAGAACCTGGGAGTGTGAGGAGATTGTGCTTTGGAGAAGTTTTAGTAACTTGCCCAGGTCACACGGGGTAGGTGGTGAAGCTGGGATGCAGATCCACGTTGTCCTGGCAACACGGGCACAAGCCAGTTTCTTGGGCTCATGGATCTGCTGGTCAGAGGGACCTGGGGAGAGAGCCTGATGAGCCATCTGTCTTCCACAGAACAGTGACAGTGACACCTCCTTGCTTGGGGCCAGCACTCTCTGTTCCATGCCACGTAGAAACTGTTACCCAAAATAGCCACGAAGCTTTCTGAAAAGCCCTTCCCAGCTCTTCTGTGACAAGCAACCTGCCTTCTCAAGGCTCCCCTACCACTTGGCACAAAGGTTACCTCGGGGGCCAAGCACAGTCCAACCATTAGCTGACTGGGAGGGTGGGTGGGAGCTGGTAGGGTAGGACAGCCCCTCGCAGCTGGGAGGGCACAGCCTCATCTTCCAGACCTCAGGGTGGGGGTGGGGGGTGAGAACCGTCTGCCTGGCGAAGCTCCCACTGCGGTTTTCCATTTGTAAAACAGCGTGACCTTCCAAGTGCCCTGGGATTTTGTCTTCCTGAGCTCTCTGCGAAGTGAAAAGGCCAGTGTCCTTCATCACATGTGGCCCTCTGTCCCCGTGCTCAGCTCAGCCCGTGTGTCCTCTCTCCAGCTTGTCACGACAATATTCACTGAGAAGCTGTTTCTAGAGAAGGAGTGGGAAAAGAAACAGGGGGAACGTGCTTATTAAAGTCGGGCCTAGTGAATCTCAGGATTTCAATGGTGTTAATGCATTTTATAATGATCTCTCATGAAAAATAGGAATTTCTGTCTTCCAGCTAGCTGCTGGAACTCTGCTGGTACATAGCAACAAAGCATGAATCCAGAATCTATTAGATATTGCTAATTACAGTACTAATGATAACAATAATTAAATGTGAGTCTCAAAGTCAGGGTCCCCTCTGGCATTATCCATTGGAAAGAATGGTGCATTTATTCAGGCAATATAGGCAACAGCTCAATTTTGGGAGATGGTCAGTGTTCCGCTGATAACAAGATCTTTATCTGTGACGTTGTCACTGGCCAATTGGCCTTACAGTGTCTTTCTCCCCTTCCCAGATCTCAGCCATCTGTCCAGAATGTCTCATTAAACCTTGAAAACAACTCTGTGTGAGATGAGAAGCAAAAGTTACCCCCTCACCCCCATTTCACAGACTATTCACTTAGTCCCTCTACAGCTGTGAGGGAACTCGGGGAAGTGACCCTCGGGGAACCTCAGCATGTCCCACAGAAGAGCAGGACCTAGGCCTTGTTTGGACCAGCCATGGTGACAATTACAAACCAAGTAAGGTTCATATTTTTCCTCTTTTTCTCTCATTACTAAACAAATACATGTGCATTGTAATAAATCTAAAAAATACATCAAAGCCCCAAAAGTCAAAATCATTCACAATCCTAATACCTGGTTTATCCTGCTATGGAGGAAGGAAGGGTTTGATTTATAATTGCATCATCCTGGTCCACCCACACTTGGCAATGGGTGTTATCAGGACAGAGTGGGTCCAGAGGAAGCTGAGGGCCAGCCTGGGCACAGCTGTGTCCCGTCTGGTTCCTGCAGGTGCCTGCAGGGTTGTACCCACACTCACCCAGCTGAAGCCTCACCAGTCTCGGGCTGAGTGCATGGACTCGGCTTGTTAGAACGCTGGATAAAGTGGGGACTAGACTTTCCTTGCCAGACAACAATCCAACCTGTCAACCCGCTCCTCTAATGTATGTTGAGGCATTATGAGGAGAGAGATACAAAGAAGCTAAGGTCTCTATTCTTAAGGAACTCACAATCCAGAGTTCAGACACTTACATCCACTAGTTAGATGGAGCTCAGCAACGTTCTTCGTTTTCACAGATGAGCAGTGGGAAGTAGAGACGCAACATGGACATAAAAATCTGAATGGAGCAACTCCCAACTTCAAGATCAAATATCATGTGATTTTTGTGGGACTCATCCTCCCAGATGGCCCCTAATGGTCCTCACCACCTGGTGTCCACATCTCATGTAGTCTCTGTCCACACCGAGTCAGGGCTGGCCCGTGAGATCAACAGAGCTCGGTAAAGTGGATGATATGCGGTTTCTACTGCACCCAGGTTTCTACCTTGTTCTCTTGGATCTCTCACTCCAGAGAAAGCCACTAACATGTCTTGTGGACACTCAGGTAGCCCTGAGAGAGACCCACGTTGAGGAGAACTTCGGCCTCTCGCTAGCAGCCAGCACCACCCTGCCAGCCATGTAAGTGAGCTGCCTTGGAAGAGGAGCCTCTTGTCCCAGGGAGGCCTTCAGATGAGACCAAGCACCCTGTTGGGCCTTGGAGGACACATCCTGCCCCATGATGTCAGGAGGAGGCTCTGGCTGCATTAGTGTGGCCCTCGGCCTTTCCAGGGCAGGTGCCAGGCCTCTGCACAAGCCACACCTCTTCCTCACTGCAGGCCGAAGAACTCACCTGCTGCCTTTCCCCTCAGCATTTCCCCCACGGGCAGCAGAGAGGCACAGTCTTGCTGTCGGAAAAAACACCAGGGCTATCCTGCTCAGCCTTGCCAGCAACACATGGGGGAAATGAAAATAACTAATAATGAGAAGTTACAGAAATCACAGATGCTCATGATTTTAGAGTCCTGATCCCTCATGTGACAATATTTGCATCTACCATGTGTCAGGTGCTGGTAGGGGCACTTGGGACACAGCGGTGAAAAAAGCAAAGGTCTGGCCCTGCAGTAGACTGACAACAAACAATATACAAAATGGAACAGTATTAGGAGGTGATAACTGCTGTGGAACCAAGAAAACTGAGAGCAGAACAAGGGGGCTGGGAATGCCGGGGGGCGGTGGTGCATGCTGAAGTCTTCATGGATTGATCTGGGTGGTCCTCATGCAGAAGAAGGGGAAGGAGTTGGCAGGGTGGCCAACTGCCCAGTTTGCCTGGGACTGAGGGGATGGGAGAGTTTCAGTGCCAAAACCCAAAAGTTCTGGGCAAACTGGGATGAGGTGGCCATCCTAGGAGCTGGCCCAGCAGATATGGGGGAAGATAGCTCCAGGAAACACCCACCTGCGGTTCGCAGCGAGGAATGATGTGGCCCACAGGGGACATTTGACAAAATCTGGAGCCGGTTTTGGTTGCCAAAGCCAGAGTAGGCCATGCTACTGTCACCTATGGGCCGAAGCCAGGGATGCTGCTAAACATTCCTCAATGCACAGTACGCCCCTCCCCCCAACAAAGGGTTAGAACCGCACAGGACAGCTCCACTATAAAGTGTTAATGACCTGGCCCTGAAGGCCAGTGTGCCATAGCTGAGACACTTGAGTTAGGCTCTTGGTCTTTATTCTGGATTCACTGCTGAAATTTCATTTGCCTTCTGCTTCCCTTTCTATTCCTGGGGGAGGAATAGTCCTCTGACCACACCTAAAGGTAAAAGCCTCGTCTCCTCTTCCTTCAGAGTGCCTCCACTGTCACCACCTCAGCACAAGGATGGGAAATGCCAAACCAGAACAGCCAACAGGGCCTCCTTGACTGGGCGCTGTCCCCATCTTTCTGTGCCTTTGCCTGGCCATTGCCTGGTCATCTTCCTAAAGAGGATCTTGTAGGTCACCTCAGTGTCAGGCCATCAGAGTCCCTCCAGTCTTTGCAGAAGGGGTGGTGATGGTGGTGGGGGGGTGGGGGGGTTGGCTTTGCCACTGCTATAGACATGAACTGGATTCTCCTTTGCAACAGGCCCACCTCCCCTTCAATGGAAGGTAGTTCTTCAGCCGAGTTCTGAGATGGCTTGTGGGCTCTGGAGGTGACCAGGCTCTATGAAGAGAGTAGATTGTGCTGCCACTTTTGCTGCATTGGGCATTTGAGAAGTCAAGATCTCTTTCTAGAACATGATTGGGGCAAAGGCTTCCTGGCACCAGGCATTTGAACATAACCCTCCCCCAGAGCCTCACTAGCACATTCATGGTTTAACTACAGCTTTGGAGACACATTCTTTCCACCTCTGACAGAACCCATGCTGCTGGCAAGTAGGGGAGCAGCAGTTTTCAACATCCTCAGGGATGCTACAGACTGAGTGGTTTGCCTAATAGCCAGTTTGTGAGGCAGAAGCTGGGTTTCATAGAGCCCTAATTTCACTGGAATATTCTCAGGTCCAGAAGGATTTAAAAATAATCAATTTGTAGATTTCATTTCCCTGGGGTTTTAATATAAGTTCCATGAGGGCTGAGATCTTTCTAAATTCATCAAAGAAACTCAAGCTCCCAGAAAATGCCTGCCCATCACAGAGGTTTGATAAACTCTTGTTGAAGTGAATGTCATTAACAGGCTCCGTGACTGGACCAGCTCCCTCCCAGTCCTTCCGAGGATGCTCCAGTGAAGACTCCTTATACACAGAGAGGCTGAGGGAAGCTGGCCCCTGGACTGACCTTGGTGGCTGACTCTTCTTCTGGATCCAGGACTTCCTGGTTCCCGAGCTTCTAGAGGCCTCCTCCATTCTTGATTATTTCTGTCACTGGGCCTGAGCACAGCCCTGGCATAGAGTAGTTGCTCAGTAAATACTGTTTGATTATGGAAGGAAAGAATAAACGAGTGATGTGGGCTCTGGTCAAGCTCTCCTTTGCTCTGTAGCCATAGTCAAGGGCCAGCCAAGATGGGCAAGGACATAGCCCTTGACTTGGGCCTGGGGCTTAAGAATTGTTGGGTTCTATATATTTTCTACAAGTCATGCTTAAACATGAAACCTGAGACTGGCTGCTGGCTCCTCACCCCCTTGCCTCTTCCCACTGTCAGGCTGGAAATTGCCACTGGATGGCATGGCTGACAGCTGGGCCCTGTGAGTGTGCCACTGACACCTCTGGGTGCCAGGTATTTGCTTCCTGTGCATTTGGGGCCAGTGTTTGGAGTGGATCCACCACTTAGCAGAGCAGAACTGCAGGAGTGACAGGCAGCCTCCCGAGCCAGGAGGGCCTTCATGCCCAGAACGTATGGTGCGTGTCCAAGGGCTCTCAAGGTGCCTGAAGCCAAGCCAATTTGCAGTAATTAAGTGGTGAGACCCAAGTGAATGGGTTTGCAGTCTCTGCCTGACAGCCAGATGCCTGGGGTGGGAACGGAGGCCCAGCCCACAGCGACCAGCCTCATGCTGAAATCCGGCTTGTTGAAATAGTGACAAATCGATGGGAAAATAATGGTGATTTGATGCTAACGTGGCAGCTCACTCAAAGGGCTTCCACACATCATCTCTTTTCCTGACAACACCCCAGGAAGGCAGGGACTTGGCCTGGCTTCTGCCTCCCGTTATCCAGACAGACAGCCTGCCTCACAGAACCTGGGCCTCAGCCAGAGAGTGTCTGCACAAGTGGGTGGAGACACCCCTGCTCCCTGGTCAAGGCCTTGTCCATGGCTTGCCCCTGAGCTCTGGAAGGGCCCACGGAGCTGGGCCCTGGGGAAGTGCTCCTCAAGTATCATCTGTTTCAAGCCTCATAGCAGCTCTATGAAGCTGGATGTTAGTATCCCCATTTCACAAATGAACAAATTGCGGCTTAGAGCTGTCACACAGTCAGTCACAAGATGGAGTGGAGCCCAGGTCTGCTTGACACCCAAGCCCACACTGTCAACAATCATAATCATTGCCTCTTTTACCCAGACGAAAGTGGACATTATGGCTTGGTTTGTATTCATTTTCCAGGGCTGCTGTAACAAAGGACCACAAACTCCATGGTTTAAAACAACAGAAATGTATTCTCTCTCAGTTCTAGAGGCCAGAAGACCAAAGTCCAGGTGTCAGCCAGGTTGTGCTCCCTCAAAGAAACTCTAAGGGAGGAGCTGTCTCAAGCTCTGGTAGCTTCGTGTGTTGCCAGCAATCTGGTTTCCTTGGCTTGTAGAAGCATAAGTCCAACCCTCCACCTTCACATGACATTCCCCCGAGTATGTCTGGCTTCACAAGGTCATCTTCTTTAAGGACCAAGTCATGTCCGCTTACTCCTATGACCATATCTTCATTTAACCAATCTATCTAATAATAGGCGAACATGGTAATTGACCGTACCTTCGCTACACCTCCCATAGGCTAATCAGCGAGATATGCAAATTAACTGCCAACAAAGATGGCGGTTAATTTGCATATATAGGTGCGAAGCGGCGGAGCGAAGACTGAAGGCGGCTCCGGCCAGAGCAGCGAAGGCTTGAAGGCGCCTCCGGCTGGAGCGAAGGCCTGGGTCCCGGGTGCTGGAGGAAAACCGGTGCCGGCAGCCAGGGGAAGGGAAGGCCTGTTGCATGAATATTTTCGTGCAACAGGCCTCTAGTTATATTTATAAGGATCTCATTTTCAAATCAGGTCACATTCAGAAGCACTGGGGGTTAGGACTTGAATACATCCAATTTGAGGGGACATATGCACTCCATAACAGGTATTATAGTTCTCTTTAATCTACATCAAACATAGGAAAAGGTAGAGATAACTTGCATTTATAGCTGGATGGAAGTACATGACCCTAAAGAAAGGCACGCAAGCAACCCAACCACAAATAGCAATTTCTTAACAGAGCTGTGCAGTCCCTTCCCTGGACTGTACAACACCAGCCCTCTGTCTGCCCTCGGGCCATCCTGCCCAGAGCCAGGACCTGGACCAGGGACCTACAGAGGCTCCGTAGACTTCCCAGTTCTGCAAAATCTCCTCAGGTTAAATTTGATGTGTTGGCCATGAGCTCTCTCTCCAATAGCTCTGCCCTCCAAAAAACCCTTATGAAGGCCAGGGTGCTTTCAGAATAATGGGGACTTATCAGAATATCTGAAGGGAAGAAAGGGATGACACGCAGAGCTTTGTCAGGAGCAGAAGAGGGCAGAGAAAGGGCGACTTATAGTTGGTGACATCAGTTTATCTTATTAAGGAGTAATGAACAGTTTTGCTTGGCAATTAATCACCGAGCCTTCTCCCTGGAGCTAGAAGAAATGGGAAAAGCCAAAGTAAAGACACTCACTGGAGAGAGTGCTGAGAACAGCCACAGCAGAAGCTCCTGGCTGAGCCACACATTGGAATCATCTGGGGGGTTAAAAATACCCTAGGCCAGTGAGGTGAGAATGATTCCACCGGCCGCCTGGGCTGAACCACTGAGCTGCAGAGTCCCATCCAACACGCTTGGCCTTCGCAGTTATTTAAGGCAGGAGGAGTCAGAGACAGCAGGGCAGGAGTAGCGACCCCGTCACTTCTCCTGAGGTTCTAGTACTTTTTTGCTCATCTGGGGTCAGCCAAGATGGTATTCACTGCCTGCTCCATTTCTTAGCCCTATTTCCTCTAGTGTTGGGGTGAAAAAGAGGATTCTGAGAAAGTAATTTTGATGAGTTCATTTTGAATGGCTACTCTACACAGAGAGACCCATAACAAAATGTAAAACAAATTTTTATTACCAAGAAATCAGCACAGCAGACCTTCCTGACCTTCAGCCCCTTGCTGAGCCTTAAGCATCCCGAGTGCAGAGGGTGGGGCAATGTGCATGACGTGAGACATTCGTGAGGCCTCAGCAGGTTGCAGAAGGTCTGCTTGGTCATAAAAGTAGTCGCAAGCTGGATGGCTTCTGTCCATCTCAAAATGTCCTTGGGTCAAGAGAAAAGCCAGTGTGTGGGAATGTCCCTGGTAGCAAGATGACTGTCTTGAATTGTCAAGAACCCTCCTGAGAATCTGTGCCCACAACAAGGAAAACCGCACAGTCTCTGGTGATGGGGAACTGTTTCAACAGCTGGGTCTATGCCAGGGACCTACAGAGGCAACTGAAAGCAGTCAGCTGATTGGCATGAGTCTTTGTAAATGCAATGAGATGAGGCTGCTCAAGAAGTACACGAAGACCAAGGTCAGCCTTTATCTGTACCAAGGAAGGCAGGCCAGCCTCCAGCACAGGTCTCCGCCACACCCAGCAGCCCCTTGTATGACAAATATTTTGTAGCTTTCCTTTATCCTCCCGAAGTTAAACTCAGAATTAAAAATCCATACATGTATAAGTAAAGGAAAACTAAAGGGCAAGTGACTTATAATAACATATCACACTTAAAAAAATATAAAGGCTCAGAAACATCTGCCCTAGACAACCTAACAAGGGGCTCAGAGGCTTGCACATGCACGGAAAGTCATTATGCACGTGACAACAAATTCAGACCAAACTTTCCCAATGGCAAGTCATGTGCTATGAATAGAATTGCCATAGTTAACATGTGTCTCTGAAATTGTGACCAACCTGGTAGAATTCTGAAAAAACTTGACAGTTGTATTCCTGAAAATTTCAGTATATATTTAAGCAGATCAAAAAAAATGCTACATTTGTGTTTTGGTAAATTATGTAAAATGAAATTCTTTTTTAGACTTAGAAAATTATAAACATTAATGTTCTAAGAGAAAACGCTTCACTGTGGGGGACTTGCCTCACATTTTAGGATCAAGATGTCTAGAATCATTGGTCTCTGAATGCCAGTATTCTCCCCACTCCCCATCCCCTTATCCCGCCCCCCACATCCTCGTGACCATTAAAAAACGTCCTTCCCCAGTGAGTGATATTGGGAATATCATTGGGAATTCATTCACCTGGATATCAAGTCTTGCTTCCTAAACTTCAGCCCTGTGAAGGTCCTAGGACTTGTATTTGCATTTTCCTTCTTTTATTCTTCCTCTTCTTCGTTTCTAAGAGGCTCCAGCAGCTCTCTGGCTCCATGGGAGGTGGGTAGCACTTCCCTGCTGTTGGTCCCCGCCCCTGTCTTCCTTGGCCTCACCATGAGGCTGCTCCTGCCTTCGCTGCAGAGGAGAAGGCAATAGCAATAGTCTCTCCAATGACTACTGGTTTTCATTTCCTGACCAGAAAATGGTAAGCCTGCCCCAAAGATTGTGGAGCAACTCCTAGAGGCGAGGTTAGATGATTTGTGAATGGCACTTCCGGATGTCACCATCAGTAATCTCCCAAATGTCTTCTCCTCCTAACTCACTAATTAGTTCTGATAGCTTTATGTTTGGCAGTCTCAGAAGTTTTCTTCTTCTAGTTTCTTTAGGATGGACTAAATAGTGTACATGAAATTTCAGTGTGCATAAGAATGACCTAGAAAGTATACAAATTGCAGATTCCTAGGACTCACCCCCAGAGATTCAAATCCAATGAGCTGGTGTTAGGTTCAGAAAGCTGCATTTTTAATAAGCAGCTCAAGGGGGTCTGCAGCAGGTGGATGCAGACTGCACTTGGAGAAACACTGCTTGGTTGGCAGGAGGTGGAAGTGGCAAATGTTGTTATCAAAATAGGTCTTTAAAGGAACCACCGTGATCACTAAGGATTCCCAAAGTGGGTATCTAGTTAGGATCTTACACCTTCTCTGGGGCATCGATACACAATATAAGGAGGGGAGGTCTGTGGCAGAGACTCCTATCCATTCTGTTCTCTTGTTAGAACTTACCCCAATTTTTTGCTGGGCACAGTCCACATGGAATGAAGACTACATTTCTCAGCCTTTCTTTTAGCCAGGTATGACCATGTGACCAAATTTTGGCCAATGGAATGTAAGCAGAAGTGGTGGCTACACCTTATAAGAGGGCTGTCCCCTTTCTGCTCTTTCTCTTTCCTGCTAGCTGGCATGGGGATAGAGACACCAAGGAGGAGGACTTGGGGACTCATCACACAGGGATGAGCTGTAAGACGGAAGTAGTCTGGATCCCTCATGGTCTCTATTAACTGCATGGGACTTGCCACTCCTGCTTCTGCGGATGTAAGAGAGATGCAGCATGGGACTTGCCACTCCTGCTTCTGCGGATGTAAGAGAGATGCAAACAACTGTCTGGTATAAGCCACTGTTATGGGTTTTAATTGAGGATTAAGCCGCATTCATTCTGGGATCTTGCCTATGGGAAGAATTGTCCTGTGGGAGCGTCACCGATTCCTGCTGGCATCCCAGGGAGGAACAGTGGTGCTGGCCACACTCCTACTCTGTCCCCACCCTTCCACACCTTATGGCCAAGTCAGAGCTTGGGGGGTGGGAAGGGGTGGTGGTCACTAAAGAAGAAAACAAGCCAGAAACCCCTGGAGGCCACTGGCTCAGGCTGGTGGTGAAGCTTTGCTTCATCAGCAGGGTCTCAGCTTCCTGTGTTAATGGGTTCAGTGCCCTCCACAGATCCAACAAGAGCCCATGCCCTTGACCTGAGTGGTAGCCTCAGGACAGCAGCCGCTGCATCGGAAACCACAGGAGCTGACTGCTCAGAGAAGGGGAAGGTGGACTCCACGCACCCGGAGGACTCATGGCGAGCACACATCACCTGGCCTTGAAGACCCCAGCAGCCACGGAGTGCAGTGGTTCCAGGTCCTGCAGATATCGGGTAGTGAGAGCAAGGGAGACACCGAGGGCCCCAGGGACACGGCCTGGGGCATGTGAGCTCTGTGAGAGTGTGCAGGGACCTTTGCAGGGGATTCACAGCACCATATCTGGGAGCTGCCATGGACACGGTGCCAGCTCTGTTTCCCTCCTGCCATGCACTGTGCAGACAGCTGTGCCCCCAGTGCCGATGGCACATTAAAAACCAGGCCACTCTCTGGTGTGAAGAATGTGCCTGTTTATCAAGGGCTTTGCTTGTCCTGGGGGCTCGGGCATGTTTTTCCTGCCCCCTCGGCCTGTGCCCATACTTGGTGGCAGCAGAGCTCGCTCCTCCAGGGAGAAGGGTTTAAGGACTCATGGAGACACATGCCTGGCAGCTTCCTTTGTTCCTTCGAGCGTGAAGAAAAGACACGCGCATGGAAAAGGCCCCATGCTTTATGAATGGAGGTCTTATAAAATCGTAACTTCTGCTGTTCTCTGTGTGGGACTTACAGGAATGATGCAGCTGGATTCAAGGGCAAGGTTTCACACGGAGCTGCAGAAAGAGGTGACAGCAAAGGGAGGTGGGTGTGGGGAGGCTTTGCAAGCAGGCTGGCTTGGAGCACTTCTGTGGCTCTGTGCCAAGGGCAGTGGGGCTGGGGCTGGGGCTGGATGTTGCCTTCTGGAAAAGGGGTTTGGGGGTTCTCTGAACATTTCAGGAAACTGCTGACTGTACCTTATGGCTCTTTAGCTGAGCTATTTCAAGATGAACCTGCTTTTGGGCTGATGGATTCCCCTGCAAACACTCAGACCACAGAAATCTATTTTCATAGCTAGAACAAAAGAATCTATTCTACATAGCTAGCCATCTCCTCCTTAGTTCTTCCCATCTACCCCAGAAAGCCTGGATCATACAGAGAGGTCACCCGGTCCCCTGAAAAGCCACTCACTGGCTTTCTGAGCGTGTGACAGTAGCATCTGGTGAGGATTGCTCTTTCCTTTCCTCGGAACTGTCTTTTTTGGGGGTTAAAACTTCCAGGGAGCTTCTTTCAGGTTGCCTGGGATATCAGATGACTTCATAACCCTGATGAGGCTGAGAGGGTATAAAATGATGATCAGAAGGAACATTTGCCCTCGAGATGCCTTCTGAGCCTGGCAGAGGACTTCATGTGCCAGCAAGTGTGTCATCACACATGCTAGCCTGCCACATGCACAAGCAAAGGTGTGAAGGAGATTGGGCCAGGCCAGAAGTCAGGCTGAGTGCCAATCAGGACTCTTAATAAACAGGAAACGTGAGGTACCACCTGCACAATGCCAAGTCTCTCCAAACTAGGAGAAGCCCACGTGTGTGGTTCCCTCACCTTCACACACACACATTTTATTATTTATCTACACACCTGATTTTACACAGACCAAAGGGAAAGATGATCTCGGTTCTAGTACCAATAAGCTTTCACTTGGGGCTAGCCACCTACCTCTCAGGTTCTCAGTTTCTTCGGGTGAAAATGAGGGTGTTTGAATGGGCATTCTGTGGGTTTCTTTTCAATTCTAAATATTTTATGACTCCAACATTTATTCAGATTGATTTCTTGAAGCAACCACTTATTTACAAAGTCAAGCACAATAATAAGCACTGGAGAGAAACAATGAGTCAGATACTGACCCTGCTTCTGGTGAGCCCAGTGGGGAAACAGACATAGAAGTCAATTCTTTGAGTACAGTGTAGTATCCTATATAATAAAAGCCTAGGTGGCATCACGCCCTCGTACGATGCCCTTGCACGATGTCATCACAAGATGGCCACCACAGGATGGCCGTGTGCACAGCTGCCGAAGCTAATTCCAGCATGTCATAAATGCAAGAAGTTTCATCAAAAGGTTGATGGAACCTTGAGGATTGCCTCTTGGAAATGGCTAAGGGCATTTCCCCACACCTAAAGATTTGCATAGATGATTGCTTGCTGCCAGACAGCTGAGGGCATTTTAAATCTACATGTTATTGCCTCCTACTGGCCAAACACCTGGACAGCTGGCAGTTCCCCAATCTGACAATGGATTCTGTATACTAAACCTTTCCTTTGATATGTATATCTACCTTGCTATAGGACAATTTGTGTTAAAAAAAAAAAAAAAAAAGCAAGGGGTCCAGAGAGACAAGAGAACTTGGTTCCTTTAGTTAAGTCTTCTCTGGCTCCCCAAAATGCCTTCCAAAATTATGTTTCATCTCTGGACTCTTTATTAATTTACATGCAGAGCCTTCTCCAGATTCCTGAACCCCTTCTAGATGCTGGATCAAGACCCCCGGCATTACACAGTGAAGGCGGGGCCTGGTTGCCGCTCTGTGTAATGAGGCCTGGGGATCCCACGGATCTGTGCCGCATGGAGGAGGCTGGTCCCTGCAGAAGAGGCGGGTCACGGCAGGGGAGGGCAGTTGTGGGTGATCAGGCTGGCAGGGGAGAATTAGGCATCAATCAAGCTGGCAGGGGAGCAGTTAGAGGGCGATCAGGCAGGTAGGCAGGCAAGCAGTTAGGAGCCAATGGTCCCGGATTGTGAGAGGGGTGTCCTACTGCTGGTTTAGGCCTGACCCAACAGGGATCAGGCCTAAACCGGCAGTAGGACATCCCCTGAGGGGTTCCAGATTGTAGAGGGTGCAGGCCAGGCTGAGGGACACCCCCCATGCATGAATTTCATCCACTGGGCCTCTAGTAGAATATACTAGGGTAACACCCAAGGCACTGTGGGAGCACTGAGAAGAGTGGCCCACTGGTTTTGATGAGGTCTGGAGTGTGTGCTGCATCTGGGAGGATGGCCAGGCATCCTTAAGGTCCTGAGCCCTATAGACAGAGGGGAACAGGTAGAGCCAGGAGGTGAGAAAGGGCAGGGATCATTTGGGACACCAATACCAGCTGGGTGTCCTACAATCCAACTCAATTCTGTCACTATCTACCCAGAGACAGCATCAGATGGCCTAGTTCCCACAGACCGCCCTCTGCTTCCTACATCAATGGCAAGTCACACTGTTACCTGGGCTTCTGACCAACTGGCTGTGAATCAGAGGTTCCCACGAACCCCTTCTTAAGTTTTGTTCATTTGCTAGAGCAGCTCTCAGAACTCAGGAAAATGCTTACTGACTAGAGTACTGGGTTATTATAAAAGATATTAAAGGATTGGAATTAACAGCCAGATGAAGAGATACAACGAAGATAATGATGGAGCTCAGTCCCCGTGGAGTTTGGGGCCCAACATGAGGGCACGTGCATGTTCTGGTTTCCCAATGAAGGAGCTCTCCAAACTTCATCCTTTTGGGATTTTATGGAGCTCTCCAAGATTCATCAGTGCATAGGCATGATCCATGAAATCATCAGCAACTGAGCATTGATTTGACCTCTGGCTCGATCAGCCTTCCCTGGAAACCAGGGAGTGGGACTCAAAGTTCCAACAGTCTAATCATATGGTTGGTTCCTCTGCTGACCAGCCCTCAGACTTAGGGACTTTCCAAAAGCCATCCCATTAGCATAACAAAAGACATCTTTATAACTCTTCTCTCATCACTTAGGAAATTCAGAGGATTTAAGAACTCTGCCAGGAACTGGATGAAGACCAAATATATATATTTATTATAAATCACACTGTCAAGTTACACTTCTGAGAAAAGTCCATTATGATCAGAATGAGGGAAATATCAGAACCTGAGGTTAAGTATAAAGGGATCTTGGGCTCCACAGCAAAGTGAAAGGTCAGGTTTTTATTCTAAGATCATTGGGTGGGCAGTGTGGGAGCCATTTTGGATTAAGCAAGGGTGAAAGTGTGGAGACCCTGAGGCAAATTGTTTCAATAATCCATGTGGAAACTGATAAGACTCTGCCCTAAGCAGTGGGCAAAGCAAGGAGGGACAGATGTGAAAGATACTTAGGAGGTAGAATCCCCAGGATTTGAGTGGCTGGTGGGACTTAGGAAATGGTGAGGTGGAGGAGTCAGGGTGATGTCTAGGTCTCAGAAGACCAGCTGGAAAAGGCATAGAAGAGAAGAGCAGGTTCAGGGTATGGAATGGGCAACGTGCCTCATTGTTTTGGGGTTTGCTGGGTTTAAGGGGACTAGAGGGTACGCAGATGGAGGTGTCCATCAGAGATCTGAGAACCCATGCCTGGATATTGGGACACTGATTGGGACAAAAGACACAGATTTTGGGGTAGACAGCACATAGGGGTCTGTGTAAAATTGAAATTGGCCTGGAGACTGTTTGGAGTGAGGTGAGGGCACCCCAAGGTCTGATCCTTGGAGAAATGTTAAAATTTGAGGAGCACTTTGGATAAGAGCTGTGGGCCAAGGGAAGACAGAAGGTGCAGCCTAGAAGAAGAGGGAAAAAGAGTGACATGAAACCTTATAGAGCCAGTTTCAGGAGAGAAAGGATTCGGCAGAAGTAGGTGATTTGAGTGATGGGCAGAGACCATTCAAGACTGCAATGGGTGGGAGAGGAGCTCTGGCAGAGGAAAGAGAAGGGAGGGGCTGATCCTCTCTGATTGTGAAGTCTACAGCTCGAGTGCCATAAAATCAGAAGGCTGAACACATGCTAGGTGTTCTGCAGCAGCCCTGCCTACACTGCCTGCGCTCTGCTGCCAGCCTCATGCCCATCCCTTCTCCCCCCCGCCCCCCGCCCTCCAGCCCTGAGAACTCTCCCGCTTCTACCCTGTAGAAACTGCACTCGAGAGCACTATGGAAAGTTCCCTCCTAAGAAGAGAGAAGTGAGGCTTGACCTCTCCTGTCTGGAAATTCTTGTCCAATTGACTTCTTTCTGTCAGGGAGAGTCAAGGCCAACACAGCCTCGAATCTCACTCCACCCCATTATCCCCCAGCCCCTCACTTTCCTATCTCTCTCTCTCACACACACATTTATTTTGAAAAATGGGAAACCTATAGAAAAGTTTTTAGAGTAATACAGTGAATATATTGTTCACCTGGATTCATCAATTAACATTTTGCCACATTCATATTCTCTCTCTCTCTCTCTCTCCCTCTCCCTCCTCAGAGAAACCCCCCAGGAAGAATCTAACCCAATTATTAGCCATGCTAACTTTGGTAAGTAGTGGCAGCCAAATCTTTTCACAGAAAGGGCATCTTTTACATTTTGAAGTTCATAAGAAACTTGGGGCATGTGACTTAAGATGATGTGAATATTTTATTCCCCATTTTTCAGCAATGGCCTTAACATCCATTGATGATCCTTTCCTGAGTCAGTTATTACACTTGTGGGCAAAATTCAATTCCTTCACTTCATTTGGGTATTACCAAGGATTTATGGAGTTTTTATTCAGTGCGTTTCAACCCATTACTGTCATTTTTGTTTTTGATGGCCTCAATGTCCTAAACTCGGTCAGTGAGAGCTCCTTCAAGCTGGCTCCTGTGTCCTTTTGACATATCCCTATGGGTTGAGCACTTCTTTGCTTTCTAGAACTGAAAAACGTTCCAGGTTCACCTGGTGCTCTCCTTGCCCTTAACCTGGAATGGGCTATTTCTTTAAGAAACTTCTAGTAGGGGAATGATATTTAGGAAACAAAACACAGGTGCTAGTGTATTTATTGCTATTGAGGTGTCATTGCTTTGAGGTCTTTCAGTAACTTTAAAAACTGATTAAGGTGATAATAGCCAAAGCTGATTGTCAGGCTTCATGCTAAACTATTTGTGTGTATCACTATGTAATCCTTATAGCAACCCTGTGGTAGGGACTCTTGTTATTGTCATTCTGTATTTAGTGGGTGCACATTTCATAAACCACGTATAAGTGTATGAAGTAACTTACTGAAATCAGAACCTAAGTGCCTGGCTCCAGAATTCACTCTTAACTACAACCCATTTTTTGAAGGCCTGAGATTTGTCTGGTAGCATCTTCACATTCATTATTACTGAACTCACAATAATACCACAAAGACAGGTGTTGCCATTATACAGTTGGGAAACCTGAGGCTCAGAGCGGTTATGAGATCTGACTTGGACCGTCAGCGAGTACAGACAGAGAAGATTATGGCCTCCGCTCAGAGCCTCTGTGTCTGCTCCCTACCCAGTCTTCCTATTGTCTCCTACTAGGGCTCTGGGAGGAATGTGGGGAGGGGGCCGAGGAAGGTGTGACTGGGGGCAGTGCCCATGGCTCTGCTCTCACCCTGCTGGGCTTCCACTTCTGCCTTCCCACCCTCTCCCACCTCCTGGACCATGGGCAGGGCTGAGATGTCAGAGAAGTGAGGAGCGCCTGGTCCTGGAGTTCCTAGCCAGTGTGGCCACCTTGTCTTGTTTGGATCAGAAATTTGCACATGGGAAAATGGATTTCTGTGTGTGGTGGCCACGGTTGGGAAGAACAGGTTGGGAGTAAAAGTTGAGGTAAAGGCCTCCTTCTTTTCAGGCCATGCTCATCTCTCTGGGCCGCTCCAGACGCTCTGGGGTGCTCGGATCCGAGTGGGAAGACCCTCATGCTGTGGCTTACAGACTTGGGTTTGAATCCAATCTTTGTCCCTTATTATCTGTGAGATGCTGGGTTAGTTTTTCACTAAAAACCTCCAAGCCTTGGTGACCTCCTCTGAAAAATGGGGACAATAGTACTTACTAACCTCGTTGGGAAGATAAGACAAGAAAAAACATATGAAGTTCTCGGCACAGGCCTGATTCATTGTAAATGCTCACGTTAATGACATCTGGCTTATTACTACTTCACTAAGGGAGGGGCCCTAGGCAGGAGCAATGGGGAGAAGACCTGTTACAACATAACCATTTTTGCTGCTAACATCTCCCTAATTAGGTCAATTTTTCCATAACTTAACCAATGGCTTTTAAAAAAATTAATTACTTTTTAATTAAGCTTCAAGGGAGAAAGCAGTTTGGAGTTGCCTGGTGCCCTAGTATAACTGGTTGCTGTCACAGGGAGAGAGGACTCAGAAGAGAGAGGGAGAGGGCTGAAGGTGGAGGGCAGTAGGGGTGAGTGGGGAGAGGGGAGGAGGGAGGAGAGTGTCCCTTCTGAGCCACTGGGTCACTTCAGGGGACAGCCTGTAGTCCCTGTCCATCTCTGCTTGAGTAGTTTCTTTAGCTGCCTACTCGATGTCTCCACTTGGGGTGGACAGGCCTGGCAAACTTAAACAGAACTCTTGATTTTCCTCCAAATGGGTGCTTCCCTTCCCTCAGTCTTCCTTGTCTCAGTACAAGGTCATCTAGTCACCCACCTGTTTAGGCCAAAAACCTCATAGGCACCCTTAATCCCCTCATACCTCATCCCCCCAAACCAAAATCAAGTCAGCATGTCCTGGCTGGCTCTCTCCAATGTCTCTCCCGCATGCGCCGATTCCTGTGAATGCTTAGGTGCGGCTGGCTTTCCCTCCTGGTGCAAGAGGCAGGCAGAGGAGGCAGCTGTCAGCGGCGCCCAGAGCCTGGGCTGGGGAGAGGGCTCAGCCCAGCTTCCCTCCCGAGTTATCACTCACCCAGACCCATGTCTCAGCCTCTCTCCAGACAGCAATCAGAATGGCCTCCTACAAACATGACTTGATCACTTTGCTCCCCATTCATTCCCACCCGGGGTCCTTGCTGGTCCTTTGGCTGGGAAGGACCTGCCCCACATGGTAGACATTTTCCTAAATGAAATTGTGAACCATAAATTCAGGTTAGGCTCCAGTCACTTCCCCCAAAGGCTGTGCTGCACCACCTGATGGAAGGCGGGCCCACCTGCCCTGGCGTCCTCCGTCACGTCACCTTGTTTTCACAGTGTCTCTCCCCTGCTCATTTACTCACTAACTTATTATCTGGTCCTCTCTTCCTAGAGCACAAATTCATCAGAGTCAGGGCTTGGTCTTGTTCACGGCTGTTCCTGGCATGTAGCAGGTGCTCAAACCTTTAAGTGCCAAAGGAGGTCAGGCGCTCACCTTAAGGGCACACGCCATCCAAGGTCTTTCTTCTTCCAGGGACTACACCATTCTCTGCAGGTGGTTTTGCGTCTTCCTTTAGGAGCAGCTTTGAGGCTTGATAACCCTCCCGATTAGGAAATTCTTTCTGCTTGGCCAAGTTCACGTTCATTTTGACCGCAGCATCGTTTTCCAGCTAAAACAGCTGAGCACAGAGATTTGAAAGACAGTCGTATCTGGGTTTAAATTCAGCTTCTGCCACTCACCAGCCTTGAAAATCTTGGGAAGTTACTTAACTTCTTAGAGCCTGTTTCCGTGCTGTAAAATGAGGACTCTTACAGAGTTGTGAAGATTCAACAAAATGATGCAGGTAAAGCACTTAGCACAGTCAATGCACCTAGAAATATCATGGAATTTTTTCCTTTTTTTATAAGATCTTAAGGGGGGATGTGCCCAATGACTGGCTTCCTGGGGGATCAGCTGGAGTGTTTGTGGTCAGTACTTTAAAATAACCTCACTGGTGTCCCTCTCTGCTGACTCTGGGGAAGCTGGTGGAGCCCAGGAAGCTGCAGTGACCCCGGTGGAGCCCAGGAAGCTGCAGTGACCCCGGTGGAGCCCAGGAAGCTGCAGTGACCCCGCCCCCCTTCCTTGTGACTGCAAGTGGCGCTGGCACAAGCCTCCCTGGCCGGCAGGAGGCAGGAGCACTGGCCGGCAGGAGGCTGTGTGCCTACCTGTCGCCACGCTGCCAGCCCGCCTGGTGGCTTGTTACCGGCCTGAATAAAGCACATCTGTTTTGGTCATTAGTTGCTGCCTTTTCAAGATAAAGAGAAACCACAATCGAGTCTGCTGCTCTTTATGGAAGCTATTTTTAGATTCCTGGCTTCATAACAACCTTGGTATTTCCTATTTTCTCCCACTCTTCCTTTTTTTAAAAAAATAAAGAGGATAAGCCAACCTAAAATATTGAATAACCCAGCAGAGATAGAACAGTAAGTATGGAGAGGCAAACTCAGGATCTGAAGCCAAGAAAGGCCTAGGTCCAATCACACCACTTATAACCGTTGATCCAAGGAGGTTCGTTAACCTCTTTGGTGGCAATAGTCTCAGTTGTTTGGTGACACCTTCAGGACAGAGTAGGGCTGGCCCTCCAAGTGGGCAGGGGGTGCTGGTGTCCGGCCTGTGCTTGCTGGCCCTGTGCTACATCACCAGGCTGAAGGAGCAAGACAGCCACTTAGGGACAGGCTCTCCAAGGAGAGAAAGCAGCTGGAGCCTCACAGGCACGCAGGGCAGATGGTCCCAATTAAACAGCCTGCGAGTTCTGACGTTCTGCTCAGAGGGAAGATGAGGGCCAGTTACTCCCCAGGATATTAATGCCCGCCTGGAACCACCAGGCTGTGTGATTGCACTAGGACATGTTCAAAGAGTGACAACATGAAAAGAGGGGAGACCTTCAGCTCAGGCAGCCAGCAGAGGCAGGGACTCAGGGACACTAAGGACACAGACAGCCAGGGAGCCTGTGGACTCACACGTAAGTCTAATGGCCAAACTGCCTGCACCAGGCTGTGTTCTGGATGGGTGACAGCCATGTGTGGCACCCAACCTGCTTCAGGTGACCCAGGAAGGGAAGTAGAATCATGGCGAACACCCTCCCAGTGAAGAAGAGAGCTACAGGACAGGAGGAGGGAAGAAGAAAGGGTAGCCAAGACTCCACCTGCTGGCTCTGTTTACCCAGCTGCTGGTGGCAGTGAGGACATTGAGGACTTCCACTGTCAGGAAAAAGCAGACATCTGGGGGAAAGGGTGGGTGGAGGGATGCCTTGGGGGCGTGGGAGGAGTGGGGTCCTGGGGTCTTGCCCTAAGCATGGCTCACCCATGGAGGGGATGGATGCCATGCTATCAGGATGCTCCCCCGACACTCCCCGGCTGTTTGACGGCCCCTGGGCTCCCCTTGCCCTGCCCATGGACAGCTCCCTCAGAGCACCGCTGGGTCCATTCAGCTTGCTGTCTTCATACCCAGTCCCACGTCCAAACCTCAGTGAACTCCAGCAGGAGCTGAGTCATAAATGTATAAGGGTCAACAGAGGCAAAGGCTAAGAGGAGACTTTTTTGCAATCGTTGGAGGGAAGGTCTCTGCTCAGGCAAGCTTCCTTTAAACCTGAATTTTCTGGGAAAAGCAGTTCCTGGTGTTGGACTTTCCACCTTAAACAAGAAGAAGCCGCCCTCTGCTGGTCACAGTCAGTAATAGGCCCTGCCAGCCCTGCCAGCCAGGCTTCCCAAAGGAGAAGCTGACCAGGAGGATAATGTACAATTCTTCAGGTTTTAAAGGCTGCAACTTTCCACCCCCATAACTACTGTGATAGGGAATATAATCAATAATATTGCAATAACTATGTTTGGTTCCAGATGGGTACAGGAAATATTGGGGGATCACTTTGTAAAGTAAATGATTGTCTAACCACTATGCTATACACCTGAAACTATTACAAAATAATATTGAAAGTAAATTATAATTGAAAGACAAATAAACAAACAAAAGCTGTGACATTATTTCCCCCTTTCTCTTGTTCATTTTCTTTTCTAGTACCAGGCCTCCGCGACTCCTGCCAATTCCAACTGTTGACTCTGTAGATGCCAGCTGAAAGCTAACAATGTGTATTGGATGTAATTCCATCTCATAAGATAAGAAAAAAGTTAACTATGATAGGAAATATAAAATAATCCTTAAACTCTCAAACTCACCACCAGGTGATGAATTTTTAGAATTGATCATTTATTTCTATGTAACAGAGAAACAGTTATCCTTTGAGGGGGCATATTTCTTCTCTCACACACATGACTATGTTTATTAATAGATACTTTACAGGAAGGCATGTGCATTCCCGTGTGTGGGTTTGTTGGGTTAAATTTAAGTCTTCTGATAAGTCTGCTCTCCCAGTTTGGGTCCACATGGCCGGCAGCCCCAGAGCTTTGAGCCCTTGGAGAACCTTGACTTGTTTTTCATGTCCATTTTCAGGATTCAGATCAAGTTCTTATCCTTAACAAATTATAAATAGAATTTCTAGTTTCACCTCCCCATATCTCAGTAGATGTGCTTGAGCACCTGCTTTAGAACCACATCTCTTCAGGGTCTGGGAAGGGTTGGGTTATCCAGAAACTCTCACACCATGATCCTCTCAACCTACCATCATCACCATCACGACCATCCTACATCCCGGGGAAGCTCTATTTTCCTCATTTCTGGGGTGGGGATGGCTTGATGACACTGATGGGACTGACATCTGTTCATCTACTCAGTCATGAATTCTCCAAACATTTATAGGGAATGACCTATTAAAGAAACACCATGTTGAGATCTGGGGTAAAGGGAGGGGGCAGAGTGTTCAGACAGCCTCTCTGACTTCGTGGTCTGATGGCTTCCTCAGGACTGATCTTGAGGTTCAGCTGCTAATGTGCATATAGAGCTCAGGTGGAGGTTCACCCATTGTGAGGACTCTGTGTCAACATGACACTTGCAGGCCATATCTATATCTCTATGTATGAAATCTGTTACTGATTGCAATACCTTCCTGCTCCCATGTCACTTAGGTTGTCTCCCTAAGGACCAGCTGGGTGTGACCATACTAGCCAATAACATTCAAGAATCAATGATCACATTGGAAATGATTAAAATTTCGATATCAGTATACCATAGCTAGTAGTAATTCTTAAAGAATTGTATGCATTTCTAGATTTTATTTAATCAAAGGTTTAAAAGTTGTAAGCAATTAAAATGGCAGAATTGTGTGTTAGAAGTCTAAGAGATGTAGAAATGGCAATCAAACATTGGATGAGAGATCAAATTGGCCATGAGAGCAAAATAGCACTTCATCAACAGCATGGAGAAAAAGGACACTGATTGGCAAGGAAAAAAGTGACAACTGCAAAGTTGATCCAACCTCAGAAACAGGTGGGGATTATTTAAGTAAGGACTTAGAGGCTCCAAGATAGGAAATGAGGACACCAGCATAAGCAAGGTGAGATATTGGGGAGAACCTGACACCTGATGAGTAGATACAGTGGTGCTTTACTAATAACCATGAGGCTGTTCTACCAAGCCATATGCCACCCCAGGTATAGCTACTTAGTGCAGTGGTCGGCAAACTCATTAGTCAACAGAACCAAATATCAACAGTACAACGATTGACATTTCCTTTGAGAGCCAAATTTTTTAAACTTAAACTATATAGGTAGGTACATTGTTATTAACATAATTACGGTACTCCTAAGCTGGCCTTTGCTAAAAACGTCCTCAATATGATTGAGGTACATTCGCTGAGGTTGACCCCTTCCAACTCTCCCATCCACACTCGTCTTGTATACTTGTTTCGCCTATCTTTTGTCACCCGCGCACGATTTGCGGACACGACTAGCACTAACCACTGCACAATGAGACTGCTGACTGACTGGCTCACTCAACTCTTGCATGAATCGCGCGTGCCTCCTCCCACGCTGCATATCCCGCAGCCTGCCTGTGCCGTGTCTCCTGTCGCCCAACCAACTGACATCCCCCACTTCTTCTAATGCCACTTCTTCAAAATAGACTCGCCTAGGCCGAAAACCGACTTCTGCGCATGGGCCACGAAGTTTCAATCGCACTGTACGTGCATGCCCACACATGGTATTTTGTGGAAGAGCCACACTCAAGGGGCCAAAGAGCTGCATGTGGCTTGCGAGCCACGGTTTGCCGACCACTGAATTAGTGTCATTATTGTTATTACTACAATAACTGCCTCCTTGAGAAATTAGGGTC
>NW_005871067.1:801486-811691 GCF_000147115.1 Myotis lucifugus | reverse complement strand
GGAGCAGTGCTGAGGCTCAGATCATGGGAGAATGTGGCAGGTCCTGGAGAGTGAAAGGGTGTAGTGTGAAAGGAGAGAAGGGAGAGTGTGTGTCAGATAAAAAACAAGGCTAGTAAAGTAGGTTGTAAAAAGGCCATGTGTGCTGTGCTAAGACGTTCAGACTCCAATTCGTTGGCAATAAAGAATAATGCTGAAGGTTTACAGCAGGGCGATAAGGGAGTGTCATGAGCACTGGCTAACTTCCAAATGCAGTCTTGCCCCAGGCAAGTGGGGCTACTGCTGCTGCCCTGGATGAGCTGGCATCACTTTGGGTGCCAGTCTCCCGTCACCCAAGGTCAGGAAGTAGCTTACACATGCAGTGGGATTTCGGCTGGAGGTAGCCCCACCAGAGTTCCTAGCGCTTCAGTGATTGGCTGAGGAGGCCTCCAGAAGCATTTGTCTGGGAGGCCCTTAAAATGCCTAGAGGTTCCAGACATGACTTGAGTCCTCAGTCAGATCTCTTATTCCTTCTGACCAATGACTGGCCACTTGGTCTCTGGGGCATGCGGAGAGAGGGAATGAGGTCAGTCTGCCCGCCAGCTGACTTGGCGTTCTGCTCCATAATTGAGTCTGGCCTGCAAAGCCGGCACTCAGGCTGGGAAGGCCAGGTGGCCAGATGTTAAAGACCTGGGAGTTTCCAGGCCACAGTGTTCCCAGGGGGTGGGAGGAGGCAGAGGTGGCTCACAGACTTAGTTTGGAGAATCTAGGTTTGAATTCTATTTGCACCATTTACCAATGATATGACCTTTACTCATGATTCCACTTCCCCATGCCTCAGTTTCCTCTCAGTAAAGTCATATAACAAATAGCTGCCTTATTAGGTTCTAGTGAAGATTAGTTGCAATTTAATGAGAAGCATACATAAGATGCTTAGCATAGAGACTAGTACCCAGGAGTCAAAAAACTTCTTTAAGGTATGTTCTGCTTGATGATGACCTTCCTCCTTCCCACAATTCTATGCCCTCCCACCTGGCTTTGCTTCTCAATGTGCCTGGCAGCTGGCTATGACCCTTGTGTAAGTTCTGGCCGCTCAGTGTTGCTGCCTGGAGAAGAGCACAGCTTCGGCCTCATAGGGTTCTGATCAGGTTTGGAAGCCTGAACTGTCATGAACTGTGACAAGGAGTTCTTGAGCTTGAGTGTGGCACAGACGCTCTGAGGAGTGTGTTCAGCCTCCTGCTGGCTGTGACATTCTGAGCTGTGGCCATGCAGGAAAGGGGCTCTCTTGGGGGTCTGGTTAGGAGTTGTGAACCTGTGAAGGCAACAGGTGGGGAGGGCAGAGACAATTCTTCTCTTGCATTGTACCCTCTACCCAGGTTTAGGAAAATGTCATCCATGGTAGACACTGGGGGTGAGCTCAGGTGGTGATGCTGTTTTCAGAGGTCATTCTCAGCAGGGAAATGTACCAGCACCTGCAGGCCTTGGAGTTAAATTGGGGTGTGTTTCATTGCCTCCTCTAGGCTTTGCATTTAGTCCAGAGCAAGATCAAACTCACAGAAACACCAGACTCTGAATTTGCCAGGTTCCAGCAGCAGCAGGCAAATAAGAAACAGTGATATAAGTGGGAGCCAGTCACGATCACATTCTGATCAATAAAAAGACTTTAACACTCAGAGGACATGCCTTATGAGTGCTAGTTAGCTTCCAGACTGCACAGATGCAAGCACAGAGGTAACCAGCTTGTAAAATAGGTGTGAATTTGGGGGAGGAGGGTGTAGGGTTAATTCAATGTTTAAAGTTTTTCTGACCTGAGAGGCAATGCTTATAGACGTGTAGAGATTGGGTTCTTTTAACTTGTGTGCCTTTGGCTGAGTCTTCACAACTCTGGGCCTTCGTGTTCTCACTAGAATAGGAAGGGACTGAATTGGATGACTTCCACAGTCCCTTCCAGCTCACAGACCTCATGATTATGTGCAAGAGTCTGGAGGGAAAAAGAATTAGAGAATCTTATATTTTCCTAAGAGATTTTTAAATAAAAAAGATGAACAGTTTGGATGATGAACTTTAGAATAATCAATAAAATATTTCAGCAAAGTTATTTATGTTTATTTTTAGTCTTGATTCTGCCAAATTGCTTTTTAAAACATCCAATTAGAATTTTTTTATGTATCAGATCCTTCCAGTCCCTGAGCCCTAGGAACACGGTGTACGACGCAGCCCACAGACTTGCATGCAGGCTGCACGTCTGCGTGCTTTCAAAAGTTGTTTTCATCGTTCTGCCATGGCCTCACTTTGCTCTGACTTGTCCTTGCCAAACCTATCAGAATGACTCACATGCAGCCAGCCTCTTTTATCTGTCCATCCTGCAGGCCTTTCCCAAGATGGGTTTGCACAGGGAACACTACATGCTCCGTTTGTAAGACCTGGGGTCAGAGAAGCAACTGGCAACAGAGAACTCTTAACAGTTCACCACACACATGCACACACCCCAACCTGGAGCTTAGGGAAAAACAGCTCACCAAGCAGTTCCCGCCAGCCTTAATTATTGAACACAGATAAGCCTTTCTCTAGAGGCCCGAGTGCACACACTGCTGAGAAGCAGACGGGATGTGAGAAATGAATACGAGGAAGGTGTGTCCACGCCAGGCACGGCTGGTCCCAGCACAGAAGTGGATGGAGAGGCAGGCGGGTTTCCTGCTTAGGAAGACAGTGACAGGAGTCATGCAGATTGTGGGGCCCTTGATGTGGGGCCCTGGGCAAGTTGCCTCAGTTTCCTCATCTACCAACTAGAAGTAATGATACAGTAATTCCAACCTTATATGATTATTGTAAGAATTAAATAAGATCATATGTAAGTAATTCAGCACAGTGTCTGGCCCATAAATGGTAGGCATTATTTTTGTTAGTCTTCACAAAATCCCAGTGAAATAGGCAATATTAGACCTATTTTACAAATAAAAAACCTGAAGATCAGGAGGATGTGCTAAGGTACCTAGTGGAGCCCAGACCCAGGTCTTCTCACTTCGGAGCCGCTTCTCTGCCTGCAGTACTTGGAAGGTCCTGACAACCCGGAATGACTCAGTATTAACAGATGGATGGGGCCCCTCTGTCCTTTTTACTTCTCTTCAGGGCTTGTAGTTGCTCTGTTTCTCAGGGAAGGGTGAACCCAGCACCTAATGGCCTCCAGCCCCTCCTGCCCGAAGCCTGACCTGGCTGCCCTGGGTGTGATGCGCACTCAGTACCGCAGAGAAGGCTTTAGAGATCCTTTCAAAGGAATCCCCGTGTTTCCAGGAGAAGAAAATCAGGGCCCAGAGAAATGCTCTGCTCCAGCTCCTTCCCACTCTGGTCCAAGCAGAGGGAGGTGGCTCTGATGAGACACAGGGACGAAGTGCCCTCCCGGAGACCAGCAGCAAGGCCACGCTCGCCTGCACTCACATTGGAGCTTCTGCTTACATCCACAGGCTACAGCGAGTCACACACAGACTCACCTTGATGGGAGCTGTGGTAATTGTGCAATGATCTGACCCACTCAGGGAGGGAGCTGCGCTGGAGACCAGTGAGGAGGTGACTGTGGTGGCTCAAGGATGGATAATGGTGACCTAGGCCAGGGTGATGAGTCCACATATGAACAAAAAAAGATAAATTTGGAAGATGTTTCGGCGGGAGAGTCAATATGTTGGGTGTGTGAAGGAGTGTTGGGGAAAGAGAGGCATCAAGGATAATCCTGGCCCTGGCTGGTGTGGCTCAGTTGGTTGAGCGTTGACCCACACACCAGGAGGTCACCCCTTGGAATCTAGTCAGGGCACATGCTCAGGTTGTGGGTTCAATTCCCAGTAGGGGGCATGAAGGAGGCAGCTGATGGATGTTTCTCTCTTGTCCATGTTTCTATCTCTCCCTCTCCCCTCCTCTCTCTGAAATCAATAAAAACATATATGTTTTTTGGGGTGTGTGCATGTGTGTGTTGAACTTTTAAGAGTTCTCTGTTGCCAGTTGTTTCTCTGACCCCAGGTCTTACAAACAGAGCATGCAGTGTTCTCAGGGCTTGCAGAACTGAGTAGATCCATGCACTGAGGGGAGGACAACTGTGGAAAGTCAGGTTGTGGAGACTAGGGGTCTGTTCGGCCATGTCCAGTTGGAGTGCTGATGAAGCGTGCAAATGGGAACATCAGGAGGCAGCTGGATCAGGAAGCCGGGACTCGAAGGAGGATCAGGGTTGACAGTTAAGAATGTACCTGTTGTGCAGGTTTGGTGTCAACCCTGACGTGTGCAGGTAGAGGTGGGTAATTTGTCAACATCTTATGCCACAGAGATGGGAGAAACTATGCTTTTAAAATAGGAAAATTAGGAGGTAAATTAAAAATATATTGAAAGTTTTTGAGTTATTTACAGTTTAAAGGTCTCTTGGTAGGCTTAGGAGCAAACAAGTCAATTAGGTAAGCTTCAAGGTGGAGGGACGGCTTGCTGCACAGTGAGGGGTCAGAGTCCCAGTGGGGATGGTAGTGGGGACAGGAGAGGGACCTCTTACAGGGAGGCTGGTCAGATAAGTGATATATTAATGGTAATGGGGAGCCAGTGTGTCAGTCATGGAAATAAAGTATAAATATGGAAAAGGAGAAAGCTAGAATTTCTAGTTGAACTGGAATTGGAGGTATTTGTCTGAAGTCAGTTTCAATAGCTAGAAATAAATATAGCTGTATTGTGTGCATGCATCTATCTATATTTACATCATATATATTTACATCTGTATCTTTATATGCATCTCTGATTCTGTCTCCATCTCTGTCTCTATCTCTGCACATCTTCCCCAGCTCTGTTCACTGGGAGGTCTGAGAGCAGTGACAGCCAAACAGCTGTGAGCACATTTAACATCCAGATCTTGGTTGCTAAATCTGGGAAGACAGCTTGAAGGGGCTCCCAATGGCCAATCAGGTACAACATGCGCATCAACATATAAAATGAACATAACAGATGACCTGTTCAACAAAACAGGAAACCACACACACACACACACACACACACACACACACACAATATATATATATATATCAATGGGAAGAATATATATGAAAGAATACAGGTAAATAAATGAAAGAATACATTGGTGGGGAACATGATATTTATGTAGTTTAAAAATAGCTCCCTATGAAATAGTTATTAATGACAAAGGGGAAATGGATAATTTTACAAAAGAGAAGATTCACTGCCATTAATCATGTGATCAAAGTGAACATCATCAATAATGGGACAATTCTAAATTTTGTGTTACCTGATAGGTTACAATAAGAAAAACACAGTGTCACATTTGTGACACTCCTGAAGATGTGTAACCTGCATGTGATCATGAGGAGACATCAGACAAAGCCACCCATGTGACATTCTACAAAATAACTGCCTTGTCATCTTCAAAAGCGTCTAGGTCCTGAGAGTCAGGGAAAGCTGAAGGGGACTCAGGAGGCAGGGCAGCTAAATACAACTCAAGATTCAGAACTCAATCTTTTTTATAGAAAGGGTCAGTTGGCCACACGTGAATGAGGTCTGAGGTGCTGATGCATCCACGTTGAGTTCCTGATTTTGGTGTTATGTTGTGGTTGTGTAGGCAAATGTTCATATGAAATACACATGCAAATGGTCAGTGGGCTGTGCAGCAGATCAACTGTGATTACTTATTCTCAAGTGTTTCAAGAGCAAAAAATGTTCTTTGAACTGCACTTATAGTTCATGACTCTTATCCAAAGTATAAGGATGTTTCATTTAGATTTCATAAACCCTTGAGCTGAAAGACCATTCAGTCTAAATACCCCCAATTCCGCAGAAGAGGAACCTCATGCTCAGAGAATGCAGTGCCCTCTCTGGATTCTGTGGCTTCTTAGTGGTGGAGCCAGATCTGTGTCCTGTGGCCCTGATGCTGGGATACTCAAGAGAAGAGGAGTCAGGACAGCAGGGTACTGGGAGCAGATGCGGGAGAAAGAGCAGGGATCCTGACAAGGCTCCTGAAGAGGATCCTTCAAGTTGACACAGAAGCCCAAGAGCCCTTTCATGAAGTTCTGCTAACTGATTTTATCTTCATTCTATAAATTAACATTTAATTACAAAATCAAAGTACACTCATTTAGAAATTCAAGCAATACAGAAAATACAAAAAATGAAGTCTCATACCCATGGAGAATCATCATTGTTGGTTTAGGGCACATGTTGTTTTAGATACCTCTTACATATGCATTCTACACATGATTTTACATGAATGTCACCGTTCTGCATGTCAGTGACACAGACCTTACATGAGTCTGATGCTCTGCTGCACATCTGGTGGAGGCTCTGGCTGTGGCTGGGTTGATTCTGCTTGGTCAGTGCTTCTGCCTTTCCAGTCATTAAACATTTTAGATGACACCATGTGGATGGGGCTACATGATCATTTTTAATGTTCATCAATGTCATGTTTATGGCTATTCATAAATTCTATGAATGCACCATAATTTATTTAATGAATCCCCTATTGACAGGTTTTTACATTATTCTTCATTATCTAGTATAAATGACACTGAAGTATTCTTATACATTTGTGTACCTATCTTTGCATGTTCATCCAATTACTGAGTTTTCTTTAAGAATTTTTTGAGTCAACACTTAACACAAAGGCAATGTAGGTGCTTTTTTCATGTTAATTGTAAGCAAGCTAGGATTCTAAAGCTGGTTAACTCATTTAAACTAGAGCAGACATCAAGGGCTAGTTCTACTTCCTTATATCACTCTATAAAATTTTATAATGATAAAAGTAATGTAATACTGCTCTTACAGTTCATGACTCTTATCCAAAATGTAAGGATATTTCATTTAGATTTCATAAACCCTTGAGCTGAAAGACCATTCGTTGAGGTTCTCCTCTGTGCTGGGCTCTGTAACAGTTTGTTGAATTCTGCCCTTTGAGTTAATTGCTCTTATCTCAAATTCATAACGAAGGACGCCCCAAGCACAGAGAAGTTAAGTAGCCTGCCCAAGGTCACAAAGCGAGTAAGGGATAGATCCAGGATGTAAACTCAGGCCGTCTGTCTTCAAGTCATCACTCTCCAAGGGGTGGGGCATGGCTCCCCCCAGAGTCTCTGGTACAGTGGCTGCCACCAGCCCAGGCAAGTCTCCGAGGTCATGGGTACAAGCCCTTGGGAGCAGCTCTTACAAAACTAGGGGGATGGGTACATCTGCTGGTAAAGGATTCGAGCAGGGCACCATGGGGGTGATTACAGGTAAGGATTGCACCTCCCACGCTAGCTAGAGTTAGCAACATCCCCAGGAAGGGCTGTAATTGGCCCAGCTCAGGTCCTGCCCCCGTATCAACCTGGGGAAAAGTAGAAATACAGAGATTCCTAGGCCTTACCATAGCAGAACCCCTCAGTGACAAGGCCTGTAAATCTGTCTTTTTGCAAAAAGTCCTCAGGAGATTGTGATGATCAGCAAGTTTTGATCTATCACTTTAGCTACAAATACATATCAAGACACAAATGCCAGCCCTAGAGATTCTTATTCAAGTCGCTATGGTGGCTATTTCTGGCTGCAGACTAAGTCTTTGAATTTCATTCTCAGCCTGAGATTCCCCAGCTCCAAGGGCTCACCACTGCCCTACCCCCAACATTGAACATGTAATTTTGTAGATGCCCATGTATATTTTTCTGGGAAGAGGGTCCAATGCTTTCATAAGATCCTCAAAGAGTACTAGCTTGAAAATTCTTAAGAATCACAGCTCTAGACAGAATTAAATGGATTAATCAAGCTTGACTGGATTGAGTTGCTTAACTAGCTCAAACAACATATCCAATACTTCCTATACTGTCTGCATTTCTTTGCTCTTCCCACAGAGACCATGTCAATACTACGCTGAAAAATGCAATGCTATGCTTAATGACATTCCTTGATCTACTAGTTTGGTAGCCCTATACATTTAAAATATTTTTTTGGTGTCATGACTTCAACTTTATAGTCCATAATAGGCTCCTTGTGGTACCACTTTCTTTATTAATGCTCATAAATCATCTGTTCAATATTTAGGTCTGGGATTATGTTAGTAATTGATACAATGCTTAAGAATTCTTTTTATTTTGCTCTCAGAAGCAGAGGTTTGGGTTAATCACGCTCCTCATAAACTTCAGCATTGGTTTGTACAGAGCCCCATCTCACTCACTCATTCATTCATTTATTCATGCATGCACTGATTTTTTTGGCTTCCATTCCCTACTTCCCCTCACATGCACACATTCTAATGTGATGATGCATGTTGTTATTAGCACGTGCCCCGCTAACATATGTTTCATAGGCACGTAGTTAAATGCACACAAGGTCCCATAGCCCTCACTATGTCCTGCTTTCTTGATGCACATCTGTATATATATAAAAGCCTAAGCAACCATTATGACCGAACAACCGGAACGACTGGAATGTCCGGAATGACTGGTCAACCAGTCGCTATGACACACTCTGACCACCAGGGGACAGATGCTCAATTCAGAAGCTGCCCCTGGTGGTCAGTATGCTCCCATAGCCAACCTCCCACGACCTCCCCAAGTTGGCCAACCTCCCGCAGTCCCTACCCCCAGCTGGCCAACCTCCCACGGTCTTTCCCTCCTGCTGGCCGCCCCCCCTCCCCCGCCCCCCATAGGCCTTGATTGCCGGCCAGGCTGAGGGACCCCACCCATGCATGAATTCGTGCACTGGGCCTCTAATTGTGTTTAAAAGCTCTATTCAGGTTGCCCCTGTGTACATTGACTCCATCCCTTCTGACTCGGTACAGAGTATTGCAGAGAGTGAGTCCTCCACTTGTGCCCGTCCACCCACAGAGATGGACACCGATGGCCACAAACAGAATGGCAGCCAGCGTCTTTGTGCAGGACCCTGAGGACAAGTGGGCAGATCTCTCTGGGGTACACGCCTGCAGTGGCATTGCTGGGTCACAGAGTATCCGAATATTGAATTTGACAAAGTCCTGCTCTTCAGAATGGCTGCCCAGTCTACAAACCTCCAGCAAGGAGGGCCCTGGAATTCCAATTTCTCCAAGTCCTGGCCACCACTTGGCATTATCCAGCTTCCTAATTTTGCCAATCTGACAGGTGTAAACAACATCTCATTGTTATTTTAATTTGTGTTTCACTAGTTACTGGTGCGTTTGAACATCTCTTCACATGCTTGCTCTCCAGGAGGGTCTGCCTTTCTGTGACTTGCCTCTTCTGATCCTTTGTTCACAGAGGAGAGGCAACTCAAACTTTCGGTTGATTTGTAGGGTTCTTGCATATTCTGGATGCTGGTCCCTCGTCAGTGCTGGCAGTGCAAGCATCTTCTCCCAGTCTGTCATCTGTCCGAGAACCTTGTCCTTCTGTGAATAGAACCCTTCAATTTTGATGTATTTCAATCCATAAGCTCTGGCCTTTTGCCTCTCACTTTTGAGGTTTTGTTTAAAAAGTGCATTCCCACTTCTGGGCTACCAAGATCCTCTCTGGAGACTTTGCAACCACATCCAAATTGAACACGACAGCAATGAAGCGTTGGTAGTTTGCTCCTTTGCAACTTTGCTGCAAGCCTAGCCTTGGCGTCTGGGCCACGTAACCGGATCCAGACTGCTTTCTATCAATTCTCACAAAAACCTGACCAGTGTTTGCTGTATTGTTTCAACATAGAATGCTTCCTGGCCTCGCCCACCCCCTCAGCTGTCACACTGTCTCCTCTTTCCACAATGCCCTTCCCTCTTCTCTTAACTGGATCTGGCCATCCTTTCAAGCCCATGTCCTCAAAAAACAAACAAAAACTTTGATGCATCAGGCCTTCTCCGACCCCTTCCCATCTGCACTGTACTGAAGGTACTTCATCATGTGAGTGCTGCTCTTGCCCTGGGGACAGGTGTCCATCTTACATGTATTTGGCCCTTGGCCCCTGGGTCAATGGTCTCAGTAGGCACCTAATAAATACTCTCCAAATTCAAGCTGCTGCCAAAGAATGATTACTTAAGCCTCCAAAAGCTTTTAAAAAAATGCATTCCTTCCTCTCCGTTTCCCAAGCCACATCCGTGCCTGGGTTTAATCATTACACGCTCAGACTTTTACAACGTTTTTGTACCTTGTTTCTTCCTGGCAGCCTGAGCCCCAGTGAGAGCAGAGAGCTGCTGTAAAATCACACAGGCTCGGAGTCTCTGGGCTTAAAGGGACCAGGCCCAGCATCTAATCACTGTGCCTCTGGGCATGAACTCCCTTTAC
>NW_005871067.1:798825-801230 GCF_000147115.1 Myotis lucifugus | reverse complement strand
CCCTACTGGGTTAAAGAACCTGCAACCAAGGTAGGTGTCCTCGACCAGGAATCAAACCGGCAACTCTTCAGTCCGATGGCTGATACTCTAACTACTGAGCTAAACTGGCCAGGGCAAAAGTACCCCTTTAATTAATTGCAGACCCTAATTAATTTGCATTGGTGCTACTGGTTGATTGGTCTTGATTGCAAGTTAAGCCCAAAGTTGTTACTTAGTAGCTTACAACTACTGGTTGTAACTTTTCCTTTTGGGACCATTCAGAACAACTCTTATACCTCTTTTGGTAAATGTATCCCCAAAAGTGTGGTGCCAAGTGAATAACAGTATAGAACTACTTTCTCTCTCTCTGTATCCATTTCCTGTGGTTGCTGTAACAAATTACCACAAACATGGTGACTTAAAACAACAGAAATTTATCCTCTCACAGTTCTGGAGGCCAGAATTAAAGAATCAGTATTATTGGGCCGAAATCAAGGTGTGGGCAGGGCTGTACTCCCTCCAGAGACTCTACAGCAGAATTCTGTTCCTTCCCTCTTCCAGCTTCTGGTGGCTGCTGGCATTCCGTGGCTACTGGCTGCATCCCTCCAATCTTCAAGGCCTATGTCTCCAGAACTCTCTGTTCAATCTTCACATCACCTTCTCTTTTGTATGTAGTCAAATCCCCTTTGCCTCCCACTTAGGAACCCCTGGATAATTGAGGATAACCTCCTCATTTCAAGATCCTCAATTTATTCACACCCGAAAAGATCCCCCCTTCTCTGCCCACCCCCTAATAAGGTAACATTCACAGTTTCCAGGGATAAAAATGTGGATATCTTTTTTTTGAGCGGGGGAGCATTTTGTAGTCTACTACACTCCCTCTTAAAAGACAACACTTTCTTTAAGAGGGCCTAGCATCTCATTAGGTTTTCTGATGGTCACATCATACTACTGACTGTAACACTGACTCTAATGTCATTACAGACCCTAATCAATCGGCACTGGTGCTGTTGGCCCCTTGGTTCTAACTACAACACAATATCCCAAATAAGTGACCCACTATTAGCTTGAAACCACTATTCCAATTCTGTTGGAATAGATCTATCAATAAAACATTGGGATTTCTTCCAACTTAACTACATCTGTACATTTTAAGTTTGGTAAGCATTTGTTTAGTGTTATCAGCGAGGCTCAGTGGGCCTGGCTGAAAGTGGAGTCCATGGCTCGTCATCAGGAAACTCTGTCCAGGCTCCACCGTGTCCCTCCTGTTCCGTCCTGTCCGGTTCTTCCCTCGGGCCCTCTGCTGCTTTGGCAGGATGTCTTGCATTGGGTAGAAGAGGGGAGTGATGACTCCACATTTTTCAGGCTTTATTTACCATATTCTAAACTCAGTTTTAACTCCATTTCGTATATACTCTCACTTTCAAACCAAAGTTAAACACTTGGTACGATGCCGGGGTTCTTGTCCCAGCATCTAGAAGGGTTCAGGAATCAGGAGGCTGTGCGTAGATGACATAGGAATCTGGGGACTAATAAAGAGTCCGGAGACGAGATATAATTTTGAAAGGCATTGGGGGTCAGAGGACCTTCAGCTAAAGGAACTGAAGACTCCCTCCTTGTCTAGGAACCTTGCTTTTATTAACACAATTTGTCCTAAGGCAAGGTGGAGATAATACACTTCAAAGGGTAAGGTTTCAAAGGGTACAGAAGCATTGTCAGTTTGGAGAATAGCCTCCGGCTGTTCAGGTGTTTGGCCAGTAGGAGGCAATAACATGTAGGTTAAGAAGCCCTTTAACTGTCTGGCAGCCACAATCAGTTTCCTATTCAGGTTTGGGGAAATGCCTTTAGCCATTCCCAACAGGTGACTACATGTGTGACTCAACCCTGTTGAGTCCCCAAGTCTCATCAACCTTTTGATGAAACTCTTGAAATTATGACATGCTGGAATTGGTTTACGGCAGTACGACAAAGGAGAGATGACAGAGCAGAGGTTCTCAAACTTGAGAGTGCTGGGCCCCAGGCTCAGAGCATCTGTAGGTCTAGGGAGAGACGTGAGGCTCTGCATTTCTAATAAGTTCCCAGGTGATGCTGACGCTGTTGGCCTGGGAACAACACTTTCAGAAGCACTGATGTAAGTTCTGTCACATCTGAACAGGTGATGTACAGTACAATTCCATTACACGCTCACATAAACACAGATATCAGGATTTCCATTGCTTCCTTGAAGAATGTTTGGCAACAAGTGCTTAATATTTGCTACATAATGATGGAGCGATGCTGGCTGTCTTCCTCAATTCTTTGTCTTCCAATTATTCCATGTCCTTTCAAATTAAAAAGCATTTGCAAACATACCACAACTTGAATTAAATGCTTAACACAAAGCTAAAGCATATGTGTATCATTTTTCTTCGAACTATGTAGATTTA
>NW_005871067.1:788516-798587 GCF_000147115.1 Myotis lucifugus | reverse complement strand
CTGTCATTCTGGTGAGGCAAACATAATGGCAGGCTGAGGGGGCTGGCTGCCTCCAGGCAGGAGGTGTAGCCCTTGCTCTGCTGGGGACTGACAGAAAGCAAGCCTGGCCGTCCACGCTGGAGGTCTCAGGAATGGCAGACCACGGACTCCTGTCCCCAGCAGGTGCTGATGGAGAGACTTCCTGGAGACCGGCTCAGCGTGGGCCTCCCAGGAGACCCTCATCCCTCTGGGCTCCTCCCCCTGGCTTCCTGAGGCTTCAGGGACATATCCCAACCTTGTTGATTCGATTCAAAAGAGATATGTCTGTCCATTTAGTTTGCAAAGTAAACAGTTGTATGCATTTCTCCCCTTTCACCTCCTCCTTATTCTTTTTCTCCTTCTGGTGCCAGCAGTTCTGCTCAGAACCACCTGCATCCCACTGCTGCTTCAGCTAATGTGCCACCCCACCTGGCACAAGGGACAGCGAATCAAGGAGAGGGGCCACAGCGCAGGCGAGCTGCCCGGCTCCGGTGAAATCCCTGGCACATTTGTCCTTTGTGCTTAGGAAGGAAAACACAAGGCTGGATTAGGGTTGCCATTTGGAGTTAAAAGATTTTTTAGACGTTTGTATAAAGACGTTTTACTTAACCAGTTTTGTTTCCATCACACCAAATAAATAAAAATTTCTAAAGTTTATAGTGCTTTAATTTAGCTCTCTTGTTCACTGACCTTACATCACGCATTTCTTTTTCTTTTTTTTCAGACAAAAGCCTTTGTGAAATTCAGTGGGATGTATTCAATATATTGAAGAAAACCTGTGCATCTGGAACGCGTTCGTTCCTTGCAAAGTTGGCAGGATTCTAGGAGAGGAAGCCACCGCCCCTGTTTGCAGACAGGTAGGTGCAGATGGATAGCAGTGTTCTGTTTCTATGCAGCGGTCGCCAACCAGTTGTCCGCAGACCACTGGTGGTCTGTGAGGTCCGAAAGGTTGGCGACCGCTGGTTCAGAGCATATTCAGCTGCATTGCATTCTCTGTACTTTTCTGGCCTTACCTGTTTTTCATTTTTGTTCTTTTACACTTTAGCCGGCATGGATCTTGCCACCGATTCTTCTAAGACTCCCAATGGGAAATCCCCCACCCCATAAGCCTCCCCTGCCACCACCGATGAAGATTACTATCATGAAATGGCTGGGCCTTGTTAGGGAGTTGTTGCCCGCCCACCAGGGGGAAGAGTGGAGGTCAGGAACATTGAACTCCCTACCAGAAGACTGAGTGGGCTCCGTGGCCTGCACTGCCTGGCAGAGTCCACAGGGCCAGTGCGGAGCAGAAGAAATGGCCTGGCTCAAGTATTGACCTTCCTTGGAAGTGGCTGACTTGGTGCTGCTGTCCCAGGAACTGGTTCTTCTCCCAGATGCCCTTAGCATTTCCACCAGCTGCAGGCTTGTGCTTCCATGGATTAAAAATGTCATATTTCTAAATGCCTAGCCAAAGGCCCCTATCCTCGATAGGGGAATCTACCTTTCATTGGGCTTCTTGAAATAAAAAAATCATCAGAAGCAATTTCCTAAACTTGGCCATTTTTCCTGGGATGTGTACTGGGGACTGCAGCCCAGAGGGAACAAGGGTATTGAATGAACGAGGGTAGGTAACTAGCTCTCTCCCCTCTCCCTCCAAGTGTGGGGAGTCTAAGGTTCACGCCCCCATCTGGAGTGGCTGGTGGAGCACTGAGCAGTTCTGTTCCAGAGGCTGCGCTAAGTCTCATACAAAATGAGCACGTTTAATTTTCCTGGCAACCCCATCTCCCTCACTTTACCGAGGACAACATCAGGGCTCAGAGAGGCCCAGTAACGTGCCAAAACTTTTACAGCCAGTTGTCAAAGGCAGATCTGTCACCCACACCCCCCACGGGGGGGAGGGTGTTGGTTCTCTAATCCTCCACCCATGAACCCAATTTCAGGATAGGTTTAACTTTTAATAGCTCCCCCACTGAAAGGAGTGAGAAGTGGTAGCGGGTTCCTAAACTTGGCCATTTTTCCTGGGATGTGTACTGGGGACTGCAGCCCAGAGGGAACAAGGGTATTGAATGAAGAAGGGTAGGTAACTAGCTCTCAAGCTGTTGCCCAACACTCCCAGGGTCAGGATTCACTGTCTATAAAATGAAAGGGTGCAGCCCTTGCATCATCACCCTCAGTGTGACCAATGTTTCTCCAGTGTCCTAACATTTGCCCAGCTTCTGGGGAAAAGGAATTTTAGGTGCTGTATTGGTTTGTTAGGGCCACTGTAACAGAATATCATACACTGAGGGATTACACAAAAGAAATTGATTATCTTGTAGTTCTGAAGGCTGGGAGTCCAGGATCAAGGGCTGGTTTCTGCTGAGGCTGTTGTAATGTACCCCGCGAATCACAGAAGGATGCCTCAAGAAGTCGAATTAAACATTTATTGCAATCCAGGACTACGAGGGGGCATTTCGTGCTTCCAAATCTTGCAGTGATAAGATGGCCACAACACCAGATTTATATAGGCAAAGATCACAAAGGTGTTGATTACATCCCAGGGTTTGGAATGAGGACCCTGGTTTGCACAAAGCAGTTACAGAAGCAGACTTAAGCATGTTATCTAAATTATAGTTTTGGGTCTTCAGACCACTGAGTTGACAGAAACACATTATCTGGAACCCTCGGGTCTCGGGATAATTGTGCTGTCCTGGTTCCCAGGTACAGAGGAATGTGCTTTCTAAAACCAGTATGACCACAACCAATGGGGTATTCACATTACAATCAATAAGGTATTCAATCGAATGGGATGATTTATATAATTCAGAAAATCAAAATAACTTTTCTATTGTTAAACAAAGCAAATAAGTACAGAAGCCAAACAGCAGGATTAAAGTTAAACTATAGTTTCTACCTGAGATGATTGCTACCATACTTCAAGGCCTCTGCCCTGGTTTGCAGATGGCCACCTTCTCTCTGTGTCTTCATGTGGTCTCCCTCTGTGCCCATGGAGTCTGTGTCTAAATTTCCTTTTCTTATAAGGTCACCAGTCAGAATGGACTAGGGCCCACTTTAAAGACCTATTTTAACTTAATTATTTCATCTACAAATTCTGTTTCATTCTGAGGTACTGGGTGTTAGGACATATTCTAATTTCATTTTAATATTTTGGGGGGGCATAATTCAGCCCATAACAAGGGTTCAAATATGAGGCCCCACCCAGAAATATATGCACTGCTTTTCCACATGCAAATAAGGCAGCTTTTTATGTGTGCACATAGACTTCTTTCCTAAAAACAGACCTCCATGAGGAACTTGCCTGAACACTTTGTCCTCTGCTTATTCATTGTTTTTAAGAGTCATGAGCTTTTGGTTTGGCCCAAGCAAAATCATGTGTGAAATCCAATAAATGGGAAGTCTTTATTGCTCAACCGCTTTTGAAAAAGTCTATCATAGAGGCCAATTTTTTTTTTCCTATCAAATCTCATGTTTTTCTACGAAACCAGCTCTGCAAGAAAAGGACTAAGAATGAAAGCGTAGTACCAGCTGGTGGCCACTAGATGATGCATTCTGTCATGCTTGACTTTGGCTTCCTTCAGTCAAAAAATGAAACCAACTGCTATGGCCGTAATGGGGAAATCAGGTGTGTGTGTGTGTGTGTGTGTGTGTGTGTGTGTGTGTGTTTTGATGAGCCATCTATAACTTAGGACTCCTAATTGAGTGAAGCTGAAATGGTAATTATTGTTAGCATTTTTTGCTCCATCAGAAATGTGAGGCATTCTGTAGCTGTTCTCTTTGGCATGGCCTGTGCCTCTAAATCCCTTTCCTCCCCTGCCCCCATACTTTTCCCAGGTGCAGCCTCTTCCTCCCTGAAAATAGTGGCTTTTCTGTATGCAAAGGACCGAACCTACTGAGTTTTATAGCAAAATGTCAGAAACAGAGGTGTGTTCAAAGACAAGCAGGTGAAAGGGGGTTGTGAAATGGATGCTTATGAAGTCAGATTCTCCAGGCCACCTACTGCCAAGCTGTAAGTGCAATTCCCACAGACTCGCATTTATTTGTTCTCCTAGGCCAGTGGTCGGCAAACCGCGACTCGTGAGCCACATGTGGCTCTTTGGCCCCTTGAGTGTGGCTCTTCCACAAAATACCGGCTCTTCCACAAAATACCGACTTCTGCTCATGGGCCACGAAGTTTCAATCACACTGTACGTGCGTGCCCACACATGGTATTTTGTGGAAGAGCCACACTCAAGGGGCTAAAGAGCCGCATGTGGCTCACGAGCCGTGGTTTGCTGACCACAGTCCTAGGCTATTGAGGGTGGATGGGATGGGAGACCCTCGATGACAGCCACACCTCCCTGGGTTGTGGAGGATGGTAAGGAAGGACAATAGGTGGTTTGTGCATTACTTGAAAAGGTGTCTTAGCTGGCCCCAATTGGAAGGGTCTGAAGTCCTGTCAGGCTCACTTTTGCCATCAAGTGCTCGTGTCCTTATGTTCACTGGGGAGAGCAGGGTGTTGCAGTAATTTCCAATCCTGGCTCCACTTTTTACTCTCTGTGTTGGATGTCTCCAGTGGTCCCCCAAACCTCAACTTATTCTTGGCCCCTGTCCACCCTGCTCAGTGCCCCAGGGGCTATTCTCCAGGGACAATGTCCAGCACCAGTCCAGCTCTCCTGCCCAATTGCTTCTAGCTGGGCTTGGCTGCCCAGGCTGGAGGAGAGAAAAATCAGTGTCTGTTCCTCTGCTCCATTCCTGCTGGTAGTGTGTGTGTGTGTGTGTATGTGTGTGTGTGTGTGTGTGTTCCTCGGGAACCCCAGTTCTAGGGGCTAGACTAGACTACACTGAAACAGTCCACCTCATCAGAAAGAAGGCTGAGGGTTCTGGAACTGAAGCTCAGAGCCAGCACACAGGCCAGATGGAATGGCAGACAGATGGCAGGACGAAGTGGCTGTCAGTCCTATTTGCAGTGTGGAGAAGCTACTGAGATAATTATCTTTTTGTGGGTTTGTGACAGGGGAGTGGGACTGTTCTGCAGGTGACAGTGGTGTTAATGTATTGTCTCAATGTTTTATTAATTCCGTCTCCTGGGATAAGGTCCAGAAGCCCCCATGTGGGATGGAATTCAGCACCGCTGTGCCTAGACACGGAGAGCACCAGAGTGCTGTGAGGACCAGACCCTCTCACCTACTTTTGTGTAGACACTTCTGAATTAGTCACCCCTTCTTCATCAGCCTAATTCTCCATCCCCATAGTCATTTGTCCCCTCTTCACAGGTCCTCTTTAATTTTCCTATGCCGTTCCAAAATTTAGATTCTTAACACTAGAAAGATTACTTCTTGGTAAATTCTTTTGACATAAACACACATTGATTATGTTGGAATCTGTCTTTGTTTTGCTTTAAAATAGTATTTAATTACCAAAGTGTGTTTGACCTGAGATCATATCTGGCTGCCTTTTTACGGGACCGTTACTCATAATTTGTGTCTCCAGCGTTCTGCAAGCTCGCCCTCCTTGTTCTTAATGAATGCCATCTTGTTTTTGACAAGTCATTCCTCCTATCTCAGAAAACCTTTGACATTTCAGCCACCGTGCAGAGAGATTAATGCCTATTTCACCTCTGCTCCTCAGGTTTCCGGCAATGGGACAGTCCCCAAGTCCCTTACTTCAATTGTGGATACAAATGTGAAATAGCTGGTGCTCCAGATCTGATCCCATTGTAAGGACTCCCCAGATCACCTGCCTGGACTGAGCCCTGTGACGTTGACCTCTCCTTCTGGTCTATGGGATCACTGGGCTCCAGCTGACTCATTTCCTTTCCAGGCTAATCCTGGGGCCTGGCTCAACTGAGCACCATCTCATGTCCTGTGCCAAGGGGAGTCTGCTTCCGCTGGGGTTTATTATCTAATGACACCTGAGGGAGGAAGGCCAGATATTTCCAAACATCACGGGAGCGCGAGGCCCAGGTGACTGAGCGAGGTCAGAGTCTGCAGCGGTGGCAGCAGCCTCAATTGGCAGGTGGAACCTGGGAGGGAGGTGTGGCGATTAATGATGGCCTGCCTCCTCCCAACTGGCTTTGACAGTATTCCTGCTCTGCCTGTGATTTCATCATGCACACCTTTGTAAACAATCCATTTAGCAACCAAATTACACGCTGGGTAATTATAGCTTCCAGCCTAATGTCAGGAGTCCCCAGCACAACAACCTGCTCGAGGCGATATCACAGCTGGGAGCAGGGAACACAGCTTCTGCTAGAGCCTTGATGAGCTATCCAGAGAGAGAGAGAGATGGGATGGGTGGGTGAGTTGCCTTGACTTATGTTAATTGTCTGTGTCAGGGCGGTGGGTCTTGTTGTGACAGTCCCAAAATTGTGTTTGGGCTCTTGATTAGCTCAGTATGCAAGCTCAATCTCCTTGTCCTTATTGAATGCCAATATGGGAAGCTGGGCCTGAGCAGTTGTCTTTGAGGAGAAAACAATCCAGGGAAGATCAGATCCTATGGTGTGAAGGAGGGAGTCTCTCTTCACAGGCCCTCTCACCTTCCTTATCTCCATGAAGCTTTCCTTCTATGCATCCACCTCTCAAAATGGACCTAGGAAACCCTGGCAGAGAGTATGAGCTGTATGGGTGGGTAGAGTAACAACAGGACTCAAAGTCTGCATTTAAGGCCAGCCCATGCATTAAAAAATCAATTCAAGGGTTTATTCTGGGCCCTCCTGTGGTGGCTCAATAGGAAATTGTTCTCATAGGGCATGATGGGAAAAGAGGGGCACAAGGTGGGAGATGGCAGCAGTGAGGGTGGCTGGTGGAAGTACCACTGGCTAAAGGAAAGTTGGCTACGATGCTTTTATTGATGCCCTTGACATTCACTTAGATCTGATGATTCTTTACACCTCTAGAGACTGGAAGATTTCATCATGGGGAGCATGGAGAGCCCACTGTTGTCTAACTTGTTACATTCCAATCAACATGGGCCTAAGCAACCTGTCAGTGTAAGGCTGGAGTTCCCTCTGCAGACCAATGTTCCCCTGCTGCACACATTCATGAAAGGTAGTGTAGATGGGATGGGAATGATTTAGGCATGAGTGCCCAGGCTTCCCCGCTCCTGCCCATCACAGAGGGCTCTTCGCCACAAGCGCTTCGCCTGCCTGGTCACCTGGGAAGGGCTCACCATTGTCAGAGTGTGGCTCTGACTGTTCAGCCTACGGCTGGGGAGGAGTTCTTCAGGAAGATTTGAAGAGAAAGACGCTGGAGATTAAGGGAACTAGATGGGAAAGCAAAGGAGATTTTTAAGAATATTGCTGTGGGCCAAGTGTCTCTATTACTGTGTTTAAGAAATATATACAAAGAACTTGAATTATTTTGAAGTTACTCGGGTTTTTGGAGGGAATTTTTTTACTCCAACACTGATCTGTGACCAGACCACTTGGCTCCTGGCTTCATTAGGGTTATGGAAATAGCAGTGTAAGGAAGCACATGAAAATTAACATGGAAAGGAGCCATAACTTTTCTTGTCTTTCTGGAGAGCCCCTCTTGGATCCTGGGCAGATCCAGGGATCAAGCTCTGATCTGAATCCAGAAGGCTCAGAAGGAACTGAGGGGGAACATTCACTTCTTTCTGAAGCCCTCAATACGTGTTCATGAAAGCTCTCCAAGAGCCGTGTCACAAGGGCCATGCTGACTATGCAATGAGGGGACTCTGCTCGTTGTTCCTCAATACGTTTCTGGAACTTTTTGTCAGAACTCTGATCCCATTTTAAAATTTGCTGGAGTGCTTCTTCAAATGCAATGAATAATTTGCTTAGCTATACTATTAGCATATATTTGCACACTTGTTTCAAAATTAAAACTAGCAAGAATGAAAGGTCAACTGCATGAGTCATCATGATTAAAACACTATAGAGTAATTTTACCGACTGGTTTCAAAATCCTGAGTGATCTGTTACTTGTCGTTGCGTACTCATTCTCCTCATGCTTTTCTTGTGTCTTTAATGCTGTGGTGGAAGCACCCCAGGTGCTGCAGAGCTGGAATTTGAAGGCATTCCTGGGCCTCAGGAAGACTAAACTCAAATGGAGGAAAGAGTCAACCTGATGGATACATGTTGAAATTACACCTAAACCAGCAGAAGACTGAGCACAAGCGCTGTCAGAGGTATTGCTAAGACTCCAGGTCTCAAGTTGAGTGGTGGATTTTATTATTATGCATACAATCTAATATAATAAAAGAGAAACATGCAAATTGATGGCACCTCCGCTACACCCCAAACCATGCCCACCAGCCAATCAGAGCGACTATATGCAAATTAACCCAACCAAGATGGCAGCTGGCAGGCACGAAGCTGGAGCAAGCAGGAGGCTTGGTTGCCCTGGTGATGGAGGAAGCCAGGCTTCCCGCCTGCCCTGGCCAGATGTGGCCTCCGCTCAAGGCAACAAAGTTTCAATTATAGAAGATAAATAAATCCCAGATACCTGCTTCCAGCCAGCCTCCACTGGGAGCTTGGCTGGCTGGGGGCCGTGGCCAGCCTGCAAACAGCCATCAGCCCCTCACCCAGGATGGCCACACCCTCATGGGGTGAGGGTCCCCGCTGGGGGGCTTGGACAGCCTGCAAACAGCCATCAGCCCCTCACCCAGACTGACCAGGCACCCCAGCAGGACCCCCCCCCCCCTGAAGGGGGTGTGGCCAGCCTGAAAACGGCCCTCAGCCCCTCATCCAGGCTGGCCAGGCACCTCAGCGGGGACCTCTACCCTGAAGGGGCTGTGGCCAGCCTGCAAACAGCCATCAGCCCCTCACCCAGGATGGCCAGGCACCCCAGGGGGGACCCCCACCCTGAAGGGGCTATGGCCAGCATGCAAACAGCCATCAGCCCCTCACCCAGGCTGGCCAGGCACCCCAGCGGGGACCCCCACCCTGATCCGAGACACCCTTCAGGGCAAACCAGCTGGCCCCCACCCATGCACCAGGCCTCTATCCTATATAATAAAAGGGTAATATGCAAATTGACCCTAACAGCAGAACGACTGGGAATGAGTGGTCACTATGACACATACTGACCACCGGGGGTAGATGCTCAATGCAGGAGCTGCCCCCTGGTGGTCAGTGCGCTCCCACAGGGGGAGCTCTGCTCAGCCACAAGCCAGGCTGATGGCTGCCAGTACAGTGGTGGTGGTGAGCCTCTCCCACCACCTCAGCAGTGCTAAGGATATCCGACTGCAGCTTAGGCCTGTTCTCTGCTGGCAAGTGGACATCCCCCGAGGCTCCCGGGCTGCCAGAGGGATATCTGGCAGAGGGACTGCCAGCTTAGGCCCAATCCCCCGGAGAGCGGGCCTAAGCCAGCAGATGGATATCCCCTGAGGGGTCCCAGACTGGGAGAGGGCATAGGCAGGGCTGAGGGATTCCCCCCCCCCCCCCGAGTGCACAAATTTTTGTGCACCGGGCCTCTAGTTACATAATATTATTGGATTTATAGTTATACTAGAGGCCCAATGAACGGAATTCCTGCAAGGGTCTTGGCCCTCACAGCCCCCCTCACAGCCCCAGCTTCACCTGGAAGGTCGTCTGGATGGTCGTTCTGCTGTTCGGTCTAATTAGCATATTAGCTCTTTATTATATATACTAGAGGCCCGGTGCACAAAAATTTGTGCACTCGGGGGATCCCTCAGCCCGGCCTATGCCCTCTTGCAGTGTGGGACCCTTCGGAGGATGTCCACCCCAGTGGGGACCCTCACCCCATGGAGGTTTAGCCAGCCTGGGTGAGGGGCTGATGGCTGTTTTCAGGCTGGCCACACCCTCTTTAGGGTGGGGGGTCCCCACTGGGGTGCCTGGCCAGTCTGGGTGAGAGGCTAAGGGCCGTTGACAGGCTGGCCAAGCACCCTAGTGAGGTAAGCTCCCAGCCTCTCCTTTTCTTCTTTTTCTTTTTTTATTCTGGGATTTATTTACCTTCTATAATTGAAACTTTGTTGCCTTTAGCAGAGGCCTGCAGAAAGCTTGGCTTCCTCCATCGCCAGGGGCAACCCACTCCTGCTCGCTCCAGCTCCGTGGCCACGGCTGGCTGAAAGCAGGTATCATGGGGTTTGTTTACCTTCTATAATTGAAACTTT
>NW_005871067.1:731975-788362 GCF_000147115.1 Myotis lucifugus | reverse complement strand
CAGCTCCATGGCTGCCAGCGCCATCTTGGTTGGGTTAATTTGCATATAGTTGCTCTGATTGGCTGTTGGGCGTGGCTTATGGCATAGCGAAAGTATGGGCAATTTGCATGTTTGTCTTTTATTAGTATAGGATAAAATACTGGATTCTTTTGAATGTGCTGAATATAATTCATTTTTATTAAAGACTGAATGAGATGGACAGAGCCATAGGCCAGGGGAAGAGACCCTGGTGCTCTGAAATCATTCTCTTCTCTTCATGAGAGAAAACTTGGGAGCAGTGGTGACCTTTCTTCCTAATAAGGAGCCCCATTTTCTTGAGAATACAGAGCTCTTAGGAGTTAGCTTTTAGGGGTATGGAAAGCTGAAAGTCTGAGTTGGGAACCATTCTTCATGAGGCTCCTGGAGGAATCATTGGCTTAGGTGTCATGCACAAGTAAGGTAATGAAACCCAGATAGAGTCTTCCTCCTGGCTTCACGGACCCCCCACCCATGACGTGACACAAACCGTGCGAGAGCTGCCCCTTGCACGGAGGGAGAGGTTTGCCCTTGTCCCTCCCCCGGGCAGCAGGCAGGCACTGGGATTGAAGCCATCTCTGTAGGGGACCACTCGGGTTCTCAATGTACTCTCACCTCTACCCCTGTGCACACTCCATCACCCCCACCTCACCTGAGGGTTCAGATCAGCACTACTGAGCACTGACTAAAAGAAAGAAATGGTTTTCACCCTTAGTCTTGGCAAGCCCAACTCAAATACTTTCCATTGATTGCTTGATTAATTGATTCAAGATATATATCTAACCTAGGGATACAGAGTTGAGTGAAAACCAGTATTTTTTTTCCCTCCAGAGAGCCCAAGCTAGAAATTTCTCTGTCTTTCTGCATGACACTTCACACTCCTCTTTTCCCACTCAAGGCCCTGGAGCTCTAACTTTTCTCTGAATTCCTACACCTCCACATTAATCAGGATCTTTGGGTGACAAGAAGCAGATAGTAACTCAAGTGCTCTTACTGTTTAAGTTTGGACAAGACCTAAGGAAGAAAGGCATCTCTACCCTCCAGCATATCCAGAGGAAGGCTGGCCAGCTGCACACCAGGCCTCAGTCTCCTTGGGGACTGATGGCATCTGAGGCAGCTCTAAGGCAAGGAGTTTGTGCTGCCTGTTGTGTGAGTCATCCTGCAGGCCTTGCTTCTGCTGCCCTGCTCTATCGGCTGCTCACCTCCCCCTCTACTCTGTGGCTGGGTTTTCTCTGCCTTCTGCTTCTTATGGATTTGCGGTGGGAGTCCCCTAGGTGAGGACTGTGGACTGGGCCACGCAGACCAGTGAAATCCTCATTTGAAACTTCTGGATCTCCCTTTATCACTCATTCTCTTTTATGCATAGACTTCTCTCTCCCACACACTTGTAAACCTAAGGGCAGAAGCTATATTCTGATTCTGGAAGGCAGGAACTCACAAACTTGGCAGAATCACCTGAGGAATTTTAAAAAATAGATTTCTCTAGAAATCATACAGGCAAAAGATTTAAAAATTTGCCCACATCACAACAGAATGAAAGAAAACCCTTTTTTATAGCTAAAACAAAGGAACAAACAGACCCATGAGCCAATCAGAAGAAATACTAAACAAGGGAAGAAATATTTGGAACACACATACACAAGGACTAATGTTTTTAATTTGCAAAGTGCTTCTAATAAGTGAAGTGGCAGAGCAAGAAAAAGAAATACCAATGACCAATAAACACACAAAGAGTGGTCAACCTTACTCAGAAGTGAGGAAATGAAATCAGAACCAAGCCAGCCCATTTTTCCTGAATCTGGCAAAAATTGTAAAGTTTCATAATGTCCAGTGCTGATGAGAGTATAGGGGGAGAGCCACCCCTTAACAAGTCCAGAGGGAGTGACAAGTACAACTCTGGTGCCTGTGAGGCATGGTGGGGCAATGGTTCTCCAGAATCACATAGTGAGTTTTGAAAACAGATTCCCAGAGCCTCCCACCCCCGATATCATGGTATAAACCCACATGGAATTAAGGGCAGCATTTTGAACTTTCCAATGAGACTGGACTAGTGGACCTCACCAGAAGGTCAGCCTATATCAACATCACTTAAATGCGCATAACCTTTGACCCAACAGTCCCACTGCTCAGAGCCAGCCCTGTGCCTTCCTTCACAACAGAAGGTCAGGTAGATGAAGAAGGATCACTACAGCACTGTCTGTATAACAAACAACGTACATGCCTGTCAACAGAGTACCAGTTAAATACACTGTGGTCATGTCCTTACATCTTTCAAAAAGGTTTATCAGGAGCTCCATTTGCCAGTGTAGCCCAGTCTCTGAGGTACATTGTGTGTTGAAAAAAGCAAGAAACAGAAGACTATAATTAGGATGATCCCCTTTCCATCAAATTTAAAAAGTAATATGCTACATGTTTTAGAAAATACATTATTTTTAATGGAAAATATACAAGAAACTGCTAACAGTGATGCCTAGAGGGAAAGAGAGGGAAACAGAAGTTTTAGTATTTCATTCTATCCTCTGATTTTCTATGTGCATTGGTGACTTTCACTGGAAAATTTCAAGAACTCTCTTCTGAATAATAGGATTATGGAACAATTTTGGTTTCCCCTTTAAAGTTTTCTGTAAAAAATGTTAAAAATTACAGATTCTCAAGCTATCCAGCAGATGTGGGGGTAGAGGTGTTGGGGTGGGATGCTAAGAATTGGCTTGTCATGGGATTCTGCTGATCACCCAGGTTCAAGAATCACTACAGAAGCTTCTGGAAGAGAGCCAGGTGGGGGGTGTGAAGTCTGGACAGCTGCAGCCCTTTTGTTTCCATGGCTGACCATGTGCAAAGGACAAGGCAACGCATGGAAGGCAGGTCAGAGACGGAGAGGAACTGGGACCTTGGTGACATTTTCAGGCCATAGCATCAATCCTCTCCCACAGGAAGACAGCCTGGTCTCTAGACTTTTCAGTTATGAAGGCAATAAATCTGCTCTCTTGTTGGAGGTGGCTTGAGATGGGTCCTCTGTCACATACAATATTAAGAGTCCTGACTGATAGACTTTCATTAACTGAGACAAACAGTATGTCTTTATCCCCCACAGCCTGAAATTGCCTAATTTATAAAGTATTTAATGATATTTTCAAGACAAGTCCTTATCTGGCACCCTGAGCCACATCCAATTGCCTGTTATATTTCTACCTCTGGAAATAAACTGTCAAACCAAGAAGTATGTCCTTGAAATGCATCCTCCATGTTAGCGAAAAAATCATAATGTGTTTCAGTTACCCTTTGTAATTTAACTCTTACATGAATTTGTATTGAACAGATTAAGGGCATAATTGGGAACTATGTCATGTGATTTAACTTATATTTAGGTTTCTTCATTTGAAAAATATATGTTAAGGGCTCATTATAAACCAGGAACCTTGCTAGGCACTGTGTGGCTATACAATGATGAGCGAAACAGATGTGGTCTCTGTCCTCAGAGAGGTTATAAACTAACTAGAGGTCCGGTGCATGGATTCGTGCACTGGTGGGGTCCCTCAGCCTGGCCTGCACCCTCTCGCAATCTGGGACCCCTTGGGGGATGTTGGAGGCCTGTGCACGGATTCGGCCCGATCCCCACAGGTCAGGCCTAGGGACCCCATTGATACACGAATCTGTACATGGGGCCTCTAGTATGCATATAAGATCTTTGGTTAATTTCTTCCAGCCCCCCCCCCCCCCCCCTCTGAGTTCAGTCTGTTCCATGTTTCCATGCCTGTGCATTGAGCATCTGCCCCCTGGTGGTCAGCGTGTGTCATAGCTACCAGTCGAACAGTTGAATGGTCACTTAGGCTTTTATATATATAGACTAGAGGCCCGGTGCAGAAAAATTTGTGCACTCGGGGGGGGGGGTGTCCCTCAGCCCGGCCTGTGCCCTCTCAGGGTGGGGGTCCCCACTGGGGTGCCTGGCCAGTCCTGAAGGCTGTTTTCAAGCAGGCCAAGCCTGCAACTGAAGCTCCCAGTCTCTCCTTTTTTTCTTTTTATTCTTGGATTTATTTACCTTCTGTAATTGAAACTTTGTTGCGGCTCCAGCTCTGAGGCCGTGGCTGGCTGAAAGCAGGTATCTGGGGTTTGTTTAGCTTCTATAATTGCAACATTGTTGCATCCGGAGCTCAGCGCTGGGCCACGGCAGGCGGGGAACCTTGGCTTCCTCCATCGCCGGGGCAACCAAGTCTCATGTTTGCTTCAGCTGCCGGCCACCATCTTGGTTGGCAGTTAATTTTCATATCACCCTGATTAGCTAATGGGAAGCGTAGCGGAGGTATGGTTAATTACCATGTTTGTCTATTATTAGATAGGATAGGAGAGGCAGACATTAAGCCAATAACCAGTAATGTAAATGTTTAGATAACCATATGAAAGAAACGTACTGAGTACTATTAGAGAACATGGAAAGAGTTCCTAACCTATATCAAGAGGTCAGAAAAGACCCTTCTAAGGAGATGACTTTAAGTTGAGAGCTAAAAAAAGTTGAAAGGATGTTCATAATGAAAATTTATTTAAAAGTCACCTTGAAACAATCCAGAGTTTTCACGTTAGAGATTTGTAAGCTGTAAATTTTTCCCTTTGAAGCAACTCTCTTGTTCCTCCTTTGGAGGACAGGTATAGAGATATGTGAACTGAAACCCACTGGACAACTGTAAACTATAATTGAGCCTAAATTTGAAAATTTAACAGAAATATTCATGTACATAGGCAGGTGCTTGGACAGTATACAGGCCCCTTTGAGAGGGTGTATGCCACGTGCGGTTGCTTGGGGTGTGGGTGAGTTGAGTATTAGCAACTCCTAAAGTTCAGATCTCTGGACTTCTGACAACTTTATTCATCCCATGGGAGCTCAATGTAGGTAGGAGGATAGCATATGAACATTTGTTTGGTTGCAAAGTAGCTTCTAGAAGGAAGGGTTGAGAAGATAATATTCTGTCATGTCAGATGGTCTTGGTTTCCAGAATGGAAAAACAGAAGGAGGGCTTACTACTGAGATGCTGGAAATCTCAAGGAAACTGGTCTCAGATTTCCCAACTGGGGACTCACTGGGGGGGCTGGGGGGGCTGGAGGGATTGCAGTGGGTGACTTCTTGTTGTGGGGGAGAGTGTATGAGGGAGGGGGTTCCTGTTCTCAGTGTAGAGTTGTTGTTCAGCACCCACTCAGCATACAGGCTGAGGACCCTGCACACGTTCCAATTTCAAAAGCCTTTAAAACTCTCTTGCCTCTCTTTGAAATGAATGGCAGCTATTGACCAGTGGAAGTTTGTTGTTTCACCCTAGGCCCTCAGTCACCTAATTATGGCTCTGACCTGGACATCTTCTTAAAACTCATTTAACCAGGATGCAGTTTGTCTGGACAATAGCAGAGGGGTCAGGGGTAGGACTCTGAGCCAAATTTATCTGTGATTACCTTCGTCAGCCCCAGGGGGCATGGCATTCTGTGACCCTGGAGTTTAAAAGGTGACAGTGTTGGTCTGTTCACAATTCTATCACAAGCCCCAGACTCCTAAAACCAGAAGTGGTAACAATGAGAACATCTGTGCAGGAGCCCGTCTAGGGCCACCCTGTGCTAGGTGCTTTCTACATGTGATTGGGAAACAGTACAAAGTCAGGGCTCTTGTCATGCTCATTTTATAGATTAGAAGACTGGAACTCAGGAGGTTAAACACATAACTAGCCCAAAGTCAGATAATTAGCAGCTGCTGGAGTCAGCTTCCAAGTTCACAGGCTTCTAGTGGGTGTCCAGCTCAAGCCTCTCTTTTATAGACAAGGAGGGGGCTTTAAGGATACTATGGGACACACCCCCCCTGCCCACACACTTCCCAAAAGTGACAAGTAAGAACCAAATCCTGGGGCTTGTGACTCAGTCTAGCTCTCCCCTTCCCTGCTACCTAAAGAACGTTTGCCAAGACCCCTCATCTTCCGACAGGAGTAGCTGCATGTCCAGTGTGCCAGGTCAGGGCTCCCAGGGCAAGTGGACATTTGTCCAGCAGCCTGAGGAGCATGATGACCTCTGTCCAGGGAGGCACCCTCTCCGCCTGGAAACTGCCTCATGATTCCAATGGCCACCATTTCAAGATGAGTTGGGTTTAATAAAAAGAGAGCAGGAAAGTGAGAAGCATGAGAAGAGAGAAATGTTTATAAGACTACTTTCTAGTCGAGTTAATAATATACTTGTCTTGGGTCAAACATGGCGACCCTCAGGCACTGGGTCCTTTACACATCTTCTCATGTTCATAACAGTGATAAAAGTTAGGCTGTGCTGTCACAGGTGCGGACAAGGAAGCAGCCCAGAGCTCGGTGCCTTCTCTCAGTGGCCAGCAAACAGGACCATGTGTTCAGTGCCAAAGACCTTCACTCGTTCCTCAGACAGGAGTTGAGGGCCTGGGCAGCCTCAGTGCTGGGCCTGGAGATGCAAGTACAGTGGCCAGCGCTGACTGCTTTAGGGGCCATGTGGTTGGCATGAATAATTCAGCTACTTTCTATCACAATCCTGTGAGGTAGGCACAGTGTTTAACAGAATGCCTGACTTTTAGTGGCTTAAACAATATAGATATTTATTACCTAACTCCACAAGAATCTTGGAAGTAAACGATTCCAGAATTGTATCAGGGGCTTGACAATGTATTGGCATCTCTGAGATTCTTCTGGTTGCTTGTGATGACAGGACAACTGCAGTGGGGCCAAGCATGTGACCCTCACATGCTCGCACCCATCTCTCTAAGGGTGAAGTTGACTTCCTCTTATAGCTCCAGGACCAAGTTGGGTCACCTGACACCTTGGACCATAACTGGTAAAAGAAGGGAATTTCCACAAGGGCTCAGACTAGACGTGATTCATTGTCACCCACCACCCAACCAGAACCAGGGTTCTGTGAGCAAGGGAGGGCACAGGGCTGCTCAGCAGTCAACCTATGAGCCTGCCACACAGTCTTGCTTTTGAAATGTGTGCAGTTCAGTGAAGACAACAAAGGGAAAAGGGTGGGAGGAGGCACCAGGTGAAAAATTAGAACCCAATAGAGGTATGTAAACACCGCAGCAGCCACCTCTGCTATGCTGTTTGAGGTGGTCTTGGAAGATGAATAGAGGTTTGTTGGGTGGACATAGAGGGTGTGTGTGTGTGTGTGTGTGTGTGTGTGTGTGTGTGTGTGTGTGTAGGGAGAGTAAAGGGAGAGGTACTCTAAGCTGAAGGACCTGCTTGTGCAAAGGCATGTCCATGCGTTAGGTAGAAGTGCGCATGGAGTGGACTGGCACAAAATGAAGCTGCATGGATTGAGGCCCTACAAATGGACAAGTTAGGGAAGGGCCAGGTATAGCAGAGTGCAAAGAGGAAAGAGAGGAAGTAATGTTAACTCAGGTACCCAGTGCCCAGCGTGGGCTGGGGAGGGCACTGATATGTCTCATGGAACCCTCCAAATAATGGATGAGGTGGAAATTTAATCCCCATTTTAAGTTTACAGATGAGCAGACTGAGGTTCAGAGAAACAACATGTCTGAGGCCACCTAGTGGTTATTGATGGACCTGGCATCAAGTTCTCAGCTGCCTGATTCCAGGGCAGGTGCAGACCACCACCCTGCCCCCCCCCCCCCCCAGCCTGTGGCTTTGGCTTCCGGCTGTTCTGTAGTTTGGGGGTGGTTATTGGGGTGGAGTAGAGTGGCTGACAGGTGTAGGTGGGGGCTTGAGGCCTCTCACCTGGGTCTGCCAGGGACAGATCTGCCACCAGGCTTTGAGCAGATGAGCTCTATTTTCATAGGATAGAAAATTCCCTTTAATGTGTAATGGGTTCCACTACTTCACAATAAAGTTTGTAAAACTACTTTACTCTTCTCTTCTGCCTCTTCAAATTGGTAAACCACCATATTAGAGAACTGGAAGGGACTGTGGAGGCCACCGAATTTATCTTCCACACCGCCATCAAAATGTCATTGGAGAGGCTGAGGGCGAAGAGCTGGGGACTGGCTCGAGGCTCACCTGTGGAGGTGGGCCAAGAACCTGGTCCCTGACCCCAGTCTGGAGCCTTCTCCAGGATGGGCCCTGAGATCCAAGAGAGATGGTGTATTAGTTTCCTTAAAAATGACCAGGAAACAGGAGAAATGCATCCTGGCACAGTTCTGGAGATGAAAAGCCTGAAATCCAGGTGTTCTCAGCAGAGGTGTTTCCTTCTGGAAGCCTGAGGGAGAGTCTGTCCCTCGCCTTTCTTCTAACCCCGGAGACTCCGTTCTTTCCTTGGCTGTAAACACATCACCCAACCTCTGCCTCTGTCCCCTCTAGGACTTCTCTCCTTAATCAACAGCCCCTCTCCTTTTTTTGTAAGGACACCAGGCGATCTCATCTCCAGATCTTCAGCTTTTAATGACATCTGCAAAGACCCTATTTCCAAATAAGGTCACATCCACAGTCCTGGGGGCTATGACTTGGACATGCATTTTAGAGGGACATACCTAAAAGCATATCCTCAGTTGATTCTGAAGGTCAACTCAATTTTCTCTGTCCTTGAAGTATAATCAGACAACTAAAAACAACTAAGAAAATAAGATAAAAGCTGGTACTACCTGGCAGGGCACTTGGAATAATTTGCCTGACGCACTAACTTTCCCTCAGATATTATCAAGAATCTCCCTTTTGCCGTAACCGGTTTGGCTCAGTGGATAGAGCGTCAGCCTGCGGACTGAAGGGTCTCAGGTTCGATTCCGGTCAAGGGCATGTACCTTGGTTGTGGGCATGTCCCCAGTAGGGGTTGTGCAGGAGGCAGCTGATCAATGTTTCTCTCTCATCGATGTTTCTGGCTCTCTATCCCTCTCCCTTCCTCTCTGTAGAAAAATCAATAAGAATATATTTAAAAAAAAAGAATCTCCCTTTTATATGTGACCTTGGGGAAGACTTGATTGTGGGAGATTCTCAGAATGGTCTGAAGCATTTCCAGCTCCCTCTGCAACCGGGCTGTAGGCAGACGCTCTGTCCCCCACCCCCACCAATTTGTGGACAGGAAGCCTGCCAGTCACTTGCCTGGCCTTCACCCCAGTCGAAAGTGAGGCGGGTCCTGGGGGCCTTCAGGTGCTTGTTGGAAGAAAGAACAGAATCATTGCCAAGTTGTACCAGACCCTAGGAGCCCATTCTCACTGGGGCTGAAAGAGTGGCTCTGGTTGGCCGAGCTCTTGATTGGAAGAATCCAGAACCTTTGCAGCTAATCACTTCACCTCGTCTGTATCTGCTACGGAACCTGGTGCTGGGAACTCAGAGCTTTGGGGCGTCGTGCAGTCTAAGAGCTGGGGTCTGATATAGACGATCAGGAAGGGAACCCAGGCTTCATCACTTCCAGTTGTGTCATCTCTGCGTTAAGCTTTCCATGCCTCTGTTTCCTTCCAATGTAATAGTCATTTCTTCATAAGGCGGCTGCGAGCATTAAATGAGTTAAGGAGTTGGAAGCACTTGGCACATGGTATGTGGTAACTGCTAGGGTAGGTGTTCGATGCTATTAGTAGAGTGGTCTCTGTGTGCAGCATGAGCGCAAGAGTAAATGAATTAAATAATAACAAATATGAATAGCCCACACCTGCCTCTTGCTCACTTGGAGTTCTCTGCCTCCTCTGCCCCACCTTTGCTTGGTTTCTCCCCCTCATTCTTCAAGCCCCTGCTCAAGTGTTGTCTCCCAGGCTGGCCTGTCCCCATAATACCCCTTACTTAATTTTTTGTTCTTTTGTTTTTTAAAATTGAGTTTTAGAGAGAGAAAGAGAAAGAGAGAAAAATATTGATGTGAGAGAGAAACATGGATTGATCGCCTCCCCTATGTGCCCTGACTGGGGACCGAACCTACAACCTAGGTATGCGCCCTGATCAGGAACTAAACCCTCAACCTTTTGGTACATGGGACAATGCTCCACCCAACTGAGCCACCTGGCCAGGGCGCCCTTACTTAATTTTAATGTGACACCCACTGCTTTGCACTGTCACTATTTCTCATCATTCTAAGTAAGTTCCTGGGGGTTGGGGACTAGAGGCATTTTCTGGTCATATTCCCAGCATCTAGACAGTCCAGAGGTACAATGTGGCTGAAGGAATAAGGATTTTTCCAGCCCTATCATTACCTTGGTTCTCAGGAGGAATTCCATGAGCCTGGGTTGAGCAGCCAGTGGCTGGAGAGGCCTCTGAATCCACAAACTTCCTGCTCAAGGTCATGACCCTGTGAGCAGCAGCAGGCCTGTGAGCAGCAGGCCTGTGAGCAGTTTAGGAGTTGGCCTGCTGACCAACTCCTAAACTGCCAAGAGGGCTTGAGGCATGAGCTTGCTCAGCGCCTGTCACTGGATCTGGTCATTTAGAGCAAGAAAAAAATAAGCTGGTCCTCAATGGAGGTTTCACGAAATAGGTGTATTTCAGATGTACTTGAGGTTGGCGTGGGGGCAGTGGACCTCATACATGAAGATGCCCATTCAGTCTCATTCTGCTGTCACTGTCAGCCTCAGGGCCCCACAACAAGGCTCTGCATGGCTCCCACCTTAAAAATGTATTTAATGCGAGTGGTTACATTAATGCACAAGGCAAGCCATTGACACTATAAAAACTTAAGCTCAGTCCTGCTTACACATGCAATATTGCACTGTCCCCAGCTCTGAACGAGGTAGCCACATGTACCTTGTCTGCACCAATTTAAAGACAGGGTCCACAGGAGCCTCGCACAGCCCCTGGCAAGGTGGCACCCTTCACCACTAGACCCTCAGAGGAACTTTAAAAAGTGGGTGATGTAGGCAGCATAATGACCCCTAAAGACATCCACATCTAATTCCTGGGACCTGGAATATGTTACCTTACATAGCAAAGGGATTGGGCAGATGTGATAAAGTAAAAGACCTTGAGGTGGGGAGATTGTCCTGGATTATCAGGATGGCCCAACGTCGTCATAAGGGTCCTTATAAGAGGAAAGAGGGAGGGAGCAGCGTAAGAACCAGAGGAGCTGTGACAACAGAAGTGGAGGTTAAAGAGAGAAGAAAGATTTGTGAATGCAAGCAGCCTCTAGAAACTGGAAAAGGCGAAGAATTGTACCTTCTCTGAGAGCCTCCAGAAGGAACACAGCCTGCCTATGTCTTGATTTCAGCCCAGTGAAACCAACTCTGACTTCCAATTTCCAGAACTGTGAAATAATAAATACGTGTTGTCTTAAGCCACTCAGTTGGTGGTAATTTGTTACAGCAGCAAGAAGAAACTAATATGGTCGGCAATTTCCCTAAAATGCTTCTAATGAAATCCATTCTTCATCATGCATTCCTTTCCTGCTTCCTTTGTTACTGGGGCAGGGTTGGGGGTAGGAGGGATGTTTTAGGAGGGATGAGGGTAACTTCAATGTTTCCCAAGCACCCACCCATCTGTAGTACAGTTTACTGCTTAGCAAAACTTTCAACAGCAATTGTTGTTGCTTAAAAATATATATATTTGTGGAGGGTGATAGCTGATAGGGAAGGAGGAAAAGTTATTATTTCTTAAAGCTGTTACATTTAAAAATATTTCTGCATGACTATTGTCTCCCATCTCTCCACCTAGCCCTCTTTGTTGGCTGTTCTGCCTGGTGAGACTCCAGCTTTTCACCCTGAAGCACCAGCCTCTTTCCAATGTGGAAGACATAACATTTGTAAGTCACACTGGGGTAGAGTCTTGGGCTTCCTGGACTAGAGGAGGCTGATTCAGTGACTGGCTGCCTACCACATCCAGAAGCATCAAAAAGTATTTCTCAAAATGTAATGTTGCAAATATACCTGGGGATCTTACTAAAATGCAGGGTTGACTCAGTGGGTAGGGTGATGCTGAGATTCTGCATTTCTGACAAGCTTCAGGGGATGCCCACGTGATGCTGATGCAGCTGGTGCAGGGACCCTCAGTGAGAACCACTGTGTCTGAGTTAGCCCATACCTCAAGACGTGTGGCCAACATATCCAACCAGAAGTTCTAGAATGGATGGACCCTATGGACATGCTTACTCCAATGTTTGGATCCTGAGGTCTATCCATGTTCTTTTTTGTTGTTGTTGTTAATCCTCACCCAAGGATATTTTTTCCATTGTTCTTTTTTCAGAGAGAGTAGAAAGGAGGAAGGGAGGTGGGAAAGAAACAATGATATGAGAGAGACACATAGATTGGTTGCCTTCCGCATACACCCCAACCAAGGCTGGGTATCAAACCTGTAACCCAGGTATGTGCCCTTGACCAGGAATCAAACCTTTGGTGCATGGGCTGATGCTATAACCACTGAGAAACATGGGCCAGGGATACCCTTGTTCTTTCATGACAATTTTTGGTGTGTAATATAATAAGAAATATATATGTTTGGTTTTGTCAGATTATGCTGGAGATGATGGTAGCTGGAGGTTCCTAGATAGCTTAGGATGGGGACTAGTGGGTAGAAAGACCAAGGCATGAGTAGAGGGTTGGAACTTTCAGCTCCATCCTTTGACCTCCAGGGTAGGGAGAGGGACTGGAAGTTGAGTTCAATCACCAATGGCCAATAATTTAATCAACCAGGCCTACATAATGAAGCCTCCATAAAACACCTAAATGATAGGGTTCAGAAAACTCATCTCATCCCAAACTCCACAGGGCATAGAAGCTCTTGTGCTCAGCACCCTGCTGGGCCTCACCCTATGTACCTTTTCACCTGGCTGTTCACTTTTATCCTTTACTAGAGGCCCGGTGCATGAAAATTCATGCACAGGAAGGGGGGTCCCTCAGCCCGGCCTGCCCCCTCTCACAGTCCAGGAGCCCTCAGGGGCAGAAGGCAATCCAGTGATCAGGGGAAGGTGATGCCCCCATCATACCTCTGCTGCTGCCACTGCCAGCAGTGCAAGCCTCGGCCGGCCCTGGTTACCTGAGCCTCGGGTGGCCCTGGGTGGCTGGGCAGCCGACATCAGAGGCTTGCCTATGCCTCAGGCCAGCCCTGGGCAGCTGGGGGGCTGAGGGTGGGTCCGGCCGCACCGTGTGCCTGCCACCCCCTGGCTGGGCTGAAAGGACTGTGGAACTCCAGCAGCAGGTGCAAGGAGCGGCTGGACCCGCCTGAGGTCCACACATCGCGTGCCTGCCATCCCATGAGTGGGGCTAAAAGCACTGGGGGACTCTGGCAGGGCTGAGGGGACTGGGCTCCACCATCTTGTGGCTATGGGCACCACCATTTTGTGACAGTGTGATGGTAAATTTGCATATTCCCTCTTTATTAGATAGGATAATAAACCTGTAATAGTAAGTGAAGCACTTTCCTGAGTTTTGTGAGTTGTTCTAGCAAACTATCTAATCTGAGGAGTAAGTCATGGAACTCTAGATTGATAGCTAGTTGGTCAGAAGTCCAGGTGGTCCCTGGGGCTTGTGACTGGCATCTAAAGTGGAGTCAGTCTTGTGTAACTGGACCCAAACCTATACAGTTGTGCTAACTCCAGGTACTTAGTGTTGGGATTGAATTGAATGGTTAGACACCCAGCTGGTGTCCAGAGGATTGGAGAATTTGTTGTTATTGGGAAAACACCACATATTTGGTGTCAGAGTGCTGGTAGTAAAACACTATGGTGGTTTCATATAAATAGTATGTGTATTTTTATTTTATAGAATTTTTATGAAATGAAAAAATGGGGCTAGCTGGAGCTCTACAGGCAACAGAGTGATCTTGACAAGGAATTCCATGAGTCTGGGTCTCCATTTCCTCATCAAGAAAATGAGGGCATTGAATGAGGATCATAAAATTCTCTACTTTAGAGCCTACTTTCAATATTTCAGGTCAAAGCCGAAGGATAAAATGACTGAAGTTTAAAATTACTCGGCTTTTCATCATTTATTAGTGATATCCCTAACTTATTGAAGTCAGAAATGCAACCCTCATAGATGCTGTGGGATAATAAAATCTCTTTTCCTCTCAAGTTTATTTGTTATAAAGACAGGATTATGAAATAGTAAGACAATTTAAGAGATTAAAAAATTTAATTCCATCCTAACACGGCTATGTTCATTTTGCTGTGTTCCCTTCATGCACATGGATGATCTTAGCACACACATGTACTTGTATTCAGTCTGCTTCTTCATCTAGTGTTTGAGCATAAAAGCACCACCAGCAACATATAAATAAACTAGTTTCACTTTGAAGTTACTACTATTGGCATTTAACTTTGTTTGGCTAATGTGGTAAGTGTAATTGGTACCACATTGATGTCTTAAATTGTAGTTTTATATTATTAGAGATGTTGAGCATTTTTCCCATTTTTGTTTACTCTATGCATTGCCTGAATTTCCATGTATGTAAATTGTCTGTTTATGATTAATTGAGAAAACTACTGGAAAATACCTAGCCTGTGGCCTGGCAGCTAAGAACAATCTCAATAAATACGAGTTTGCTACCTTTCCGAGCCTCATTTCTTCCTCTGGAAATGGTGGGGTGGTGGGAAGGTTGAGTGAGACACTATGTGACAAGGGCAGTGGCTGGCATATAGAAAGAGGGGCTCTTCTGGTGTGCTTTGCCCATCTGTCAGGGGTGGGTGGTGTTCTATATTTAACTAATACCTACATTAAAGTGAAATTTCCATGAATACTTTTGGGGGAAGAGTGAAGTCTTTACTTGAATTTGGTAGCTCAGTTTTCCTCATGTGAAAAATGGGGACACTAACATACTACTCATTGGATTCTGAGGATGAAATGAGATGATCCAGGCAAAAACACTTAGCCTTGTGCCTGGCACGCAGGAGACACAAATTAGCTTTATTACATGTTCTGTCACACTGATATTCAAAGAGATTATTATTTTTTTACTTTTAATAATTTTTTCCAGATTGCTTTCCAAAAATTTGAAGTGGATATTATTTAAATTTAGAAGAAAATTCTTACCTTTGAATTGAAAGGCTTATTTGCATTTTAAAAGTTTCAAGCAACCACATTCTACTAAGCCTGTTCCCAAAGCTCTTATTTAAGAAACAAGGAAAATCATTGATGAAGTAAAGGCATTTGCATGGTGCCAAACAGAAATAACGATGGTTGGGAAGAAACAATCTTTTTTTTTTAAATTTTTTTATTAAATCTTTATTGTTCAGATTATTACATTTGTTCCTCTTTTCCCCCCCCCCATGACTCCCCTCCTCCCAGTTCCCGCCCCACCTTCCGCCCTCACTCCCCACCCACTGTCCTCATCCATAGGTGCACGATTTTTGTCCAGTCTCTTCCCGCATCTCCCACACCCCTTTTCCCCCCAAGAATAGTCAGTCCATTCCCTTTCTATGTCCCTGATTCTATTATAATCACCAAGAAACAATCTTTTTAAACATTCCTATTTGTTGATGGCAAGCACTGAGGGAATTTCATTCAACATTACAGAAAGATTTACAAGGAAGTTTGGATTAACTACGAATGATTTAAAATTGAACACACACACACACACACACACACACATACATATTTTCATATGTGTCTGTAAAAAAGATACCCTACAGAGGGACCTTCTCAGTTCTTATGACATAGCAAACCAATAACAACACCTCATACATCATAAATGCTTTATGACCTGTAAAGCATTTTCTCAAACATTTTTTAGTTTGAGTCTCACAATGATTCATGAAGAAGGCAGGTTTTACAATCTTTATTTTTTATTTTTCATTTTAAATAATTTTTATTTTTATTACAGTTGATATACATTATTATATTAGGTATACCCCTCAGTGATTAGACATTATATAACTTACTAAGTGATCATCCCAATAAATCCCTGAACCTTTCTCACCCATCCCCCCGACCACCCTCCCATCAGGCAAACATCTAAATGTTCTCTATGAGTCTTTGTCTGTTCTGCCTCCTACCAGTCTTGATATGGCTTCTTCTTTAAATCCCTAGTCATAGTACTTCCATTCAGCCAGATTTCAGTTGGTTCTGAATGACAGTTATTCTGTAGTTTAGTTGTGATTTTGATGTGTAGGTTTTACAATCTTTAGATTACAGTTGAGGACACTGACCCACAAAGTTCTGACCTGATCAATATCCCACAGCTGTAGCAGAACTGAGTCTATCTGTAGACCCATTGGTTTTTGGTCCAGGCCTCTGCTTCTCACCATGTTACAACTAGTACTACTAAAACTCATTGGTCTTGGTCAAACCACCAAATCTATGTAAATGTGAAAAGAACATTTCTGAACCCCTAAAGGAGGTTCAAAAGACAAGCATTGGCCATAGAGACAAGAATGTGCTGCCATGGAGGATGGTCAGCAAGTGTGCTGGAGCTAGCTGGCCTGCTTCCACCTGGAGCTCCCACCCTGATTTATTTGGCCACGTCACAGTTCACACTGTTAGGTTTTCAGGGACGTGGAGGTGTGTTAAAGAGCATATTGGCTACAGATGCTGATATGGCGAAGAAACAGTACACAAACCCATGCCCTGCAGAGGACCTCCTGCTGGTGAGGATGTGCATAGTCCCCAACTTGATACCTTCTTGTGGAGCCAGCACAGAAGGACATACATGCACCACTCCCTTCCCCCCCCCCCAGTAGATGAGGACTGGGAGTACTCCTGTGGCCATGTGATCTAGAGTAACCTGTGGAACTAGCATCAAAAGCTCCAGATGATTTGATAAAATTACTGGCAAATACTGACTCTTTCAATAAAAGTTAGACAAACAGCCTTCTTAGATATACATTATAAATATTGATAATGGCGTATTCAAAGATGTGTTATGCCACAGGCAGAGTTCATTCCTGCCTGCATAGTTGTCCTCCCCAGAAAGACACCACTGGTCACTTTGGGTGATGCCACTGCCTTTCTCCTACTGTACCCACAAGGGTATCTGCTCAAACCTCTGGACTGTGGGTCAAGGCCTGGGTGGGAGACAGGGCTCCACCATTGATAGTCTTGTGATCTTGGGCAAGGCAGTTTACATCACCGCTCTCTGCTTCCTTAACCGAAAATGGAGATAACAGTGTTTATTCTTCTTACACAGTCGGGAGGTGCCAAGGTGATAATGAATGTGAAGGAGATTGACAATTGAAAAGAACTATTTCTTTTTAATTGATTTTTTAAAATTATAGGAGTACAACATGTTGGTGGTAATAGGTAAAGCAATTAAAAAATATGTGAAGACAAATTCTCAGTGACTAACTTCCAGTTCTACTCTCTGAGAGATCCAAAGTCTATACTTTCACAAGCTTTGATGCTGCTCATGGAACATATGATCACAAGTACACACCTACACTGGGGTTTTGGTTTATTTCTTTCTACTGAAGTGGAATCACACCAAACTATGGCTTTGTAACTTGTTTTTTCATTGGATGATATATCATTTACTATACAATTTTGTAAAGTTATAAATTAAAAAATCTCCTTTGGCTTTGAACTTCTGTCTTATAATTCTGTTTAAAATTTTAATAGTTACTTATAAAAACCTTTTACAACTTAGTTAATTAAATTCCCTTAAATATTTAGAAATAGTTCTATTTATAAATAGAACTATTCTGTACTCCAAATAGACTAAGAAAACCATACCCAAATTAAGTAATTCTTATAAATATAAATAAAACATAAATATTGGAACTCTTAAATTCTCTTAGGCATTTCAATATTGTTGACTAGCTTTATTCTTCTACACTTTCACTTTAAAAACTTAAATTTAAACCTATCACTCAATTACATATCAAATTGGAATCACACAATTGGAATCTGTTAGCTGCTCTAATATATAAACTTCTCATAAATATGACCAACATTGTAAATACCAAGCATACACAGATTATTCCTAAACTTATAAAAAGAGAGGTGAGTTTGAGTTCCTTTATTGTCTCTATAATTAATCCTCACCTTCTCAGAGTGAGGGTCACTTACCAGCTAAGGACATACTTGTCGCCCACTAATCCCCTCCATCTTGCACCCGCCACCCCTCCAGGCCTACTGTACTATTGTCTGTGCTCATGAGTTATGCATATCCTATATAATAAAACCCTAATAGGCAAATTGACTGAATGGTGGAATGACCAGTCGCTATGACGTGCACTGACCACCAGCGGGCAGATGCTCAATGCAGGAGCTGCCCCTTGGTGGTCAGTGCACTCCCACAGCGGGAGCGCCGCTCAGCCAGAAGCCGTGGCGGGAGCCTTTCCTGCCTCTGAGGCAGTGCTAAGGAACAGCAAGCCTGGCCTCTGGCTGGTGAGCACAGCGTCAGTGGTGGGAGCCTCTCCTGCCTCCACTGCAGGCGGCCTGTAAGGAGTGAGGGGTCCCAAACTGTGAGAGCCCTGGACTGTGAGAGAAATGTCTGACTGCTAGCTTAGGCCCGATCCCCGGGGTAATTGGGCCTAAGCTGGCAGGCAAACATCCCCCAAGGGGTCCCAGACTGTGAGAGGGCATAGGCCAGGCTGAGGGACACCCCCCCCCCCCGCCGAGTGCACGAATTTTGTGCATCAGGCCTCTAGTATGCATATAAGTTCTTTGGTTAATCTCTTTCTACCCCCTCCCCTCTCCTTTCCCTCTGAGATTCTTCAGTCTATTTCCATGCTTCCATGTCTCTGGATCTATTTTGTTTGTCAGTTTATTTTGTTCATTATATTCCACATAAAAGTGAGATCATGTGATACTTGTCTTTCTCTGACTGGCTTATTTCACTTAGCATAATACTCTCCAATTCCCTCCATGATGTCTCAAAGGAAAAAGATTTTTTTTTTACAGCTGCATTGTATTCCAGGGTATAAATGTACCATAGCTTTTTTTATCCACTCACCTACTGATGGGCACTTGGACTGTTTCCAGATCTTTGCTATTGTAAATAACGCTGCTATGAACATAGAGTGCATATATTCTTTCTGACTGGTGTTTTGGGTTCTTCGGATATATTCCTAGAAGTGGAATTGCTGGGTCAAATGGCAGTTCCATTTTTAAATTTTTGAGGTAACTCCATACTGTTTTCTCCACATCTTCGCCAGCATTTGTCATTTGTTGATTTGCTCATGGTAGCCATTCTGACAAGTATGAGGTTATACCTCATTGTCGTTTTAATTTGCATTTCTATGATGATTAGTGATTTTGAGCATTTTTCATATATTTCTTGGCCTTCTGTATGTCCTTTTTGAAGAAGTGTATATTTAGGTCCTTTGTCTATTTTTTAATTGGATTGTTTGTCTTCATTTTGTTAGGTTGTATGAGTTCTTTATATATTTTGGAAATTAACCCCTTAAAAGATCATCATCAGCAAATATGTTCTCTTATACAGTGGGATCTCTTTTCATTTTGTTGATAGTTTCTTTTGCTGTGCAGAAACTTTTCATTTGTTTATTTTCTCTTTAGTTTCCCTTGCCCTAGGAGATGTATCGGTAAACATATTACTATGAGAGTTGTCTGAGATTTTGCTGCCTATGGTTTCTTCTAGGATTTTTATCAACCTCTGACTTCTTAATACCTGGGGCAAAACTCCTTGTTAGTTAAATCCCAAATAGTCAGATTTCTGTTATATGCAGTAGAATCAATCCTAAATGATGTGATATTATTTAATGGTCTGGATGTGTCATTATTTATTTAACTAGCATTCTGTAACTCAAAAGTGCTGTGATTTTAAAAGAAAAACTCTCCATGTATGAGAGTATATCTATAGGATAAATTTATAGAACTAGAACCACTGGGTCAAAGGGCAGTGGTTTAAATTTTGGCAGGTGTTGTTGAATTTATTTCCATAGAATCTTAACAATTATTGGAGAATTCTTAAAGTGTTTGAGAAAAGTCATCCACATTAAGACTTCAGAACATATATGATAAAAGCTTAACTCTTTTAGAATTTCTTTCAGTGAAGTAATTTTCTTTTCTCCTTCAGAAGAAAAAAGGCTACAATAGGCTCTATAACCAAGCACAAAATACTGTAAAATTCACTTACTAATTGAGAAGAATTATTTAAAAATGCTGATGATCATGATGAGTATGAGGTGTAAAACTTTTTTACAGAATTGATCTTAGGACCACGTCAGGTACAAATTATAATCCTTTAGCCAAGGCCCTCATATCCCCCTTTCTGACATGATAGGTGGTGATGGGGAAATTAATTAAATAAGCTAATTTGAGCATCTATTGGGTATCAGGCACCAAGTTTGGTTCTAGAAAGAGGTGGATACTATGATGGGTTGAATTGTGTCCCCTCAAAAGATATGTTCAAGACCTAATCCTTGATACCTGTGAATGGGACCTTATTTGGAAACAGAGTTTTTGCAGATGTCATCAAGTTCAGGTGAAGTGACAGTGAGAGTGAAACTTAAGCCCAGTTGTCTTTATAAGAGAAAGGAGGAGATTTGAACACAGAGACATAGGGAAGTAGGCCACATGGTAGACGGAGGCCAAAATGGTATCACAGAAGAAAGGCTTCAATAGGCTCTATCACTAGGCCCAAGATACCAAGGGAAAGGATTGCCAGGAGCCACCAGAATCTAAAAATGGACAAGGGAAGATCCTCCCCTCGATCTTTCAGAGAGAGCATGGCCCTGCTGACACCTTGATTTCAGACTTCTAGCTTCCAGAACTGCGAGGGAATAAATTTCTGTTGTTTATAGAATACATTCTGTTGTTTATAGAATAACCAAGTACCAAGTTTGTGGTACTTTTTTATGGAAACCCTGGGAAACTAATATAGATACTAGAGTTGAACTCCTTCTAGGAAGTGGAAGGGCCACTCCTTCCTTCATGCCCTTAGTGATGTTCCTGGCATATATGTCTGTTATTGACCAAGTCACATATGGATCATTATTGACTGTTTTCATGTCTATCTCCCCTCTAGATTAAATTTCTTTACAGAGTACCTGTGTTATATTTATCTTCACCTCCAGAGCAGGGGAAAGTGGTGAACATGTGGCAGGTGCTCACTAAATATGGACAGACTTGATCTATTTACTGATCAATCATCTATCTATCTATCTATCTATCTATCTATCTATCTATCTATCTATCAGTTCCTATATTTGGAGGAGGAGGAGCCTGGTAAAAACCTCAGTGTTGAAAAGGGTACCATCATACAGTGTGCACTCACTAAATGGCTGGCATCTATGGGGTTATGGTTCCTCACTTCTTATTTCTGCCACTTCTCCCTGTCACCCAAGACGAGCTAGTCACCTTTACCTCCTTCATCTCTCTGTCCTTTGCAGTTTCTTCCCACTCTTCTACACCCTCCCTTGTCACTCTTACTTCCCTGTGACCCATTTCTCCTTGTGACAACAATTTCCAGTTCAATGCTGTTAATTTCCAGGTCTTCATCATGGGACCAAATACCCGAGTTCCAGACTCAGCTCTGCAACCTCCTACTGAAATATCTACTTGTTTATCTTGGAAGTGCTGGACAAAACCTGTCCAAACTGATCTCAGAATTTTCTCCATCAAATCTGTTCTTCCCCTAATGATTCCCACCTCAATAGTTTACTCTGTGATCTACCCACTGACTGACACCCAGGAACCCAGCAGTCATCTGTCATTTCTCTTTTTCCCTAACCTCCCACATCTTGCTCATTACCAAGTCTTACCAGCCAACCTCTTCAACATCTCTAGAATCAATCGACTTTTCCCCACCACCACTGGGTTGAGGCTACTGTGCACGGTCATTTGTACATACTGTCCTGTCCTCTCCCCCTTTTTGATCTGACAGACCCCACTCAATCTTCCAGTGTCAGTTTATAAGTCCCACTTCCTTAGAGAGGCTTTCCCAAATCATCCACACACTTATTCTTCTTCTCTTGTGTAGCTTATTGCACCTTTTCATTCCTCCTCTTCACATGCATCACCCCAGAAATTCTTGGTTTTAATATCTATATACTTTTCTGGATTATAAACTTTCATTAGGATAGGGAACCTTTGTGTCTCCAGAGTCTAGCACAGACCCCCACATATAATAGAAGCTCAACAAATATTTGTCTAACAACTGAAGAATGGATGAATGAGTGAATCTCCAGGGTATACAGTCATAAATGTAATTAAATGTTGTCTCTTTCAGCCCTAGTTGGTTGGGCTCAGTGGATAGAGCATTGGCCTGCGGACTGAAGGGTCCTGGGTTCAATTCTAGTCAAGGGCACATGCCTGGGTTGTGGGCTCCATCCCCAGTGGGGGTGTGCAGGAGGCAGCCGGTCAATGATTCTCTCTCATCATTGATGTTTCTATCTCTCTTTCCCTCTCCCTTCCTCTCTGAAATCAATAAAATATATTTTAAAAAATTTGTCTCTTTCAGTTGTAGTCACCTTACTTCAATCCTTTATCAACTCAAAATTGGATTTTTACAGTACCACCCTCACTGGTCTCTCTGCTGCAGCCTGCACTGCTTAACACATCCAGATTATCTGTTGCAAAGCATTACTTTCCTCAGGTAACTCCAAGAAGAATATGTATTCACAGTTCCCCAATAAATTCAGAGCAAAGCCCAAATTCCATGACTATGCCAAGACCTGTAGTATGTCTACCATAGATTCTTTAGGTGCTTGTTTTTAGAGTTAAAGGGGTATGCTTATAGGCTTCTGTGGGCTAGTGTCTAACCATCATTGTTTATATGGAGAAATGCCTCCCTCAGCCCAAGCACCCTATTTACAAATGAGTTTTGAATTATGGTCTGTTATTAGGGTAGTGATTGGTTAGACCTAAATATCATCTGTGGGAGGTTCCAAGCAGCAGCAAAGACAGGCTCATGGGCTTTCAATAATCCTAAATTAGTGGTAGTGCTTCAAATCTTAAGTGATAAGATAATTTGTTTGTCTGATCTTTTATTAAAAATTAGGAAGCCCATCACCCTTGAGCTTGGGAATACCTTAATCTGGCCCTTCTTGGTTTGCAAGATGCTGACTCAGTTTATGGAGGTGGGAAGAGGCCTGGCCAGAGGGCTCTTTTTAGCCTTAGGTGTAATATTGGCTTGGGGTGGAACACGGCCCTATATACAAGTGTCTGGCAGCCCCCAGCACAAACTATGTCTGTGTACTTCCTCTTCCAGGACCCACCCAGCTGGAAGTGAGCAAACGGTAAAGCTGGAGCCTTTATCTCTGACATTCAAGTCTTCATTTTCCTCTTACCTCTAGGCACCCACCATCCATACCATCTCTAGCCCTTTCCCCATCAACAGAGGAAGTCGTCTGGCCCAGACCTTCACATCAGACAGCAGGAGAGTGCAGTTCATTCAAGGAGAACTCAGATCGATTGAACCTGGGCTGACTTTCCTCTCAGCTCTACCACTTCATTCATTGTGAGCTTGGGCAATTTGTTTCATCTCTTTAGCCTCAGTTTCCCCATCTGTACAATGCAGATAACATGAGTTTTCATAGCTATTTGAGGATGTGATGCAAGGAACCAGGAAAGCATCAGTTTTGGATGTAGTAAGTGCCCATTCAACATCACTGTTGTTAGTGTGTACCCTATAGTGTAACTGAGTTGAACTGTATTTGAATTTTTAGCTTGGTTGTTAACTGCCATGGAAGGCATTACAGTGGTTAGAATTGCTGGTAAGAGGTAGGTAGCTGGATGGGAGGTGTAGGGAGGACTACTCTTAGTTTGGCCAACACTGGCCACTCTATTACTAAAGACCTGTTTATTCCCAGGAGTTGCTGGGACCTGAGGGACAGACACACGACTGGCCTTTCCATGAGTGAACTGTGATGTGGAGCCACCCACTGACCCTAAACCCCATCTTAGGACAGATCTTCCTGACTCATTTGCTGAAGGCCACCTTCTCCATCCCTCATCCTTCTCTTTTTCTGTGACCTCAAATGTCAGATGTTTGAAATTCAGAATTTGTCTTGACTGTGCCTTGTGCTACCATCCCTAGCTGGCTGCCCCCAAACTAAGTGCTATTGTGATCATGCTAGTAACCCCACCCCAAGCAACACACACACACACACACACACACACACACACACACAGCCATTTGGCCAGTGTTTCCATTGAGATCTGGACACAGATGCTTAGACTCAAGTTTTGGAAGCTTCACCCCAGAGCAGGAGTTGGGCACTAGGAGTCTGGAATTGCAGGCATCATACAAGGGTGAGAAATGCTGGATACGTTTCAGGATGACCTAATTGACTCTGCTTTGTCAAAAACTCTCAGGGTTGCTTGTATAGATTCCCACCCACAGCACCATAAAGGCATCACCTGACACCAGATGTCCTCCTGGGCTTCCTCCCACCTCCTAAGTTGGACCTGCGTTGGAAGCCACACGAGGGCTTATTGTTAATGGTAATAGCACACATTGTTTCCATTTATCAAGCATCAAGTATGTGCTGGGAAGTGTGCTAAGTACATTTATTAAGCATTTTCTTCTTTAATCTTCACAACAAACCAATAAGGTAGCTACTGTTATTATCTCCATTTTATCAGTGAAGAAAAGGAGGCTGAGAGAGCTTAAATAGCTTAAGGTTAGTTAAGGTCACTGAACTAGTTAGCTAAGCTCTGTCTGGTATCTATTCCCAGCTGCACCTTTGTCTTGGCCTTCTTCTCTAGGCTCCTGGTCAGCACAAATTGTCCTCCTCCCACTTCCTCATCCCTGGGGACCCTGGTTGTGACATCACCGTTCCTTCCCTTGAAGATGTGCTCTTCTGACAAGGACAGCTCTCTGCACCCAGGAGACAAGGACATGGGACCCAGGTCTACAGTGTTCATTATACCTTCGTCTTTTGCTTAATTATGAGAGTGTTTATTATAGGAGAGAAAATGGGGTCCACTATGTTTGATTGCAAATACATAAGAAAATTATAAACATTGGTAGCAGGTCAATCCCTTATTTGTTAGTGTACCCATCACATTAATAAATTAGATCTCTACACAATTACCATGCAGTGCAATGGAAAGTTTGTCCTTGAGTAAAACAACATGTTAGTTTTGTTAGATTAATTTTTATTTATGTACAACTCTAATCTCTAACTTATAGAACCTCATGTTTCCTGGATAGTGATTAACTATATTTATTCAGCCACAACTAAAGCCAACTAAATAATGTTGGTGTGCATGACATATCTGTATTTTGCCTGGGAACTTTCCAGAGAGAGTTCATGGGCCTGAGAGTTAGTCAGAGGGAGGAATCTCTCTACCTTTTCTCTGTAACCAGAAGGTCTGTGCAGAAGTAAAAGTGGACTAAAGGGCAGCCCACCTAAGCAAGATGTGGAAGGGAAGTGTTTTTCATGATTCTGGTCCAAGCTTTTTCTACTGGGGGAAGAAAACCTTTGTAAGTTATATTATGGTTGATGTTGACTAATTAGTCCGGTTTGAATAAGTTAATTTCATTTGTTATTATAGACTTCTCATTAGGAAGCAATTCAGTTCAGTATTTTATTCTTGGATGAGGACACGACCTGCAGAGATGGTCACTGTGGCACAGATGGAAGCCACCCAGTCATAGTCCTTCCTAAAGAGCATGGGTGAGGCTGGCCAGGCTTCCCTCTGAGTAGGGAATGTTGGATGGGTTACAACCCCGGAAGGGATGGAGTCCTGCTTAGAGATGTCCTGAGCAAGATGCACCACTGAAAAGGGAGAAAAATAGAAGGGATCTCACCTAGAGGCAGAGCACTGAGGGGACCCAAAGTGGCTCACTTCCACTTCATGTCTGTCCAGTAAGGCCTCAGGCATGTTTTCTGAGGGGCTTAAGGTCTGCTTCACTGAGCCCATACTCTAGGTGTTGAGAATTAGTGATAACCTGACCCTTTAATCCTCCTTGATCCTGGGTAGTGGCCCTTTGTCAAAACAAAAGATTACAGATGTGTGTGAGAGAAATTAGGCCAACTGTACACAATCTTCAACTATCTGTTTATTATGTTCCAGTCAAATTTCTCAATTAGAAGGGAGGCAGATGGCTTCCTGAAAATAAAAATAGATTTTATCCCCTGAAGTTTTGCAGCCAGTTTGATGGGAAGTAGCTAAATCTGGTGTTTGAAAGATCCTCTCTGAAGATGCATATGTGGTTTTTATGTTGCCATGAAACAGACAGCCAAGAATCTGTGACGAGTGTTGGGTAGGGCTTTGCTGCCATTCCCAGAGTGGACCTCTGGAGGAAGACTTAGATAGTCCTGCAGGCCAGCTGGTACTTGGATTGTCGTCTTCTGAAACATCAGCTGAAAGAAATATTGTTTTGGGAGATGTGCATATTCTTTGAAGTGTAGGTATGAAAAACCAAAGGGATCTTACCAATAGAATAACTTAGAAGGGGCGTCCTAAGCGGGTGGTGGAGAGATGCTATGGAGGCATGAACATGCTGCTGAGGCTGAGAGACAAGGGCAGCATCAGAACTGGCCATGACCTGCCTCAGAGGCCAGCTGGAAGTGCAGGATGTCCGAATGAGGATGGGGCGAGATGCTCGAAGGGAGGGACATATGGCAGTCTTTGTTATTCTAGGGAGGAGCCAGAGACAATCAATCAGGGATTTTAGAGATGCTAAATGGTGATATTTCTTCATTTCCTAAATATCACCCCTTGAGCTCCCAATGGTACTGAAACCAACACCCCTGATCCTTTGAATCAAAGCATTGCCCATGTGCTCACATGCAAATATGTATTTAGGGAGTAAGTTAAGTGAGAGTAGGTGTTGTTCCTGGGTCCACGCTCAGTGCTTTATATACATGGACTTATCTGCCTCAGCTCAGCAACCCAATAAGGTCATTTTTTATCCCCATTTTACAGAGGAGGAAACTGAGGCCCAAGGGATAAGTAACTTATCCAAGGTCACAAAGCTCAGTTTTCTAAGTGGGATTTAAACCCTGGACCTTCTGATACCAGAGCCAACATTCTTAACACTATCCTGTCTAGACTGATATGTGGTCAGCATCCATCAGAAATATTATGACTATTTTGTGAGATTAGACAAGGTCAAGGGCTCTAAGTGGTCAGGTGTTTTCTACCTGACAGGAAGGTCCATGTGAAATCCCTGGAGGCCAAGAATAGACTTGTTTGTCAGAGAGGGTCTTGTGAGTTTAGGGGTGAGGGTGAGTGGTGGGTGGGGCCTGGGGCCAAGAATGGGAATGGAATATTTCCTGCCCTCTTGGGAGACCAGGGCCAGACCACTGTTTTAACTTCCCCCTGGGTGGTCCACATGCAGTAGTCCTTGTATTTTACTTGGCAATCACTTAAATTAGTAATGTAGAGATTCTCGAAAGGATTCCAGCCACCAACACAAACATTTCAGTGAAAGATCTATTGCTTGGGAACTGGCTGAAGAAAAGCCATTTTACAAGAAATGGTTCCATTATCCATGTAAGGGAAAATGGGAAGACGACAGGGTTGGGCACTCTTCCTTTCCCCTTTTTCACAACAGCAGGGTGATTCCAAATATATGTGGAAGATAAAAATCACAGCTGATTTTTGCTTTAATGCTGAAGTATGGGAAAAACTTTAATTTTTATCAGTCCTGGGGGCTGAAGTTATGAAACTTTGCTAAATAGGGTGTACCCACCAAGCACATTTTATTGGCTCTACTGTCCAACAGTGTTTTCAATTTCTAAGACAGTGGCTTTAAAGAGGCTCTGGGGGCATGCACAGCGGTCTCAGTCAATCCCATAATAATAAAAACCAGCAGCTAAAGTGCTGCTGTAACAATAATGCCCAGTGGATGGGCTTTCGGATGAACTGTAAGGAGAATTTCCTGACAAGGAGTGTTCGGGTTCACCTCACCTCCCTCCCTCCTCAGCAAGCAGAACAGGCTCATTCTTCTTGTCAGGTTTTGCTGAGTTTGCTTCAGACGGAGATGGATGAGGTGGCCTCTCCGCATCCTTTCCCATCCTATAGTCTGAGAACATCCGTGCTGACCTAGCCCAGTGGGAATTATTGCCTTTTCCATTCTGGGCTGACTGAGTGAAAATTCAACAAAGTTCATTCAACAAACATTCACCGGGCAACTACCCTGTGTAAAGCCCCAGGAAGTTTTGAAGATGGAAAGGATGGAAAATGGGCGATTGGCGCCATCCTCAAAGAACTGAGATCTAATGGGAGACAGAGGGATAAGCATGGAAACCTAAGGCCAAATAAAATAGGTAATATGTTAGAATTGCAGCCAAGTGTAGAGGGGGTTGGAAGAAGAAATAATTTATGACAGCTCAGGGATAAATAAAAACTTCCAGAAGATGTGGTAGCTGGGATCACTCTTTAAAGATGGTGGGATTTTGGTAACTGGAGAAGGTGAAAGGGCCCAAGGCTCAGGACACAGCAAGAGCAGGGGCACAGCAGTATGGCCTTGTGGGTTTGCTGAGGCTCCTACTGAAAGCAAAGCTGAGCAAGAAGAGACATGGAACAAAGAGGGAGAAAGAGCCAGAACACAGATGGCCTTGAAGATCACGCTCAAGAGTTTTGTCTTTACTGTGGACGATGATGAGGTTTTGAAAGGAGGGAATGAACTAAACTTTAGAAAACTAACTGCAACTAAAAAAGAAATCTCCAAAGAAAAGTAAAAATTAAAAAGAAAAAAACCTTTTAGGTGTGTATTGCATTTTGTCCACAAGGTCAAAGGAATCTTGCCTTGTAGATCCAAGTCAGGAAGAGAGTTCCAATATGGGAAACTCCTCACCTAGATTGCAATGCCGTATTATCCTTTGGGTCCTTTGATAGTCTGTAAAGTAAGGTATTTAATGGAATTTCCCAAGGAGGTTCCATTCATATGTGGTCATGTGATAGTATTGCAAGCAGAAGGCTGACTTCCAGGCCCAGAGCTTGTGAAATGCCTTTGTGTGGTTTGGCTTCACCTCTGGTTGCCAGCTTTATATCCACTGACTTCATGAGGGCTTTAGGTGTTCCGAGGAAACCAGGTCAGTGGAAGCTGCCATGACAAGGCAGAAAGAAGACTAAGTTTCTGGGGTAATAAGGGGAGGGTGTCTGTGCAAATATGCCCACATCATCTTTGTCTCATTGGTTTTCATACAGATTGAGTCCTATTTGCAGGCCCTTGGAACCCATTTCACTTCTTTTTTTTTCCCCCCATGGGTTTCGTTTCTTTTTAAATTAAATCTTTATTGTTCAGATTATTACAGTTGTTCCTCTTTTTCCCCCCATAGCTCCCCTCCACCCAGTTCCCACCCCACCCTCTGCCCTTACCCCTCCCCCCCACTGTCCTCATCCATAGGTGTATGATTTTTTTCCCAGTCTCTTCCCGCACCCCTCACACTCCTTTCCCCCCTGAGAATTGTCCCTCCACTTCCTTTCTATGCCCCTGATTCTATTATATTCACCAGTTTATTCTGTTCATCAGGCTATTTATTCACTTGATTTTTAGATTCACTTGTTGATAGATATGTTTTTGTTGTTCATAATTGGTATCTTTACCTTTTTCTTCTTCTTCCTCTTCTTAAAGGATACCTTTCAGCATTTCATATAATACTGATTTGGTGATGATGAACTCCTTTAGCTTTTTCTTATCTGTGAAGCCCTTTATCTGACCTTCAATTCTGAATGATAGCTTTGCTGGGTAGAGTAATCTTGGTTGTAGGTTCTTGCTATTCATCACTTTGAATATTTCTTGCCACTCCCTTCTGGCCTGCAAAGTTTCTGATGAGAAATCAGCTGACAGTCGTATGGGTACTCCCTTGTAGGTAACTGACTGTTTTTCTCTTGCTGCTTTTAAGATTCTCTCTGTCTTTTGCTCTTGGCATTTTAATTATGATGTGTCTTGGTGTGGTCCTCTTTGGATTCCTTTTGTTTGGGGTTCTCTGCGCTTCCTAGACTTGTAAGTCTATTTCTTTCACCAGGTAGGGGAAGTTTTCTGTCATTGTTTCTTCAAATAGGTTTTCAATATTTTGCTCTCTCTCTTCTTCTGGCACCCCTATAATTCGGATGTTGGTTTGCTTGAAGTTGTCCCAGAGGCTCCTTACACTACCTTCATATTTTTGGATTCTTTTTTCTTTTTGTTTTTCCGGTTGGTTGTTTTTTGCTTCTTTGTATTTCAAATCTTTGACTTGATTCTTGCTATCCTCTAGTCTGCTGTTGGATCTCTGTATAATATTCTTTATTTCAGTCAGTGTATGCTTAATTTCTAGTTGGTCCTTTTTCATATCCTCGGGGGTCTCACTAGATTTATGGAGGGTCTCACTAAATTTATTGGCGGTTTCTAGAAAATTCTTGAGTAATCTTATAACCGTGGTTTTGAACTCTATATCCAGTAGTTTGCTTTCCTCCATTTCTGTCATTTGTGACCTCTTTTTTTGTCTCCTCATTTTGGCTGCTTCCCTGTGTTGATAGAGTGACTTTCTGTGCTAGGTGTCCTATAGGGCCCAGTGGCTCAGCCTCCCCAATTACCTGAGGTGGACACTCTTGGTGCACCCCTTTGTGGGCTGTGTGCACAGTCTAGTTGTAGTTAAGCCTTGACTGTAGTTGGTATCACTGGGAGGAATTGACCTCCAGGCCAATTGGCTGTGAGAATCAGCTGTGTCTACTGTGGGAGAACTTCTGTGCTGGAGACACCCTTATGGGGCAAGACTTGCTTCAGTGGGGCTTTGGTGCTCACTGAGTCTGCCCCCTGAGTGTGTCCCTTATGGATCTGAGGAGTTGTAATCTGGATGATCCCACTATGACCACTGGGTACACTGACACTTGGATCTCTAAGGAGGTGCTAATTTAGCCTCTGCCTGAGGCTACCCAGCAGGAGCTATGGAGAGATCTGCAGATTCCTCTTCTTTGTTTGGGGTTTGGAGGTGCCCAGATGAGGCCCAGCTGTGAAGCAATGCAAGCTTCTGTGGTTGAACTAAAAGAAACTGTTGATGTCAGTTGCCACAGATTGTGGGAGACAGTGAGAGGACAAGGGAGAATTTCCTATAGGAGCCACAGAGTTCAGCTTGTCTGAGACCATAGAATAGTCTAGTCTTAGAAGTCATAATAGACCAAAAACAGCAATGTTCTAATTTCATCATGAGTCTGTAATTCAAATGCAATAAGTTTCTAAATGGACTCATTCAAACCCAATTTATTTGACTTTTGTACATTTTAAACTCTATTTAATAACTACAACTCAGCAAGGATATTGTTTATAAATCTTATTGCCCATATATGGTTTCCATCCACATAGACAGCACAAGGAAAAAACCCAAACCTTGTACATAGGATATTCATAAATATTGAAAACAGTTTATCATTACATTGGCCCAAAGAGAAACCTGGTGAGCAATACATAAGTAAACCATTAACAATTTATTTGTATTTCTCTTCATTTATTTAAATTGTATGGAAATTATGTATACTCTAAAGAAAAGTATTAAAAACTAGCTGAAAACTATTTTAAAATATTTAAAACAAAGCATAATTTAAAATGCTCAGGAGGTATACACTTCATTTGGAGGAAAATCAGGCATTAAACAGAAATACCTTCTATTTCAACCCTTGTCATTGAAAAGCCTTTTAAGTTGTTTATTTATTCCTCAGTGAGTAAAAAAAATGTGAGTCTGTCTTCATATTTCTTTAAGTACCAAGGGTCTTGTATTGTGTTGGGCAGCATAAATGCAATGAACATGGTGATGGAATCACAGAATTATGTACTATCAGACGTAAGGTGTGAGAGAGACATCTTATAATCCTCTTTTGCCAAAGGGAAAACAGATTTCTAGAGATGCAAAGTGACTGGCCTCAGATCTAGCTACAGCCGGAACCCAGGTTTCTCTTCTTGTCCTAAGCTTGTTCTAGGTGTATACCTTTCCCAGAGCACAGCCCTGGAAGGTGAATTTCTATATAAATTTTTATCTGTGTGTATGTCTATGTGTGTGTGTTTAATTTTCATCTTGGGTCCTGGAATGTAGGTTTTCAAAATACAGTGACTTAAAGATTCTGCTTAGTTATATTTCTATTGATTACGGTTTTAGTATATACATTTTACTGTAACTTCTTAATGTGAAATATTTGGATAATCCTGCTTCTCAGTGTTAAAAGGTTGAAATGATAGGAACTACACAGATGAAACATACCCTAATCCCATAGACAGACACATGTTTACATGGCAGGGATGCATGGGGCCAAAATAGTTTGAAGTAAAGACAATTAAAAAAAAAAGACAAATTAATTTTATTTTAACCCTCAAAAGACACAACATGAAGTTGTCATTTCCCCCAATTCAGACTTTTCTTTCCTTTAATCACACACATGCCAAATGCCAGACACTGTGCTGAGAGCTTCACACACAGTCAGCCCTTTTGTCTTGAGAGCTTGACTCCTTGGAGCTGCCCAGGTTGGGGCAGCAGCAGGATGACTGGGCGAGTCCCCAGGCCACTGTACACTAGGTTCCAGCAACATGGGCTGCCCTGAGAGTGGGCACAGTGTCCTTAAGCCCCCATTTGAGGCAGAGAGGCCCACTACTGGCTGTGTGGGCAGCGGTCCCCTGGGCAGGAAGTGGGTTCTTGGTGGGAGAAGGAAATTGTACTGAACCTTACTATAATTTATTTTTATAAATTGTTATAACTTAACAATTTATTTTAGTTGTAGTAAAATATACATAACAAAATATACTGTCTTAACCATTTTTAAGTGTACAGTCCAATAGTGTTGAGTACATTCATGTTGTTGTGTGGCCAATCTCCAGAACTCTTTTAATCTTCCCAAACTGAAATTCTGTGCCCATTAAACACCTCCTCCCAGGTCCCCCTTCCCCAGCCCCTGGCAAACCCTATACTTTCTGTCTTTGTGAATTGGACCAGTTTAAGAACTTTATATAAGTGGAATCATATACTGGTGTATGACTGGCTATTTTCACTTGATATAATGTCATGAGGTTCATTCATGCTGTAACATGGGACAGGATTTCCTTCTTTCTAAAACTGATTATTATTCCACAATGTATGTGTATCACATTTTATTTACCTGCTCACTTGTTGATGGGCACATGGATTGCTTCCACATTTTGGCTATTGTGCATTCAACCCTATGGTTTTAATTGCTTTGTGAAACCTGAGGAATCATTATGGAGCAGCAAGGATGAGGGCGAGTGCTACTTGGGAGCACTCATATAGGACTGACCCCATATACTAGTATAGGACTGACAAGAGAGATCTAGGTCTAGCTTCAGAAAGCAAGACCCTTGTTCTCTTGCACCTTTCAAAGAGCCATTTTCCTCTAATATGAAATGCTATAGTCATAAGCTGGACACTGCTCACTTCCCAAGGGAGCAATGTACAACCTCAAATAAGGACAAACTTATAAACATCACAAAGACTAATTTTGTGAATTCTCAGAACCTCATCATCTTTTTTATCATAGCATGACTTTAGGGTAGTAGTGGGGCAGGAGTCTGTGCACATCGAGGGGTTCTGAACACAAATTTGTGTGTGTGTATTTTTAAATTTAATTTAATTTCATTATTGTTGAGAGTATTATAGATGTCCCCCAATTTTTCCCCCATTGCCTCCCTCCACCCAGCCCCTGTCCCACCCCAGGCCTTCACCATATTATTGTCTGTGCCCATGGACTATGCATATATGCATATAAATTCTTTGGTTATCTCTTTCCATCATCTCCCCCCCCCCCTGAGTTCTGTCATTCTGTCCCATGCATCCATGCCTCTAGATCTATTTTATTTGTCAGTTTATTTGGTTCATTAGATTGCACATATAAGTAAGATCCTGTGATACTTGTCATTCTCTGACTGGCTTATTTCAGTTAGCATAATGCAAATTTTGACCTTAATCTTAACACCAGGTTTCCCAGTTATTCCCCAGCCTCTGCACACCTGAGAAGAGCAGGCATTCGTCCTTTCATTCCTCAGAAGCCAAGACTTCCTAGCCACCACCTCCGCCCCCGATTTGGTGTGCAGTCTTTTCCTTCCTTTACTCATTCATTCATTTGACAGTTGTTTATCCACTGGCCATGATGTTGGATGTGCATATTCAATGTTCCTAGAGAAACGCCTTCACCACAGTGCTTGTCATATCAGACACAAGTATCATTGAGGCTCCGCCTATAAAAGGTGGGAAAATTGAGTCAACTTCAGCCCTTTGTCGTTGTTGGGCTCCAAGAGTGGAACCCAAGGCAAAGATCCTATAAAATCTAGAAAAAAGTACTTTTGCACAGCCTTCAGGAAGGCTCACTTGGAGAACTGAGCACCTTTCAGTCAACAGGCAGCATGGCCTGCTTCTCCTCCACTGTTGGAATGGGTCTCTATGTCCCTTACCACACTTCAAATACTTTTAAAGACATTATCCTAAACAAAAGTACTAGTGGTATAGGAAGACATTGTTTGGTGGATGGTGCCCAGGTATTCTCTATTCCCAGTAAAACTATCTATATATATATAAAAGGCTCATATGCTAAGTGTCCTTCCCTCCATCCAGGTAATGATGTCATGTAGCAATGCCCACTTCCTCTCCCTAGCAACGACTAGCCTCCTTGCAGTTTCTTCAGCCCAGGAACACAACTTGCTTTATAGCCAGGTGAAAACACTTTATACTGTAACCTAATGTCTGTGAAGCGTTTTCCTGTGCCTCATCTCATTTCATCCTCACAGAAGTCCTGGAGTAGGTACATAGGAGACTCAGTAGAATCCTATTTTCTTTTCATTCGCTGGAAAACAGAGATTTAGAGAGTTTAGAAACTTGAACCGACTGAAAATAAGTAAGAAATGGTGGATCTTGAAAATGACTTCAGGTTTTTTCACTGCGAAGAATATAATCAAACACTGCTGCATTTAAATATTTTACCCTTTATTCTCCCTGCATGATCTACAATAATAATCTGCTTCATTTTGATATTTACTGCTGTGTTGCTGACAATTACCTGAAAGAGAAGTTGGGGTGCTTCACTGGGCTGGAAAAAGTTTAGTTACATCAGAAAGCAGGTCTAATTAAGCAAGTTTGTTCTACATCTATAAAAGGCTAAGTTGACTCTCGCATGCACGATACATATAAAGCTCTTGCTGGCACCAATCTCACATGTGTGTTTCCATCTGTCATTGTTGATCATGAATTTGGTTGACACTTCTATTATAGAGGAAGGGCGAATAGCAATATTAAAATATTTCTTCTAATTAATTTCCTTTCAATGTGCACGGATTTGTGCACTGGGCCACTAGTACCAAATAAAAGATCTCTTTTCAAAAACTGATGGGGATGTAGTGAATAACTAGTTACTTATCCACTATGGAAACAGAATGTCTGGGTGTGAACTAGCTCTGACAGTTCCTAGCTGTGTAACCTGGGGTAAGTTACTTAACCTCTCTGGGCCTCGGAGAATCATAGTTTGAAAATGCAGATGACAATAGTACCCAAATTGTGATTGCTGAGGATTAAATGAGTTAAAGCATGCAGAGTGTTTAGAGTAGTGCTTGGCAAATTGATCAATTGATTGATAAATATGTTAAGAGCTAGATAGATACTGTAACAAAGGAAGATCTTTAAAGTGATGTATATCACTTAGGAAGATAATGAAATTGTCTTCCTTGTACATATCTACAATAGGATTGGTTCCCAACTGCCCAGCTCAATATGGATGAGATTCTTCTTGAGGAGATAACATTATGAGGCCCATCGAGGCTGCAAGAAGAGGATTCCCTGAAGGGTCAGTGAATGGGTAATAAAGATGGCCATATGGCACCACTGCTGTGTAACCAGAGGCCCCCAACACTGCTGGGGCCGATGAGCTTCCTAGCAGTCATTACCTTTGTTATTCATTATCCTTGTTATGCATAGGGTTGTTTTAACACATAACCCAACTCTCCCTGTGAGGCAAATTCAGGAGTCTGGTAAAGGGGACAATGTAGCCCACAGTGGGGTGAAGTGACTGTGGGGCTGAGGAAATACCGGCACTGGAGGGATTAGACCCAATTCATCCCAGAAGCTCACATCTCTTAGTACAGAGTAGGAGCCTGGTACCCTCTTTCTGGGACCATTGCCAAGTCATGCCCATACTTCCACCTGCCCTGGAATCCTCTATGTCAGAACAGGTTCAATGGTTGCCTTGACAAGTGCAATTCTATGTAGCCCCAAAAGAATTGCCTAGAGGGGATCTTTGCTTGAAGAGTATTTCTGTTCCTAGACAGGAAATAGGGACACACAAGTGAAGTTTTGTGTTGTGAATGTGGTTCATTCATTCTTAAAATCCACCCTCTCTCTGAGCAGGCTATGCACAGCAGCTATGGGAGAAGCCAGAGGAATGTTAACGGGACCTTCAGATTCCACAGCCCCTCCCTTCTCCCTGTCACAGCCAGTGAGTGCCCTCCTCTTCCCCTTTCTTGTTCTGGGAGAAAGAAAACATCACCTCTCCAGTTGCCTTTCACTTCCTGGTTGGTGTTTGGGAGTTGCCGAGTGTGGCCTCTGCCAGGAAGCTTGAGGGTGTTTTCAACAACTGTCTTCCTGCGGAGCTGCGAACTGCCACGGTTTCAGTGCCATAGGCTTGGCTGAGTGACATGCCTCAGCCATCTGAGTCAAGTCCTCCACTTGCCTTCCTACTAAGGGCCCTTCTCCTCCCCACAGGGAATGGAGGGCTGGTTTCTGCCTTGTGCTTATCACACTGGCTCATTCCCCACTGTGATTACCAGACCATTTGTTCACACAGTTTATTCACTCTTCGTTCATTCAGTGTTCTTTTAACAAACATCTACTGATGATCTACTTATAGGCCAGACACCCTACTAAGCTTTGAGGATCAATGATAAATCAGACAGCCCTGCCTTTGAGGGGCTCACAGTTTAGGGCTTTATCATTAAGGTGGAGTGGCAGGTGGGGAGAAGGGCTGGCACATTCAAAGGAGTCATCCCATGTGTGGACTACTTGCTGATGGTGGGCAGTGTTAAGGGAACCAGGGTGGGACACTCAGGGCCCCCCAGGTAGTAGCAGGAGAAGCCATCACTACCCTAGCCATAAGGGGCAAAGGGAGGAAGTAGTTTTAGAGCCAGTGAGGACCAGAGCCCAGAGGAGGATTCTGTAGAGAGGGCCTACCCTACAAGAGCTGTCCCTGGAAAAATTCAGCCTCTGTCAGAATCATGTCGAGTGGAAGAGCATGGTGGTGGTGGGTGAAAATGCTTTGATCTCTCCCTCTTCCTACCTTTTGTCTCCTGTGGCTGAGCCCAGTTGGTAGCCAGAGGGCCAGAGAGCCCACATGATGCAGGCCTTAGAGTAGCATCTGGGCACAGAGCTGTCAGGGAAAGGTGGGGGCCAGGGACAAGGGTCAGCGGAGTGGCTGTTGTGTGTCCCCTGGCATGGGGGTAGGAGAACTGAATGTTCCCATATTAAAGCCCCAACCATGTGCACCACATCCCCCGGAAGGGGGAGGCCTGGTGGGTCCATTTGCTGGGCATGACTGCCAGACCCATCTCATACTAACAGTGGCCGCCTGGGTCCGGGCCCTTCATGACAGTCAGAAAACGTGACCTGGCTGACTTCAGGGACCAAATGAAGTGGCAGTGGTGTGGTCACCTAGGGTTGGGGAGAGTCTGAACAAAGATTGGAGGAGCTGCCATGAAACTGCTTCATAGTCACATAGAATTTGACATGGTCTTTGTTCTTGAGCAATTTATAATCTTACTTGGGAGAACAAAACTGTATAAAAAATAAACAATTACAACAAAGGCAGCAAAACTACAATCAGTCAAGGTGGAGGCCCAGCAGCAAGCAAGTTCTGGATGGCAAATGCAGCCGGTTCCTCTGCCTGACAGGTAGGTGGGGTGGCCACCAGCAGTGGGTGGCATCACAGTATTCTGTGCTGCTGGTAACTGCTACTTTTGGTGGGCACTCATATCCACACACACACACACACATGAACACAAAGATGCATGTATGCACATGTGCATGCACACAGACACACATGAACACACATGTGTACACACACATACCCAGAGATCTATTTCCACTGCTACCTGATTACTTTATTGGCCCTTTCTGGGAGGGAGAAATGGAGAGGTGGGAGACAGATTGTCATTGTTATTGATGCTGGGGCTCCTGTTTCAGTAGCCATGTTTCTTCTGGGTTCTGGGTTATCTTAAAAGAAAACAATGGCCTGTCTTCCTTGCTGGATTCTTGGTGATTTTATTGATATTATACTAGGCTTCATGATCATGGCTTATCCAAGAAGAAACATCTCCATTTAATGGTTTCTGCCTCCCCAGCATCCGAAGGACCTTCTTCCCATGATGGAGTGTGCAGAGGCCCATCAACAGCCAGGAGGGAGAAACTGGTTTGCCATCACTTTCCTTTCTCTGAGAGGTGTTTGCCTCTATATGTTCCTTCCTATGCCCTCCTCTTGACATTCAGTTCAACATCTTAATACCTGGGCTCCTCCCAGATTCCAGAATTCCTGCCATGAGGCGGTATTGAAATTACACAGATAGTACACATGTGATGGTTAAATATTTTTAGACAAAGGGGTCGTAGACTATCAGTGCATGGATCTTTCTGATCGGTAGAGAAATGTAAGAGCTCAGGAGAATAAGGGGGAGGAAACACTCACCACAGCAGTGTTAATGCTGAGCCCAGAACACATCTTGGTTCTCATCTTCAAAAGACAGCCAGAGGGCTCTACCATCTGCAGAAAAGTCACAGGTAGGGTGGCTTCTCTGCTGCAGTGGTCCTATCAAAATGATCCTGGTATCTTATTTGTGAAGATGCCTAAGGCTCCCCCACATTTCCAAGAATAGCACCTTTCCTTGGGCCAGTGTAAAACCTAAAAGGGCAGGATTCAGAAGTACACCAGAAAATGGTTGGTGACTCTCAGTCATATGATTTCTTGTACTTATTCATTTTCCATCAGCAAATATGGATCCTCAAAACCTGGCCAATGAATTTTGTGCATGGGCCTATTACCTGCTGGAGACTTGAGAGAGGTTAGTTCCATATGAGACCATCCTCTGTAATGTCTTGCTTTCCATCATCTCCCTGCTCTTGCTTACTCCTAATCTCATTGATGTAGTCTCTATATGAACTCCCCTGAGCCTCACAAGGGGTACAGACTGGTGAGAAACACCTAGTAAGGCACATCATATGTGTTTGATAAGAGAGATGAGACGTGCCTGGGCACATCACAAAGGAGATACTAATGTTTGCGGTCACCTACAGTCGGGCCAATCTGTCTCGCATTCTCTACTCCAGGCCTGCCCTTCAGAATTACAGGTGGTTGGCTCAGAAGGTAGACATACCTTTCTGAGAATCTCCAGCATTCTGCCTTCTCCCCATCAGGGCCACCTTACATCCCCAGGGCCCTTGACTCAATGTGTTGGTATTTAAACAGGTATTTGATGTAACCAGAGACTCCCTAGGAAGGCCATGTCACTCTAATTTACTATGTTAATTTAAAACAATGATTCATGGTTCAAAGCCCTTGGAAATTATCCAGGTCATACCTACCTATGCTGTCACCAAACCCTGCAGTGCATCATATATGACAATGAGGGAAACTGGCCCCACTAGCCACCCCCTAAAACCTCATTTGCATACCAGCCAAACTTTTGTGTGAGGAGGGCCGCATCCTCTCAGGCCTGTACAATTTATATGTCTTCTCTGGGCATCTCACGTTCAGTAGGAGACCATGGCCACTTCACCTTCCATAAGACCCAGTTTTCAAAAACCCCATCTGCTGGCCCAGACAAAGCAGGACTGATGGAGGAGGCAAGGGAAGTGATGCCAACATATAAAATGAAAAGAATTGTAAACCACAGTTTTCCTGTTTTGGATGAGATGTCAAGAAAGCCTTCTTTAGTTATGGAAATTTCTTTAAAATAAACAAAACCAGTGGGTCACATTATTTTGTGAGTTTCTGCTATTCTTCTCCTGTTCATTTTCACTATAAGAATTCATAACCAGGGAGAACCAAGATGGCGGCATAAGGTATAAACCTGTATGTGCTGCCCCCCACAACCACATTAAAACTACAACTAAAAGACAAAACAGCTATCATCCAGAACCACGGGAAAGCTGGCCGAGTGGAAGTTCTACAACTAGAAGGAAAGAAAAAAGCGCATTGAGACTGAGTAGGAGGTGCAGAGGCACCAAGAGCAGAGGTATGGAGGCGTGCCCGAGGCAGGCTGCAACTGGGTGCGCAGTTTTTTTCAATCAGAAGGGGATACAAGCTCCTGAAAGCACTGAACTCGTTTACAGCGAGACTCTGGGGACCCAGACTCCTACGGGGAGAAACTGGACTGTCTTGCAGTGGGTTGGAAAGCGAGGGTGGCTTTCTGGCAGAGCTGCTCGCAGGGATCATTGTTACTGTGGGGGTGCGGGACTCAGGGACTCGGGGACTCAGGGATGCGGAGACACTGAGACTCGGAGAAGCACGGAGTCGCGGAGAGGCTGATGACAGCCATTGTTGTTTGCTCCACCCTGGTGATTCTCTGAGACCCCGCCCCACTCAAGTTACATCCCCACCCAAGCTGTGCGCAGCAGGGCAAAGGAACTGCCTGCCCTTTTGCAGCCTAACCTAACAAACTGCTGCTGGGTCAGAGATCTCCAAAACTTCCAAACCACAAACAAAGAGGAGAAATCTGCTGATATCACTGTAGCTCCTGCTGGGTGGACTCACACAGTGGTTGACTTGGAGATCCAGGAGCCAGGGTACCCAGTGGTCAGATACCAGATTTCAACTCCTCACATCCATAAGGGACACACTCAAGAGGAAGACTCAGTGAGCACCAAAGCCCCACTGAAGCAAGTCCTACCCCATAAGGGTGTCTCCAGCACAGCAGTTCTTCCACTATACACACAGTGGGTCCTCACAGTCAGCCAAAATGTGGAGACAAAGAAACATGTCACAAATGAAAGAAATGGAGGAAAGCAAACTAATGGAGGACATAGAGTTCAAAACCACAGTTATAAGGTTACTCAAGAATCTTCTACAAACCTCCGAGGAACTTAGTGATACCTTCAAATATCTTAATGAGAATGCCAAAAAAAATGGAAAAGGACCAGTCAGAAATTAAGCATACACTGACTGAAATAAAGAATAATATACAGAGATCCAACAGCAGACTAGAGGATCCCAAGAATCAAGTCAAAGATTTGAAATATGAGAAAGCAAAAAACACCCATCCTGAAAAGCAAAAAGAAAAAAGAATCCAAAAATATGAAGATAGTGTAAGGAGACTCTGGGACAATTTCAAACGTACCAACATCCGAATCATGGGGGTGCCAGAAGAAGAGAGAGAGCAAGATACTGAAAGCCTATTAGAAGAAATCATGACAGAAAACTTCCCCTACCTGATGAAAGAAATAGACTTACAAGTCAAGGAAGTGAAGAGAACCCCAAATAAGTGGAATCCAAAGAGGACCACACCAAGACACATCATAATTAAAATACCAAGGGCTAAAGACAAAGAGAAAATCTTAAAAGCAGCAAGAGAAAAACAGTTAGTTACCTACAAGGGAGTACCCATACGACTGTCAGCTGATTTCTCAACAGAAACCATGCAGGCCAGAAGGGAGTGGCAAGAAATATTCAAAGTGATGAATAGCAAGAACCTACAACCAAGATTACTCTACCCAGCAAAGCTATCATGTAGAATTAAAGGTCAGATAAAGAGCTTCACAGACAAGAAAAAGCTAAAGGAGTTCATCACCACCAAACTAGGATTATATGAAATGCTGAAGGATATTCTTTAAGAAGAGGAAGAAGAAGAAAAAGGTAAAGATAAAAATTATGAACAACAAAGTGACAACAAATAAATATCTATCAACAAGTGAATCTAAAAATTAAGTCAGAATAAACTGGTGAATATAATAGAAGCAGGGGCATAGAAAGGGAGTGGACTGACAATTCTCGGGGGGAAGGGGGTGTGAGCGTGGTGGGAAGAGATTGGACAAAAATCTTACACCTATGGATGAGGACAGTGGTGGGGGGTAAAGGCATGGGGTGGGGTGGGAACCAGGTGGAGGGGAGCTATGGGGGGAGAAAAGAGGAACAACTGTAATAATCTGAACAATAAAGATTTATCTTAAAAAAAAAAGAATCCATAACCAGGCTAAAGAACAGGTCTTCCCACAGAATATAAGAGCAATAGAACTACTGGTGATAATACTTTACATTTATAGAGCATTTTTCACCTTTAAAGCCCTTTATAAATATTAACTAATTAATTCCCTTAGCAACCAAGTACTTACTTTGCTTGCTTCTAGGCATAAAGTCAGTAATGGACTGAATTATAAATCTCCCTGGGGAGTGATTTGACATCTTTTCCAAATATACAACCTTGGTTGAGATGCTTTTTTTGTCCAATTCTCAAGTCAAATTTCAAAAATCACTATAAAAGAATGGAGAAAAAATAAAAAAGAATTTTAGTCACAGCCAATGCACCCCATGTCAGCCTGCCTTTGCTGAAGGCAGGTAATGTTTTCAGCACTGAATCTCATCTATGGCTTTCTAGGTATCAGCCATGCCCTAGATGCTACCATCTCTGATGCTCAAACAGAAAATTCTAGAAATAAGCACCCTTGATTCTATTTCTATGTATTTAAAAATAAAACTGACATCAACACTAATATTGTTATGGGCTCTTACTGCTTCCAGTGTATTCTTCTCTTCCCTTTTTGAGTGTCAATCAATATGCTAGCAAAAACAACGGGTAAAATATACTGCCCTCCTCTTTCCCACCTCTCTACACTTCCTCTTTGTTTTGGTCTAGTGCCCACGGGCCACATGCAAATACAAATATTGTATTTGTTCCTGTTTTGTTTTTTTACTTCAAAATAAGATATGTGCAGTGTGCATAGGAATTTGTTCATAGTTGTTTTTTTTAAACTATAGTCTGGCCCTCCAACGGTCTGAGGGACAGTGAACTGGCCCCCTGTTTAAAAAGTTTGAGGACCCCTGGCTCTAGTCCCACTGGTTATCATGGTTTCTGATAAACAGTAGTTGCTCAATAAATGCTGAATGAACATGTGAAACTTTGAGAACTTGAGGAGTTCAGTATTGTACAAAGCACAAGTATGCCAAATAAAGTCACTTGTTCCCAAGGCACCTCCCCAGTGGCCTCTACAACTGGAAAGGTGATTAACTACGCTTCACCTGTTCTAGGGACCCATCCTTTTTAACCTAGAAGCTGGGGTTGGCAGTTTGTGGGCAGAAGCTGTCTCCCTCAGATGCTACAAGGGAAAAACACAAAGGCCATAAAAGTCCTTACTCAACATAAAGGCAGATCAGTGGGCCCACCTTTCATGTTTTCAGATCTGCCTGTAAGATACAGATCACTCTTCTTGGAGGCCCCTTCCCCCCCCCCCCCCCATCCATGATTCTTTGATTTTTATCTTAAGCAGACGTTGCTTTAGAGCAGTTGACTGGGCAGTGGTTTACCCTGGGTGTTTGGTCAGGCCCCATACTCTTCTGAGATGTCTCTGATTTTAGAACAGATCTGGGAAATTGTCAGGGATTCCAGCTAGTCTGGGTTCCTGAGCTACACAACACGGACCTGGATGGCCACCGAACGATGGCCACCGAACCTTCCTCAAACTACCTATTGGGAATAATTCAAAGATGAGCCAAGCCACTGGAATCCTTTCCACTGCGATAGTTCTGGGGGAATCCTCAGACATTTGAGAGTTTCAAGAATCTATCTAATTCAGCTCTGTCTCAGAACTGACCTAGCTGTCAGCTGGGGGCGGGGGTATGGGTGGTCCAGGGTGGGCTACAATTTACTTCTCCACTGAGGCCGCTCTGTGGTGCTTCTTTATTTCTCCCAATTAAAACACAAGTCATTTGGTCCAACCACTCAGGTGCCTTTATTTGCTAATCTTCTAATAGATAGTTCTTTATTTTTTAATGTTTATTATTCTTTGGTTTATTTTATTTTAATCATCACCTGAGGATATGTTTTTATTGATTTGAGAGAAAGAGGAAGGGAGAGAGGGAGAGAGAGAGAGAAAGAGAAAGAGAGAGAAAGAGAGAGAGAGAGAGAAACATCAATATGAGATGTGCCCCAACCTGGGACTGAATCCACAACCTGGGTATGTGCTCTGACTGGGAATGGAACCTTTTTTTTAAAACCTCTGGTGTATGGGACAACACTCCAACCAACTGAGCCACGCCGGCCATGGATAATAAATATTTCTTATTCAGAGTTTTGTACAGACAGGGAAAGAGTTGCTAACACCTGTTGAGCACTTAATCCCAGACTCAGTGCGGTGTTCTTGGAGACACTCTCATTTAAGTGCCACAGCTACCCTGCAGGCAGCATGTGGCAAAGCACCTCAAATCCAGCATGTCTGACACAGAACCGCAGTCTGCTTCTCCATCAGAATCCCTGAGTTCAGTGAATGGCACCACCCTTCTCCCAGTAGTGTGAGCCAGAAACCCGGGTTTCTGGGTGTCAGCCTCCATACTTGCCGTTCTCTAACCCCATATCCAAGGGCCACTGGCTTGACCTCCTAAGCATGTCTTGATTCCATCTGCTTGTTTTCCCTAGTCATGGTCAAACCTTTCTCCACTAGAATACAAGCTTCATGAGAACAGGAACCTCATCTGTCTTGTTTTCTGCTCCAACAACAGGCCTAGAACAGTGCCTGGAACACGGTAAGTCCAGCTGAGTGAATGATTGAATAAATGAGTGAGTGCTGTGCTTCCATCCCAGCGACTGCCACCTCTTGCTTAGGTTGCTGCAGCAGCCTCTTGCCTGGTCTCTCAACATCCACTCTTGGCCCCTCCAATTATGTCTGCACTCTGTAGCCAGCTTGATTCTCTAAAAGCATCCCTAATCACTCTCCTGCCTAATGGCCTGCTAGGGTTCACAATTGAGACCACACGCCTGCAAAGTCAAGTACGGTCAGCCCCACCCATTTCTCAGAGCCTTTGTTTGGGACATTTTTCTCCACCAACCCCACCCTCCATCCCTTCACCTACCATGGCTCCCACATATCCTTTCAATCCTATCCATCCTCAAAGCAGTTTCTTTCTGCACCCTTTCCTGGCAGCTTGGTCTGGGTCTCAGGACCCTTTGTCCTTTCCTTTTATATGACCTGTTATAGTTTGCAATTATATAACAATTTCCTCTTTTTTTCAGTAACCGACTGACTCCTCTATTACGCAGGAACACCAGCTCTGTTCTAGCTTTGGGCTGAGCACAGATTATTTGCTGGAAGTACTGGTCCACCTCCATTTGATTCTGCAGCTCCATCCTCCACCCTTCCCTGCCCTGGCTCATGCCCTGTGAGGCTGATCCAAATGAACTGCGTGCCCCGGGCTCATCACCCCTTCATCTCTAACTGGCTTTGGCCCAGGGGAGGCACCATAGGAGCTGGGAGAGTGGCTGGAGGGAGATCAGGGTCTTGTTCCCTCCCCATGTGTGGGCTGCCATTGCCTGTGGGTGTTCTCCTTTTCTCAGCAGCTTCCAACAACATGCTTACATTGGCTTTCCACTGCAGCCAGTCCCTGAACCGGGTCCCCCACCTCCCTGCTCACATCTTGGTAAAAATTCTGATTAAACCCTCCCTAGTACCACTTGGATTGTGCTGTGGCTCTCCTGCCAAGACCTGAGATGCCTGAGCAGTGATTTTGCTCTTGCCTCTTGCTCCATCCTCTCTCTGGGTTACCCATCCTGGTTCTGCCGCTGACTTGTGCTCGTGTCTGTCCATCCAGACCAGCCTTGTTCTGGTCTTCCTGGTGTACAAATCTGCTCATAGTTGCTGGAAATGGGCAAAGCTGAGTCCTGAGGGTAGAGTGAAAACATTGCATTTTCTACTGTTTTTAATCCTGCCATTTCTAGTCTAATTGCTTTTGTCTCGAACCAGGATGCCCAGGCAATGTGGCCAGCATTCTCTTGTGTGGCTCTTGTGGTTCTCCATACTTTGCACAGACACACTCGTGATGCCGTCTGCTCAGTGCTGGGAAGTGCGGAGCCATACAGCTGTCTGGCTCCAGTGACTTCCAGCATTCTCCTCGTTTCTCACGGCTTTCTCTGGTTATGTCCACTTTCTCATGAAGTCCTTGTTTATAATAAAGTTCTGTTTTTACAAAGCCTTTGCTTGTAGATATTCCCTACTCCTACCTTCCTGCTGCATGTAAGTTACAGTGTCAGCACATGCAGAACCCAGATATCTCCCAACACTTGATAATAACAGGACTTGAAGCCAGGTTCCCTTGGAAAGCCCCTGCACTGTTTGGGACACTGGAGCTTGGGGGAGAGGTGAAGACAACAGCATTATGCCCGTGAAAGCGTCCTGGCTCATGGTGGATGTGGTGAGATGTCACAGCTGCTGGAATCCGATGGACCTGGTCCTAATGGCAGCTGTACCAGCCACTGGGCTGCCCAGGCACAGAGCTGGGAAGTGCAGAGCCAGCACCCACCCCTTGGAGTGCTAGATTCTCCCTGAACCTTGGGTTTCTCATCTGTGAAATGAGCTCAGCATATCTAGCATGCAGGGCTGTTGGGAGGGCCCAGTGATTAGTCATGCGGCCATATAATGACATTTCAGTCAACGATGAACCACATATAGGACAGTGGTTCCATAAGATTATAATGGAGCCAAAAAGTCCTATCACCAATGAGTTCACAGTCATCCTCACATATTACCCACATGTTTGCTGTGATGCTGGTGTAAACAGACCTACTGTAAACAGACAGGGATGGAATGAGATGGCCACTGCGCTGCCAGTCCCATACAAGTACAGTACATACAACTGCAGCAATGGGCTATGCCATCTAGGTTTGCTTAAGTGCCTCTCTCATGTTGGTACATAGACAACACTGCCGAATGACACATTTCTCAGAACATATCCCATTGTTGAGCAGCTCAGGACTGTGCTGGAGGATGCATATAAGACCTTAACTGGGCACTTAGTAAATACTCATAACGGCCAGTTCCCCTTCTTCCCCTTTCATGATCGTAAATGTTCTCAGGTACCTATCCCAGGCCCTGTTTCTGTAAAAGCCAGCCAAGTGTCTATGTGGATATTCAGGTCCACTGGGAGAGGACCACCCCCACCCCAGGTGCAATGAGCCCACAGCCACACAAATCAAATGCATGCTACTTACTGAACAGCACATGCAACCCAGCTTTGTTGCCATGGACAACAGTGACTGCCCTATTAATTGGAACGCTGCTGTATTCTCTTTCACAATGAAGAGAAAGGGAACAAGTCTTAATGAGGAGTGGGTATAAAGGGACTCATGGCACCAGGACATCCCAAATACCAAATGTGAATGCTAACGCTGCCAGAGGTAGCCCACTGAGACCAGCATGCTAGCCAGGTGGCCTCATCGCTAGCCCTTTGCCAGCTGGTCTGGGAACATCCCCGTCTACTGCTACTGCAGAAGTTTGGAGGGGGCTCATAGAGCCCGGAGCCTGACCTCTCAAATAGGCAGGTGGCTGGGCCTTCCCCTCCCTGTCTCAGGCTGCATTGAAGTGTTCTGACTGTATCGCTGTTCCTCCCCACACACCACGGCAGACAGGGAGGGAATGAGATGGCCACTCCTCAGGCTGAGTTGGGACTCATCCCGCTCCAGAGAAACAGCTGGCTCCAGACACACAGCTGAGCAGGGCAGAGCACTTTATCTGGGTGGTTCTGAAAAATATGTAGCCTTAGGAATCCTAGAATAAAGAAAAAGCGTCCCCTCCTAGTGAACAGCACAGTGACAGGGACCTCAAGGTGAGATTGAGACCTGAATGTCAAGCAGACAGAGTCTTCCTAGGACAAGCTGTGAAGATGCTGCCAGGGAGGCAGTGCTGTGCTCTCAGGAAGCGGGTGAGCAGCTCTGGAGGGGGAGGTGTTTGGGGGGCACCCAACCTCCAGGTGGGAGTCAGGTAGAGGGTCTTGTAGTAGGGGGATCGAGGGGCCAGATGGGGCCAATGATCCAAACCCCAAAGGCGGCGAGGGGTCCAAAATGGGGGTGGGGGAGCTAGGACACGGGCAACATGGTTTGTCTGTAAGATAGCAGGATGCCTCTTCCAGGTTCTGGAGGTGGAAGAGAGAGGAGACCTGGCCCTGGCCCCAGATCCAGTGTGGGTATTGTGCACCCTGTGGAGAGGCACAGGAAGCAGGGACTGAGGACATGAGAGACCGAAGCTGAGAAGGGAAGTGGTTCTTCTCTAGTTCAGTCCTGCTGTCCAAGCCTGCGCAAAGAGAGATGTTAGAGGGGCAGGGGCCCAGCTCACCACTGGACGGCTTGGGAGGGGGGATGGCGAAGGCTGTAATGAATAAAGTGCCTCATATCTGTCTTCTGCCTCCCTGGGGCCTGCAGAGCAGGAGTTGGCATGGAGACTGTTCTAGCTGCACTATGGTGACAAGGGGTGATTTTGCGTCAAGAGCACTCCCAGGATATGGGCGGGGGGTGGGGGGGGTGCTGTGGGGAGATGAGGCCACACTGCTCTGGGATGGGGATGCAGCCGCCTGCTTTGGGAGTCCCTCCCCTGCTCACCATTACCACCGAAAAAAGAAACATTTGTAGAAATCGGAACACCTTTGTGAAAATTAGTAGTTCCTGACCAGACATGATTAGAAAGAAGCTCCTATTTAAACAGTTAACATCAGGAATAGATTTATAAACCAAAGCCACCGTTGGTAAATGTGCTGATGAACTTGAGGTTGGGCTCTAGCTTAATAGTCTGACTTTGGCTGTGAACAAGTAAATAAGCAAGTGCCTCAGATGTATGGGCGTGGCAGAATATTTTGTGTGAAATCACATTATTTCATAGTAATATACAATTTTTTCAAATTTCTATTATGTGTTTGAAAAGTTATCCCCCCCCCCCAAAAAAAAACAACACAAAGAACCTGGACCTTATTTCATTTAAAAGACAAACATAAATCCAAATATGAAAATTGGATTAACCCTTTAAAAAACAGACATTTGAGGAGGCAGTTGTAATTTTTTTTTAATAAAGTGATTTGTAAAGTAGAATTTTCATCCCTAAAAGGCAGAGCATTGGTTCAGAATCTGACACTTGGGGCTAGGGCCTGGGAAGAGAATATTTCTTACCTGCTACTTGATCCTTTAACTCCATTTTCTCTTTCCTAAACACCCCCTTTAAAATATCAGCCTTTTAGCAACTCTTCCCTGAGTGGTTTTATCTTCTGAGCTCTTAATTGTCCATTTACTTAGCAAACCTACTTTGCTTGGGGTTGGTGGATCTGTTTAGTATTGTTCTCGTAGAAAGATCTTTCTTTACAAAATGTTATCAAGTGCCTGCTTCAAAGACCATTACCTGGATTTTTTTTTTTCCCCACTGCAGCAAATATCCGATAATGGGTTTTCCTTAAATTGTACTTCTTCCTACCGCCCCACCCCCCACCTCCACCCTCCCTCACCCATGCATTTTCAGTGCCTTTTTGTCTCTCTGTGTCTTAAGTGCTGTGGGGGCAGAAAGTCTCAAGAGCTCAGCCAGGCCCATTCCACCTGCCAAGGCCATTCCCAGGGCATCAGGGATAGTGCCAGGAGGAACGTGGTAATGAGGATTGTGGCCTCCACCAGAGGGTCGTGGCTCTGCTCCCCACATCCCCCGGTTCTTATGACCTTTGAGAGGACCTTCCGGGGTGAAGGATATGGGTACCCGGGGAGCACCCCACACAGAGCCAAGATGCCCCATTGGTGGTGCAAGGTCCTATTCAGGCACCATCCACCATCTCCCCGGTGAGCAGGGGCGGGGAGTGGGTGGGCAGTGAGGCCTGAGCGGCCTGGGGAAATGCCTCAGCTCCCTCGGAAGACACCCAGTCTTCACCCAGAGTTCAAAGGCCTGGGAGAGGCATTCAGCACTGGTTTGTTCTTGGTCTTGGTGTTGCAATGAATCACCACGCCCTCTTTGCTTTCCATTTTAAAATGAATACATGAATAATACTCTTAATATTTTCTGTTTTAAAAGAAATGCAGAAAGTTAAGACAGACTGTGGCTGTTGTGTGGTTTCCATCAGATTTTTCCCCTTAAAAAACATCTCTCTCTCTCTCTCTCTCTCTCTCACACACACACACACACACACACACACACACACTCAGAGATAAGTACTTCCACTATCAAACTCTAACCCAGTCACATGGGAGGACAAGGAAAAACTCTGTATTGATGTTTTTGAACAAGATTCCATTGGAAGAAAAGGAAGACAAGAAAAAACAGTGAGTGGAAGTTAATTATCTCTCTTGGAAATTTTCAGGAACATTGGAAAGATAAAATATGAAAGAGCAGAACAAAATTTTTGTGGTGAAATAAACCAGGCTACCAGCTGTGTGAAAGAGAGAGAGAGAGAGTGAAAGAGAGAGAGAGAGAGAGAGAGAGAGAGAGAGAGAGAGAGAGAGGATGCCCATGGCATTCCTTTTGCTGCTGTTTATGGAGGCTGAGCAGAGGGTGGGGCGTGGGGTGGAGTGCCCTCAGTGTGTAAATCTGGGCCTGCCTTTTCTCAGGGCTGCTAGGGAGGAGCATGTGGGTGTGATCCTTTTGTTCCTTTGGAAGAAAAAAATGTGCTCTGGGTAAAAATAGTATTTTAAAGTTTTTAAAAATAAAAATACCGCATTGGAGCTGATGACGTGGGAGCTGTTTTCCCTGGTGGCACTTGGAGAGTGATTGAATGGGGAAGGCTGGCGTCTCCCTGCTCCACCCGCCTTCCCCAGGCACCTCCCCCTGCCTGCGTTTCCCTCAGCAGCAGCATCTGGGGACTGAGCCCGAGATTTCCACTTCTTTCTCCTGTCATTCACCTTTAGAATCTCAAGGGATTTCCCTGCTCAGGACATTTCCCAGGAGGCAGGGAGACCGTGCCTGAGCTGCGTGGGACTGAGCTGCCTCCCTCTGCTCCTGTTTCTCAAAATGTCCCTCACTGCCTCCGCTGGTGCTTGTTGGAGTCTCTGCTCCTGGCTTCACCCCCACGCTCTGTTTTATCCTGTTTAGTCTCCTCTTATTTTAATTAAGAATCCCAAATCTTTTCATTACATCTCCATGTTTCTAGTTTACAGGTTTTGTCTGTCTTATTTTCAGCAGCAGCATCTTCTTCATTGGAATATGGCATTTTAAGAAAGATTCTGCTCTATCGGGAAAGAAGTTTTGTCCAGGAAACAATCTCTTTCTTCATGATTCTGGGGCAGGAGGTACCTGGAGTGCCAGGGCGTCTGGACCTGTCCCTTCTTTGACCCCCAAAGCACTTTTTAAAAATGACACTTCACTTTGAGGCAAGAACTGGCTCTTATATTGAGACAGGATAGAAAGAAGTTAGGAAAAAATTCTGACAAATAGAATGAGAAAGTAGGAGTGGACATCACAGGCTGATAAGATGTTAGATCCTCTCATCAGAGCCCCCTCCTTCATCCATGATTAAAGGGAAAACAGTTTATGGCAAGAAACCCCTGTGGTGGTCAGAGAAGGCAACAACAGGCCTGGCTAAAACCCAATCAAGCCAAGATGGAGGAAAATGAACCAGAGAACAACCCAAAGCTCATTATACCTTTACTAGATGCCAGGTGCATGGAATTTGTGCACGGGTAGGGTCCCTAGGCCTGGCTGGTGATCAGGGCTGATCTGTGGGGCCACCGGCGGGGTGATCGGGGCCCTCACTTACACCCACTTTGACTGGCCTGGGGCCAGTGGGCTGGGGGCAGCTCCTGCATTAAGTATCTTCCCCCTGGTGGTCAGTGTGCATCATAGCAACCGGTTGTTCCTCTGGTCATTTCACCATTAGGTCTATTTGCATATTAGGCTTTTATTATATAGGATTATAATAAAAACTGACACCACAAGTAGAGAAGGGTCAAGGAGGATGAACACTGTTATACTTCTGGAATGGACCATATTAGTAACAAGCCCCCTACTCAACCAAAAGGTGGAGTCAGAACTTGGTGCCATAAAGTTCAGAAACAACCCAGCTTGGAAACATATAGAATCCCAAGAACTGATGAACCCAGTGCACATCTCACTCGTAAGTTCGCTGGCATCCACGTGGACCTGTACTTCCACTTCTTTCATAGCAACTTGCAACCAGGGGAGCAGCAATGGCAACAGCTCACCCTGGGCGCACCCCCTGAACCTGTCTTCAGGAACCTGAGTCCTAGCTTCTTTTTCTCTACCTCAATAAAACTTGCTTTCACTCTCCCTCAGACTCATTCTTGAATTCTTTCCTGTGTAAGTCAAGACCCTGGAGATCCCAGACTGCTGAGGGCAGAGACCACCCTGGCTCGATGAACTGGTTGGGTGACAACATGAGCTAAATACACAATCAATAAAAATAAAAAGCTCCTGGCTTTTTAGTTGCCTGGCAATTGGTAGGCACTTCCCCTCTGCACACTCATGGGTCCTAATTTATAGCACTTGGCCCAGCCCCTACATAGTCCAGGTGCTCAACCAGTGGGTTGCTCCTTGCACCTAACCTTGGAGGAAGGAAGATGTGGATTGTGCTCTTGAAACCTAGTCACATCATTTTAGAGGGTCCTGCTTATAAATAAAATTCGTAATAGCTAACCTCAGAGCTCTCATAATCCAACCCTTCTTAGTTTTATAGATGAGGAAAATGAGACTCAGAGGTGTGAGTTACTTGCCCAATATGCAGTTGGTTGGTCTGAGAAGGTACTATAAGCCAGATATCTGGGTTCTTTATTCACTAGGCCACAATGCCTCCACCACAGTGCACTAAGACAAAAGCCATTGGGTCACTTCAAGCAACTTTTTGTAAGAGTTGCCTAAAAGGTTTAATTGAGCTATTTTATAAAGAAAAAAATATGCACATCTGTGTGTATTTTTGTAACAACTTTAAACTCAGTGTGACTGCATGCAAGCTCCAGCTCCTTCAAGTTACTGAGGAGACTCAGTGACTGGTAGCCAGAGTGGAGCAGGGATAGTATGATATCTTCTTCTCAACTTGACTGGCTTCTGAAAATATCCCTGAAAATTCAAAATAAGCTCCCTTTTCTGTTGTATAAATCAGAACAGATAGGGATTTTTCACTTCCTTTGACAATAGGCCCCCTTTTAATGCATCTGGAGCAGTCAGTTCCACAGCTGTTCATCACACACCCACCGCTTGCAGGCACACTCATGATGCTATAAGGCAGTGATTCTCAACCTTCCTAATGCCGCGACCCTTTAATATAGTTCCTCATGTTGTGGTGACCCCCAATTTCATTGTTATAAATTGAACATAATTAAAGCATAGTGATTAATCACAAAAACAATATGTAATTACATATGTGTTTTCCGATGGTCTTAGGCGACCCCTGTGAAAGGGTCGTTTGACCCCCAAGGGGTCACGACCCACAGGTTGAGAACCGCTGCTATAAGGTCATGGCCCAGGGAAGCTGGTCTGCAGCCTTGTCTGCTCAGAGCTGGATATGGGAGCCAACTCTTAAACTATGTGCCACCCTCAGGCCTGCCTGTGACCTGCCCCTTGTCCTGGTCTTCACTTTTAAAAAAATATATATATTTATTCATTTCAGAGAGAGAGAGAGAGAGAGAGAGAGAGAGAGAGAGAGAGAGACATCAATGATGAGAGAGAATCATTGATCAGCTGCCTCCTGCATACCCCACACTGGGGATAAAGCCCACAACCCAGGCATGTGCCCTTAACTGGAATAGAACCTGGGACCCTTCAGTCCACAGGCCAACACTCTATCCACTGAGCCAACCCAACTAGGGCCTGGTCTTCACTTTTGAGTGATGGTCAGCCTGCTAAAGTATACAATGGCTGACCAGAATCAGGTAAGGGAAAATCATTTTCATTTCTGGGCATAGACATCATATCAGTGGCTTACTGGGGTGGGTATTGGTATGGACAACAGGTAAACAGGCCCTGGCCTTCAGTCAGGCAGCTGAAGCATATTGGGATGGAGTGACTTTGAAGAGCTGATTACACAATGCTGGTGGCACCATGGTTTCTAACTTGGAGGGCATAGGGCAGTGACATGTTTGGAAAGGGAGGCAAGGGAGGGGTCCCTGAGTGCACTTGGCAAGTACATGGTTCCTACTGAGGTTGTGCATTTCTTGGTTTGGTTCTGGGGGCACCTGGGTGGAAAATTACTGTGGGGACGGTGGCTGCCACCCTTCTTTTTTTTAAAATATATTTTATTGACTTTTTACAGAGAGAAATGGGAGAGGGATAGAGAGTTAGAAAACACCGATGAGAGAGAAAACATCGATCAGCTGCCTCCCTGCACACCCCCTACTGGGGATGTGCCCGCAACCAAGGTACATGCCCTTGACCGGAATCGAACCTGGGAACTTTCAATCTGCAGGTCAACGTTTCTATCCCACTGAGCCAAACCAGTTAGGGCTGTCACCCTTCTAAGTTACCTTTGGGCAGCCAATGCTGCTGTGGGCAAAAACTGGCACTCTCACTGTCTCCCTTCACAATGTCTCTGAGTCACATGAGGGGAAAATAAGTGAATATTGCTTATAGGCTTGAACTCCTTGCACATGAAAAACATGCCAACAGGACAGAGAAACCAAGATGGCGGCAGAGGTAAACACTGGAAATTGCTGCCTCGCACAATCACTTCAAAAATACAACTAAAAGACAAAATAGACATCATCCAGAACCACAGGAAGGCTGGCTGAGTGGAAATTTTACAACTAGAAGGAAAGAGAAAAGCACACTGAGACTCAGAGGAGGTGCGGAAGTAAAGTGCAGAGGTACAGAGGCGCATGTGGAAAGGGCTGGCAACTGAGGACGTGGTTGTCTTTTTCAATCGGGAGGGAGTCTCAAGCTCCCGACTGCTCTGAACTCCAGTTATGGGTGAGTCTCTGGGGACCCAGACTCATACGGGGAGAAACTGGACTGTCTGGCATCGGTCAGAACTCAAGGGTGGCTTCCTCTCAGAGAAGCTTGCAGCGATTACCGGGACACTGAGACGCAGGGCCTTTTAGGGTAGGACTGAGGAGTAGCCATAGCTGCTTGCTCTGCCCTGTTGATTCCCTGAGACCCCGCCCCACCCAAGCTGAGCGCAGAGGCTTTTGCATATGAAAGGCCTGGCCCTTTGCAATCTGAAAATTACCTAACAAATTCTAGCTGGGTCAGAGAGACCCAGAACTTCCAAAAGAAGGCCCAAGACCCCACAGCAGCTTGCATTGCTTCACAGCTGGGCCTCATCTGGGCATCTCCAAATCCCAAACAAAGAAGAGGAATATGCTGATCTCTCCATAGCTCCTGCTGGGTAGCCTCAGGCAGAGGCTAAATTAGCACCTCCTTAGAGATCCAAGAGCCAGTGTACCCAGTGCTCAGAGTGGGACAATCCAGATTACAACTCATCAGATCCATAAGGGACACACTCAGAGGGCAGACTCAGTGAGCACCAAAGCCCTACTGAAGCAAGTCTTGCTCCAGAAGGGTGTCTCCAGCACAGAAGTTCTCCCACTGCAGACACAGCTGATTCTCACAGCCAATTGGCCTGGAGGTCAATTCCTCCCAGTGATACCTACAACAATCAAGGCTTAACTACAACAAGACTGTGCACAAAGCCCACAAACGGGTGCACCAAGAGTGTCCACCTCAGGTAATTGGGGAGGCTGAGCCACTGGGCCCTATAGGACACCTAGCACAGAAAGTCACTCTATCAACACAGGGAAGCAGCCAAAATGAGGAGACAAAAAAACAGGTCACAAATGACAGAAATGGAGGAAAGCAAACTCCTGGATATAGAGTTCATAACCACGGTTATAAGGTTACTCAAGAATTTTCTAGAAACCGCCGATAAGTTTAGTGAGACCCTCAAGAAATCTAGTGAGACCCTCGAGGTTATGAAAAAGGACCAACTAGAAACTAAGCAGACACTGACTGAAATAAAGAATATTATACAGAGTTCCAACAGCAGACTAGAGGATCGCAAGAATCAAGTCAAAGATTTGAAATATGAAGAAGCAAAAAACACCCAACCGAAAAAACAAAAAGAAAAAAGAATCCAAAAATATGAAGGTAGTGTAAGGAGCCTCTGGGACAACTTCAAGCATACCAACATCCGAATTATCAGGGTGCCAGAAGAAGAGAGAGAGCAAGATATTGAAAACCTATTTGAAGAAATAATGACAGAAAACTTCCCCTACCTGCTGAAAGAAATAGACTTACAAGTCCAGGAAGCACAGAGATCCCCAAACAAAAGGAATTTAGAGAGGACCACACCAAGACACATCATAATTAAAATGCCAAGAGCAAAAGACAAAGAGAGAATCTTAAAAGCAGCAAGAGAAAAACAATCAGTTACCTACAAGGGAGTACCCATAAGACTGTCAGCTGATTTCTCAACAGAAACTATGCAGGCCAGAATGGAGTGGCAAGAAATATTCAAAGTGATGAATACCAAGAACCTACAACCAAGATTACTTTACCCAGCAAAACTATCATTCAGAATTGAAGGTCAGATAAAGAGCTTCACAGATAAGAAAAAGCTAAAGGAGTTCATCACCACCAAACCAGTATTATATGAAATGCTGAAAGGTATCCTTTAAGAAGAGGAAGAAGAAGAAAAAGGTAAAGATACAAATTATGAACAACAAATACATATCTATCAACAAGTGAATCTAAAAATCAAGTGAATAAATAGTCTGATGAACAGAATAAACTGGTGAATATAATAGACCTCGGGGGCATAGAAAGGGAGTGGACTGACTATTCTCGGGGGGGGA
>NW_005871067.1:686313-731875 GCF_000147115.1 Myotis lucifugus | reverse complement strand
TTAAGGCAGAGGGTGGGTGGACCCAGTTGAGGGGAGCTATGGGGGAAAAAAAGAGGAACAACTGTAATAATCTGAACAATAAAGATTTAATTTTAAAAAAATAAAATAAAAAACAAACAAACAAACAAAAAACCTGCCAACAGCCTGGGGAATTTCTAAGTCTTATCTGAAAGACCCAGAGTGACTTAAGGAAAAGGCTGGAAGCACCCTGAGGTGGGCAGAACATGTCAGTGACAAGAACACTGGAGTGTGGGTGGCCAGGATGGAGGGGAAAGAACAGGAGCACCATGGAGGAGAGGCTGTAGGGGACAGGGCCACCAAAATTGAATAGCTGAACCCCTAAGCTCTTTATGGTCCCTACAGAGGTGGGACCTGGAGAAGCAGGAAGAAGCAATCATATTTGACTGTGATGTAGTACTCATGTATACAACCAACCATGGCCATTAATCCTCTTCTGTTTATATTGTCTGACTCAGATATGGCCCCAAATTTCTGCCACTTTATTGCATATTGTGCTTGCTTTTGTCATGGAGACCGAAAAGTGTGGGACACTTTTCAAAGGCCAAATAGCGTGATGGCTTGCCCCCCATCAGGAGAAGCTCATAGTAACATCAACCTTCCTGCTTAAAGGTGAATTGTGATAGTCGTTCTCCATGTTTTATGGTGCTCTAGGGGTCACCCGCCATGTTCACCCTCACGGCCTCATTCCCTCCCTACCATCCCTCTGAGAAGCAGGTCAGCAAAATGAGTATGGGACTTTGGAATCAGACCACTCTGGCTGTAAATCCCAGCTCTTCCAGTTACTCTATTTTGGGTAAGAAACTAATGAGGCAAAATGTCCTCCTCTGGAAAATGGGGATTATCACACTTACTTCATCAGGACAAAGAAGGTTTTGGGGCACATTTGAAATTTCGGGGCAAATTAGAACAAGATGCCTTTTCCTCAAGATCTTTTAGTTCCATTCGTCAGAAAATGACTGTAGCCTGTGATGACCATGATGTGAATGCTGCCCCTGAGATGGGGTCCCTTTTGCAGTCCCAGGGAGATTCTGGCCGAGGATGGCAGTGAGGTACACATGGGCTCTCAGCAGTCACTGGGCAGAAAGCTCTTGTCTCCAGTCTGTCTCAGGAGGAAACCTGAGAAGACCTAACCCCAACTCTGCTAACTTCTCCTCCAGCTCCCCTTCCTTCGTGCTTTAAATCTGCCTTCAGAAAATATACCTCTCTTTTAGTAGGCCACCCAGCTATGCATTTTGTCAAAAGTAAAAATGTAGATACACTTAAACTTTCCACAGGAATCAGTCAGCTTTCTCTAAACTAAAATACTGAATTTTGAAGAGCAAATAGTTCTCAGGAAGATGGTGAGCCAGCCCAAAATGGGGCTCCCACACTGCCAGCGTCTGCCCACTCCATTAGTGATCTTGATGGAATGACTCAGCCTCTGGTGATTCAGCTCCTTTATATGTAAAACAGAACAATACTCATAATTCTTGCAGAGATATTATCAGATAGAATCTATGAGCTTTTCAAAGAACACTGAGAGCCAGAGGTAAATGGTACCAAAAACAGCAGGTGAGCATTGCTATTGTTATCAAAGAATCGCCAATGTTCATGTAAAAACATTTTGAAGGTCTCTTTCAAAGAATCCTACCTAGTGGAAATAATTAAATTTGCCCAAGGAGGAAGTATAAAGGACGTGTAATGCTTCATTCATTCAGCCATTCAATAATTTTTCATTGAGATTCTTCTGTGCGCCCAGCAAGGGGGTTGCAGTGATGAACAAGAAACACACAGGCCTTTCCTCTAGGAGCTTACAGATCAGTGGGCATGTGACATGGAACCTAGAAAGAGCAGATGGAGAAGTCCCAACATTATTGGAGGTAATAGAGAGCAAGACTCATTTGCTTGAGTACCATTTTCCCTTTTACTTTGATCTTCTTGCTGTCCGTGAAGAAAGTTATAATGAGAATCTGCTGTTTTGTCTGCCCAACATACAACCCCTCTCTGGCAAAGCATCTGATCATGGACCACTCCCTACTCCCAGCCTATGGGGTTGGCATGGGGAGACCTCAGTCCTGGGATTCAGCATATGGGTATGTGTCCCAGGGTGGAGCAAGTAAGCTCTTCATCTGCCTGGCTACATGGGCTGTTGCAGGAATAAGATTCCCAGATAAAATACAGAATGCTTATATAATTTGATTCAAAGTTAAGTTTGTATTTAGGCAAATAAATAATTTCTTGTATGTGTCTCAAAAATCATGTGGAATATACTTATACTAAGAAATTATTCATTGTTTATCTGAAATTCAAATTTAATTGGGGCCTCTTATATTTTTATTAGCTAAATCTGGCAAGCATATTCAAGAGTGACGTTGAGAGCCCTCTCTGGGACATTTCTGGAATTATTAGCAAATAAGCACTTTTTCCCCACTAGACTTGGTGATAGTTGCTATTACCAATCTCTGGGAGAGTCTTCCTGAGAAAGGGCATGGCAGCCAAGCAGAGCTGAGACGGGAAGAAACGTGCCTGAAATATATGTAGAGTCTCTAGATCTCTACATATGATGAGCCCCTAGCCTTTCCAGTCAGGTGAGCCTATCTTGTCCCTTTGCCCTTGTAATTGTCCTGAACATACATTCTCAGTGCTGTACTGCTGCTCTAATTCCCCCAATTTTAGGGACTTTCTATCAAAATTGTTCCCATTCCTCCAAAAAATCAAATCAATTTTAATCTCTGCAGAAATTATTCTCAGACTTTTCCAAAAAGACTGCCCCAGTGTTTACAGGACCACATAGACAGATTGCTTTGTTTCCTGAATGTAATATGTCTCCAAAGACTTTGCTTATTTAAAGCCGTGGATGCTCCCTGGGCTTCAGTCTCTCAGTGTCGCATGAAACCTCGATAGTGTCCTGGAGTGGATTATGTAACAGATGTGAGCAAAAGCAAGGGGGAGTCACTAGGAGTCAGCATGGTCTCTCTTGATGTGGCAGCACATTTTGTAAAAGCCCCTGTATGTGGAATCACATGCCTAGGCTTTGAGTCAAGACACTGTTACTGACCACCTCTCTGCCCTGGGTGTGTGAGTACCCAGGTGAGTACTCATGCAGGTCTGTTAGTACTCATTGTGAGTACTCCTGTAGGGTCTTGTGTAAGTACTCAGTGTGAATACTCATACAGGTGCTCTCACTCTGATTCTCTATCAGTGAAGTACTGAGTTGTACAACATCTAACATGTGTTTCCAAGTCCATGGTTCAATGATGCAAAACCGTGCTGATAGATCCAGGGATTTCATGGAGAAAGCATATCTGGATTTCAGGGGGATACTTCACAATATCCCTTTAGGAGAAATGTGAGAAAGAGAGAAAGAGAAATTCAATCACAGTGACAGAAGATTGGCACCCTTGTCTACAAGAACTCACAGAGACAGGAATTCTTAAAGGTGAGATGTGGCCTGTTACAAGGCTACTCTGTCATCCTGGGCTATATCAATACCTTAAAGTAACTGAAAGCATGCTCACCAACTTTCAGGTGACACAGATGTGGGAGGAAGGGCCAATACATCAGAAGACAGCAACAAGATTTAAATGATTTTAATATTCTGAATTGATGCTTTAAAGCTAAATCAATCTATCTTTTCATTCACCTATCCATCCATCCATTATCTATCTATCTATCTACCTATCATCTATCACCTATCAATCATCTGTCTTATCTATCATCTATCTATCTATCTATCTATTCATCTATCCATCATCTAAAAGAATAATATCCAACAGGTTTAAAAAATGCACAATAGCAATGTGGTTCATGTAAAAAAGACTAGGAAGGTCTGGTTTATGACCAACTGAATACTCATCAAAAGTAAATGTCCAAAGAGCGAATGCAATGCTCATTTGTATATCAGCTGGGAGTGCCTCATTCAAAGAGCAGAAGAGCTTCCTATTCTCAGCACTGACCCCTTCTTACCCCTGTCATTGTAATAGTGGGACTTATATTGAGGAGGTCAGGATGTGATGGAGAAGGTCTAGAAATCACCCATTCATTTGCCCATTCATAGATACGTGCCTTTATTCATTCAGCAAACATATTCAGCCTTATGAGCAGTGGCCTCAAATCCTTTTTGAAATAAGATAGGAATATAAATGAATGAGTGAATGAATGAAAGGAAAGACTGAGTTGCTGCCCTCAAGGACTTCAGCCTGGAGAAGGGAAAGTCCGATAAAGTGGGAATTGCAGGCCCTCCAGAGCTGTGAGAGGAGCACTGGAAGCGAGGGTGGCAGAAAAGGAAAGGTGTGTGTGGAGAGGAGTGTGTTCATCACACTCAGTTCCTAGCACTGCCGTCTCTCCTTTTATTTGCTGATTCATTTATTTCCTCCTTTTATTCTTCTTCACCAAGGAGGCAATCATTTTACTGGGTTAATGTGTATTCTTTGATTTTTATGAGTTCTTGAGAAGCAAGTGTTGCTTCTTTGGCTACACTTTTACATAATCAATATTGTACTAGTGACTGGCTCTTTTTTGCTTTCTTAATTCAGTTCTAGGTCATGAGAACTAACCAGGTTCTTGAGTATACAGTCAACCCACTTTATTCACAGATTCTCTATTTGCAAATTCACCTAATCACTAAAATTTATTTGTTGCTTCCAAATTAATACTCAAGGAACTTTGATGGACATTCATGGACCTGATACTCAGAGCAATGATGAGTTTGGGTAATGATGTGCATGTTCTCAGCTGAGAAGCAAATTGACACTCTACCTTCTTGTTCCAGCCCTTGTACTATTAACAAGCGACCATTTTACAGCTGTTTAAAATGACCCCCAAGCTTAGTGCTGGAGTGCTGTCTCATGTTCCTAAGTGTAAGATGGCTGTCATGTGCCTTACAGTGAAAATTCATGTTCGATGAGCTTCCTTCAGGCATGAGTTATAGTGCTGTTGTCAATAAGTTCAATGTTAATCAATCAACAATTCAGATTAAATAAGGTGTCTTTAAATGGGAAAACATATAAATTAAGGTTATGTTATGATATTTGACAAAAATATTGTGACCAGAAACTTGTAGGAACCTAACCCTTTATTTCCCCTAGGAGCAATGGTCCAGTATTCCCTAATTCAGTGTTTTCCACAACTTTATGGGACAGAATGAGTAATACGAATTGACTATATTTCTGCTTCATGGCTTCTCACTGCTGCATAGTATTCTATACCACATTTTATTTATTCATTCCTCTAGGGATGGGAGTGGCCTATGCATGACAAGGATCTTCATGCATCTTCCCTTGGAAACTAGTGTGAGAATTTCTCTGGAGGCATTCTGAGAATGGACTTCTGGGCCCTAGGGTAACTGCATTTGACCAAATACCGCTGGATGACTCTAAAGAAAGGCTGTTCCCCCTGGCACTCCTACCAGCATCACATGAGGGTCCTATATCCCCTCAGCCCAGCCATGACCTGCTGTCATCCAATTTGCAGTCTGATGGGGATAAAGTCGTAGCTCATTATAGTTTTTATTTTATATTTCTAATTAAATTAGTTACAGTGTTTCTTCATTTGCTTATTATTTGAGTTTCCTCTTTGGTAAATTGCCTATTCATGTTTTGCCTATTTACCTATTAGTTTTTTTAAAAATTGATTTTCAAAAGTTCCTTGTATATTTTACATATGTGAACCTTGTCAAGTTTAGACATTTTAAATATATTCTCCTGATTTGTCATTGGCCTTTTTACTGTGTTCATGATTTTTTCAGTAAGTGGAAATTTTTAACATTAGCATGTACAAGAAATGAAACATTGGGTGGATGGATGATGTGGTGTCTAGCTGTGAGGAAGGAGAATTTTAAGAGTGAGTTTCCATATGAAAGGCTATGTCATTTAAAGAAAGAGTAAAGGCAATTCAAATTCTTTTGGGGGTGGAGGAAAATAAAATATTAATGGTAGGATAGCTATTTTATCTTTAAGGCTGTATGTCAAAGAGGCTTTAGACTTAGTCCATCCCCAAGTAGCAAGGAACGCTCTTTGTTCTCGGAGATGGCCAAGCAGGATAAACATCAGGGATGCTGCATGGAACTGTGGCCTTGATTGGGCAGCTAGAGTCAAGGAGTTACTGTCAACTCTGAGAGTCTATGAATGACATGGAGATTGTTCTTAAACAAGCAATTCGTTATTTCAGCATTAATGCTCACCAGTTAAGCTGGTCTTCTCAGTATCTGTCAAAAGGCAATATCTTCTCACTGTACTCCATCCCCATCCCTTACCTACACAGGCACCACTCATTAATCATATGGACATGACATTAGGCAAGCTCTTTCTGTGACTTCTTCCTCTTCTTTTTAAAACTCACAATTTAGTGTAGACTTCTAGATAGCTCCCTTCATTACAGGTCTGAGTCTGGAGAGAAGTAAAAGGAAGAGGGAGGGTAAAGGGTTGAATATACCTCAGTGCAGTTACGAATGGGCAAAAATGGTAGTTTCTGTCTTTTATTCATCCTTGAATTCATTCACTCACTTAATTATACATTGGTGAGTGCCTCATTCATGTCAGGCACTGGGCTCAGCATTAGAGGTACAAGAGTGAGCAAAACACCCAGACAGGGGGTGTCTGTCCTACCTTCATGGAGCAGACTCTACAGGGGCAATCATCTATATCACACCAAATCTATAAAATACTCACATTTCTACCTGTGTGCTCCCTTTAAAACCAATGAAACAAATAATAAAAATGCAAATTAGAATTAAATAAAAATACCACTTTCATCTGTCATGAACATTTCATCTGTTGGCAAACATCCAGAGGTTGACAGACACTCTGTTATTGGCGAGACCGTGGGACAACAGGCATTCTCACCCAGTGGTGTGAATGCAGACTGGTAAAGTTCCTATGGAAGGGAATTTGGAATGTTCAACAAAATGGCATGCATTTAACCCTTCGATCTAGCAAATCCACTCCTGGCAAAATAGCCCTAAGATAGGTTGGCAAAAAATACAGTAAGATTTAGGTATAAAAAGTTTTATTACAGTACTTTTTGTATTACCAAAAGACTGGAAAAACAACACATGTGTGCACCACTAGGGGACTAGTTGAAGAAACCATGGCCTGGTCAAGTCCATGCAACGTAGAACCATGCATTATAAAACGGAATAGGGCCACCACTGCATCCTATTATAGAGAGATCTCTAGGATATACTATTAAGTGAAGTGAAGAAAGCAAAGTGAAGAATAGTGTGGATAGCATGATATCTTATAATTTAAAACAGGGGAGAATTGTATATATACCCACTATAGTAAAACCTCGATATAACAGACTAATTTGGGCTAGGGGGTGTTTGTTAAAGCCGAAAGTCTGCTATATAATAAAGTAAGTTTTTGAATGAGCATGTTAGTTAAAAAATTAACAAATTAGTATATCTGTTTTTACTTATGTAGACATGTTTATGTAATTATAACTAAGTATATGAAAAGTTTAATTTCACAGAAAAGTTTTCTATATACATATTACTGTAATTTTAAATTCATGCTGAATAGGTCTAGTAAGTGCGTGCCTTCACCTGTCACTGCAAGTAAATGCACATGGCTGGGGTGTGGCTTAGCGCATTTCCTTAAAACGCACCCCAGGACAACAGAGCCAATTACTTTAAAAAGTCACCCCAAACAACAGAATCAATCACTGTGTTTACCAGTAACAACTCTGGGATTTAAATATTAGACTATAGTTGTAGATATGTAATATTTATTTATGTCAGCAAAATTATTGCAATGTTTTTTCCAACATATGGTCTATTTGCTACAATTTGTTTAAAAAAATAACAGTGAATTAGTAACAAAAAAAATAACCTGCTAATCTACACTAATAAAAGAGAAACATGGTAATTGGCGTACGACCGCTACCCTTCCCATTGGCTAATCAGCATATCCTTATGCAAATTAACTGTCAGCCAAGATGGCGGCCTGCAGCCAGGCAGCTGGAAGCGAACATGAGGCTTGCTTCCTCCAGTGACTGCAGACTCCAACGTTCCCCACCTGACTTGCCGGCCTCTGAGCTGGCAGTTTGAAACATTCTAACAAATATAGCCGGCTGGGATCTCAGAGCTGAAGTTATACATTGTTTCGATTATAGAATGGCAAACAAACCAGCAGCTGAAGCCTCAGAGCTAGAGCCAGAGCTAAAGCTGGCCCAGAATAAAAAAAAAAAAAGAAAAAAAGGAGCGGTTGGGAGCTTCAGTCAATCGCCGGCCTTAAGGCAGCCCTAAGCCCCTCACCCAGACTGGCCAGGCACCCCAGTGGGGACCCCCACCCTGAAGGGTATGTGACCAGCTGCAAACAGCCATCATCCCCTCATCCAGACTGGCCAGGCACCCCAGTGGGGACCCCCACCCTGATCCAGGACACCCTTCAGGGCAAACCAGCTGGCCCCCAGGCCTCTATCCTATATAGTAAAAGGGTAATATGCCTCCCAGCACCGGGATCAGCGGAGCCACGAGGCCTCCTGGCACCAGATCAGCATGACAGGGTGCAGCGCCCAACCCCCGATCACCCTGCGGCTCTGTGTGTGACAGGGTGTGGCATCCCAACCCCCTGATCGGCCCTGCTCTGTGTGTGACAGGGGGTGGCGCCCCAACCCCCCACACGGGCCCTGCTCTGTGTGTGACGGGGTAGAGCCATAACCTCCCCATCTGCCCTGCCCTGAGTGTGACAGTGGCGGCGCCCCAACCCCCTGATGGGCCCTGCTCTGTGGGTGATAGAGGGCGGCGCCCCAACTCCCTGATCCGCCCTGCTGTGTGTGTGACAGGGGGCGGTGCCCTAACTCCCCTATCGGCCCTACTCTGTGAGTGACAGGGGGGAGCTCCCCAACCCCCTGATGGGCCCTGCTCTGTGCGTGACGGGGGGGGGGGGACAGTGCCCCAACCCCCTGATTGGCCCTGCTCTGTGCATCACAGGGGGTGGTGCCGCAACCTCCCCATTGACTCTGCCTTGAGTGTGATAGGGGGTGGTGCCCCAACCCCCCAATCAGCCCTACCCTGAGTGTGACTGAGGGTGGCATCGCAACCTCCCAATCCGCCCTGCTCTGTGCATGACAGGGGGCGGCGCCCCAACTCCCCAATCAGCCCTGCTCTGAGCCCGACCAGGGGCTGCACCTAGGGATTGGGCCTGCCCTCTGCCACCCAGGAGCAGGCCTAAGCCAGCAGGTCGTTATCTCCTGAGGGGTCCCAGACTGCGAGAGGGCACAGGCCGGGCTGAGGGACCCCCCCTTCCCCCCCCCCCCAGTGCACAAATTTTTGTGCACCGGGCCTCTAGTTTAATTATAAGCAAATCTTGTTAAAAGCATTTTAAAATTAACAGGGTGTTTTCATATATGACATATGGGCCAGAAATTTTGTCTGTTAAATCTGAAGTCCATTAACTTGAGGTTCAAAATATCGGGAGTTTACTGTATTTAAAAATTGTAATGAGCCGGGCTGGTGTGGCTCAATGGTTGAGCCTCGACCTATGAACCAGGAAGTCACGGTTTGATTCCTGGTCAGGATATATACCTGGGTTGTGGGCTTGATCTCCAGTAGAGGAGTTGCAGGAGGCAGCCGATCAAAGATTCTCTCTCATCATTGATGTTTCTATCGCTCTCTCCCTCTCATTTCCTCTTGCTCTCTCCCTCTCACTTCCTCTCTGAAATCAATACAACTTTTTCTTAATTTTAATGGAAGGACAGACCAACACTAATAAAAATTGTCACCTATGTGGGAGGGGGGGAACAGGTGATGAGGAGGATAATATAAGATAGATTATCTAAATGGACTTTATAGTACAGATTTGACTTTGGTGCCATCTGAATGTCTTATAAGACAAAATATAATAAAAAAAGAAAACTGCAGAGCAGAAATAGAACTGCTGCCAGTGCTGCCACCGATTCAAGAGCCAGGGTAGTGGCTGCCATTCTCTGTTGCCTGAGGAGTGGGCCTGGGACGAAAACAGTCACTGAGGTTGGTTGCTTGGGAGCGTCTTTGCCTCCCGCAGTCCTCCCTCAGGAATGACCATGGATAAAAGTAAGCTGGTACAGAAAGCCAAGCTCATGAGCATGCTGAGTGCTGTGAAGGTCTTTTTGCAGCCCTGAAGGCAGTCACAGAACAAGGACACAAGCTCTCCAATGAAAGGAGAAATCTGCTTGTCACTGCTGTGTCATCTCCAACACTGAGCAGAAAACAGAGAGGAAGGAGAAGCAGCAGCAGATGGGCAGAGTATGGTGAGAAGTTCGAGGCAGAACTGCAGGACATCTGCAACGATGTTTTCAAGCTGTCGGACAAATATCTTATTCCCAATGCTACACAACCAGAAAGTAAGGTGTTCTACTTGAAAATGAAAAGGGATTCGTTTAGATATCTTTCTGAGGTGGCACCTAGAGACAATAAGCAAGCCATTTGAGATTAGTAAGAAAGAAATGCAGCTTACACACCCAGTTCCACTTGGCCCCACGCTGAATTTCTCAGTCTTTTACTATGAGATTCTGCACTCTCCTGAAAAGGCTTGCAGTCTGGCAAAAGTGTTGTGTGATGAGGCAACTGCTGAATTGGATGCACTGAATGAAGAGTCGTACAAACACAGCACCCTGATCATGCAGTTGCTTAGGAACAATCTCACTCTGTGGCCGTCAAAAACCCGGGGGATGAAGGAGACACTGGGGAGGGAGAGAACTAATGTCTATGGTGCTTTGTCACCTGTTCAGTGTCACTCTATTCCCGCCACACATATTCCTTTGTGTGGTTAAAAAAAAAGAAGAGTTGTGCGTTGACTTTTCAATGTTTCACAGCTTCAGCTTAGCAAAAATGGTCCAGGGGTAAACAGCTGGTTTTTGTATCTCAAACTCTGATTGGCGACGTAAATGCCAAGGCATTCTAAAGTTTTGTTTTTTAACATTCGCAGGATTACTGTGTGTTTATTTTTTTTCAAAAACCCAAACACTGTGATTATGGGGTTTTGTAACTAAGCAGAACTCTTACTGGTAGAAAAAATAACCTGTATTATCTGTAACTTTGGGGGAAGTTTAATCTGATATCAAAGCAGTCACTGAAATACAGCTCCATTGTAAAGTACAGAAAATTACAGAGATTATATTGTGATGCTGGAACCTGGAGTGAGACACCTACCATCTCACATTTGGGGTTTATGGCAATCCACAGTAATTCTGCCTGTTGTTCGGAGCTTATAGATACTTGACCAGTTGGGGCTATGGCCACTCAGAAGTTCACGACCACAGACGTCCAGTGTCTTCCTCTGAGGAAACTCGAAGCCTGAAATTGAAGTTCTGTGTGGCAGGCAAGGGGTATGACACCATGAGAAGGCCCAGTGCTCATATAACTCACGTGACTAAAACCCTGTCCTACAACAATGTCACCGACTGGGGATTTGTGCTTCAGTTGTGGAATCTGTTTTGCTTGTAACCACACGCTAAAGGAAAAAGAAAGCCACATGTTTTATGAATGTCCTTACCTGTCTCCTGGGTAACACCGTTATGAATAATGTTCTGCAGAGATTGCCTTTCACATGGGGAGTACTCAGGCTTTGGGTTCTTCCTAGCTCCAGGCTTTTAAAATTTGAAATCTAAACATTCTTTTCCACTGTCTTTTCAACTATTGACTTTTTTTCTCTCTTCCTTTTTAAATTTCTGTCCTTCTGCTTCTTTACCTTTTTATTTTTAAGTCTATCTTTATTTGTCTTTGTCCATGGTTTAATACTATATGAGCAGGGATAGAGGGCCTGGAGGGGGTGAGAAGTGAAATTGATGAACATTTTGGTGAGCAGGCCTTGCTTCAAAGAGTTGAGAAGAACTTCCAGCACCATAGCTCTGTCTTCTTACGGTTCTCAGCACAGTCATTACTCTTTAGTCACACCAAGATCTGAATCAAAAAAGTATTTTTAAATATCCATGACTTCTCCCTGTATTACCGCCAGTCTTGATAATGCTTGTTAGTACCTGTCACCAGATCTCCCAATTGTACTCATCCAGCCAAGTCCACAGATGTGTTGAAACAAGACCCTATCATTCAGGGAAGTTGCCGGAACACTGCAATGGGGAGAATCCAGAACACAGAGCCTACCAGTCGCACAGTATCCATGCTCTCTCTTTAACACTCCACATAACTGTGGTACCATCTGTTTGTCCATCTGCTGAAATGAGGAGAAAAAAACATTCATGCACTGATGAAAACAAACCAAAAAAAAAAAGTAAGTCCCTCTTTTCTAGCTGAACAAAAAAGTGCAGCTAAATACTTGGCGTTTGAAAATGCAATAGTGAATGTGGAATGAGCCGTCTGTATATCTGGTAGCTCTTTCTTGCTTTGTTTTCCTTACCCGTATTTTGCCTCACGTTTGCTTCTGTGATGGGTATATTACTTAGCAAGCATGCCCATGGTTGTGAACATAGTATAGCATAAAAGTAAAACTCCTGTTTTTGATGTACTAGATTGTGTATGTCTTTCAAACAGTTCTAGTTTCCACCTTATACACAATAATCAGGAAATGTGTAAAAATTCAAAGGTAAAATAAAAAGTTTTATTCATTAAAAAATAAAACTATAGTTTCCAAAAATGTTGAAAGCAAAATAAAACAATGTAAATGTATACAAATTTAGGGGCTTAAGCACACCGAGAGAAATTATGTCAGATGACTTAAAAAGCTAATAATTAGTGTGTATCATTAGTGAGATATATGTTCAGATGTTCCTCAACTTACAATGGGGTTATGTCCTGATAAGCCATTATAAGTTGAAAATATTGTAAGTTGAAAATGCATTTAATAAACCTAACCTACTGAGCATCAGAGCTTATCCTACCTCAAACCAGCTCAGAACATAGTATCCAAAAAATGCTGTAAAGTGGTGGCTAATGGGGAGCTGTGGCTCATTGTCATTGCCCGGGATCGCAAGTATCTTACTACATATTGCTACCCTGAAAAAAGATCAAAAATCAAAATTTAGTTTCTACTAAATACATATCACTTTCGTACTATTGTAAAGTCAAAAAATCTTAAGTCAAACCAGGGACCGTTTATATATCCCAAGGACTAAAAGAGTCCCAGAAATCTTAAACTATTTCCAACAGTATTATCCTATACAATAAAAGCCTAGTATGCTAAGTGGCTGGCTGTTCAACCAATCAAAGGGTAATATGTTAATAATATGCTAAGACTGCTCAACTGCTTGCTATGATGTGCACTGACCGCTAGGGGCAGACAGTCAACCAGTCGACCAGTTACTATGATGCGCACTGACAACCAGGGGGCAGATGCTCTGACTGGTAGGTTAGCTTGCTGCTGGGGTCCAGCTGATTGGGACTGAGCAAGATGGGCTGGACATATCCTGGAGCCCTCCTGCGATCCCTCCTTGGCTGGCCAATTTCCTGCGTCCCTCGCAGGCCCGGATCGTGCACCGGTGGGGTCTCTCAGCCTGGTCTGCGTCCTCTCACAATCTGGGACCCCTTGGGGGATGTCGGAGAACCGGTTTTGGCCTGATCCCACAGGCCAGGCCGAGGAACCCCACTGGTGCATGAATTCGTGCACTGGGCCTCTAGTTGTTAATAATAATATTGGTGTTATTTTGAAGTTATCATATATTTGTGTATTGTATATATATACATATATATAACTATTCTGTGTTTTAACCATCCTATATAATAAAAGCCCATGACCATTATGGCAGAATGACCAGAATGACCAATGACCAGACGACCAGCTGGTAGCTATGACACACACTTGACCCAGACCTTGCTGTCGGTGCCCTGACTGCCCTGAATCCCATTCACCCGCACTCCAGACCCTGACAGCAGGGAGGCAGGAGCCTCATTCCTCACGGAATTGGCCATTGGTCAGCTTGCTGTCCGCACCCTATAGCCCAGAATCCCATTCACCCGCACCACAGACCCTGACCAATCTCATGCAATCACAAGATTAGCTATTCATTTGCCAAATGATAAGAATTTGTATTTTCATACCAATGATTTCGCTGAAGTTATAGATAGGGCTAAAAGGCATAACTTGACTTTCATGGCATGGTTTTTATTGAATGGAGAAGATTCCGACCAGCATAATTATTATCATTGGGAGATTCCACAACATTATGTGTTTAATAATTCTTGTGGAGAAAACACTAAAAGGATGAGAATAAAGTATTAGGCAGACTATTCACTGTGAGCTTTAGAGAACCAGAATGATATTACCTTAGACTTTTGCTTCTGCATATAAAAGGTGCGGTAAGTTTTGCTGATCTGCAAACTATAGGAGGTGTAATTTATGATACATTTTATGAAGCTGCTAAACATAGAGGATTATTAATCAACAACACTATCTGGAAAGATACGATTGATGATGCAATCATCCTTAATATGCCCAAACAACTATGGCAACTTTTTGCATATATATGCGTGTTTGGATGTCCTTCTGATGCAGACAGATTATGAGATGAGAATAAATCTAAATTTATTTAAGATTTTTGTTGGAAATTACACCGAAGAGAAGGTGCCTGTGTGAACTGTGAAATGCATGTCCTTAATGAAACTCAAGAAGTATTCACGTTGCATGGAATGAAATGTTCACATTTCAAACTTCCAGACTATCCTTTATTAACAAACACAACTACATGTGATGAATCCTATGAGTGACAACAGGCAGAGGTTTTGATAAATTCTCTGAACTATGAACAGTTGGCAGCCTTTCAGACTATAACTTCTGCCATTGAAGATAAAACTGTACACCCCAAATGCTTTTTCTTGGGATGGTCCAGGTGGTAGTGGAAAAACATATCTTTATAAAGTTTCGATATATTATATTAGAGGTCGTGGTGGTACTGTTTTACCCACAGTGTCTACAAGAATTGCTGCAAATTTACTTCTCAGTGGAAGAACCTTTCATTCCCAATATAAATTACCAATTCCATTAAATGAAACTTCAATTTCTAGATTTGATATAAAGACTGAAGTTACTAAAACCATTTAAAAGGCCCAACTTCTCATTGTTGATGAATGCATCATGGCGTCCTGTCATGGTATAAACACCATAGATAGATTACTAAGAGAAATTATGAATTTGAGTGTTGCATTTGATGGGAAAGTTCTTCTCGGAGGGGATTTTCGACAGTGTCTCAGTATTGTGCCACATGGTATGCTATCAGCCATAGTACAAATGAGTTTAAAGTACTGTAGTGTTTGGGGATGTTTCAGAAAGTTGTCTCTTAAAACAAATATGAGATCAGAGGATTCTGCTTATAGCGAATAGTTAGTAAAACTTGGAGATGGTAAACTTGATAGCAGTTTTCATTTAGGGATGGACATTATTGAAATCCCCTGTGAAATGATTTGTAGCAGATCTATTATTGAAGCTACCTTTGGAAATAGTATATCTATAGATAACATTAAAAATATATCTAAACGTGCAATTTTTTGTCCAAAAAATGAGCATGTTCATAAATTAAATGAAGAAATTTTGGATATACTCAATGGAGATTTTCACACCTATTTGAGTGATGATTCCATTGATTCAACGGAAGATGCTGAAAAGGAAAATTTTCCCATTGAATTTCTTAATAGTATTACTCCTTCGGGAATGCCATGTCATAAATTAAAATTGAAAGTAGGTGCAATCATCATGCTACTGAGAAATTTTAATAATAAATGGGGTCTTTGTAATGGTACTAGATTTATTATCAAAAGGTTGTGACCTAACATTATAGTAGCTGAAGTATTAACAGGATCTGTGGAAGGAGAAGTTGTTCTGATTCCAAGAATTGATTTGTCCCTGTCTGACACTGCTTCCCATTTAAATTAATTTGAAGACAGTTTCCCGTGATGCCAGCATTTGTGATGACAATTAATAAATCACAAGGACAAACTCTAGACAGAGTAGGACTATTCCTACCTGAACCCGTTTTCGGACATGGTCAGTTATATGTTGCTTTCTCTCAAGTTCGAAGAGCATGTAATGTTAAAGTTGTAAATACTTCATCACAAGGGAAATTAGTCAAGCACTCTGAAAGTGTTTTTACTCTTAATGTGGTGTACAGGGAGATATTAGAATAAGTTTAATCAATTTATCAGTCATTGTTTGTATCAATGTTGTTTTTATAGCATGTTTTTGTTGTTTTTATATCATGTTTTTGTTGTTTTTATATCATGTCTTTGTTGTTGTTATATCATGTTGTTATTGTTTATTTATTAATAAATTTATATATTATTTTCATATACATTTTACTAATTTTCTTTAATCTCTGACACATCTATTATACAGAAAAGGCAAATAGTGATATTAAAATATTTCTTCTAATTAATTCCCTTTCAATGTGCATGAATTCGTGCACCGGGCCACTTATATATCATAAAATTATAATATGGACACAAATAATAAGATAAGCCAAATAATTTATTAGAATAAAGTTAATGGCCCTGGATGGTATTGCTCAGTGGTTACAGTGTCAGCCTGTGCACTGAAGGGTCTCAGGTTTGATTCCCGGTCAAGGGCATTGTGGGGGCCCTGTCTAGAGTGCTCCAGATGTTCAAGGCCATTCTGAGAGTGGGAATCCTAATCTGTGTGTTCAGGCTAATTTGCTATACGCAGGTGCAAAAGCAAGAATTTAGCAAGCTATGCAATGTGCAGGTGTTCCCTTCAGTAACCCAAAAGATTGATGGCACTGTTTTGACAAGAAGTTTCTTTTGTCTAAGTTAGTATAGAGTATGCTACTGTTCAGCCAGTGTGGTTGGCTCCTGGATAGCTCCTATGTTAAGGGGCTGCGTTATAGGGAAGATGTATTACTGACTAGCCTGTGTGCCCCTGCCTGGTCAGGCTACTTTGTTAGCAATGGCTCCTGTGTTTGCTACTGTGTTAGCAAGGACTGCTTTGTGTTTGCTACTGTGTTAGCAAGGACTGCTTTGTGGACTGCCTTATTAGCAATGGCTACTTGGACCACAACAAAGACTCTCTTATATTCCCATGACTTCTCATGTCTTCTCCATCTTCTAATGCCCAGCATCCAAGGAGATCCAGTCCCTGGCAGAGGGACTCGGACCCAACAGTTAGTGTAATAGAGCAGGATTCAAGGAGTGAGTACTCCAATAATTGGCACAACGAATAGGGTTCAGGAGTATGTGTGGACTTAGGAGCAAGTGCTCCTGACAGGCATGTACCTGGGTTGCAGGTTTGATCCTGGCCTGGTTGGCGCATGCAGGAGGCAACCATGTCTCTCTCTCTCTCTCTCTCTCTCTCTCTCTCTCTTCTTCTCTCTCTAAAATCAATCAATTCATCCATCGATCAATCAATTAAAAATAAGTTAATGACTGAGAACTAAGATTTTCAGGGTAAAAGAAATAAGTATTATAAATTTATTATGTATTTTCTCTTCAAATTTTCTAGTTCTGTCCACTAAAAAGTTTTAGAAACAGTAATCAACCTGGTAGTGATGAGTGTCCACAGCCACCAGATTGTGGCCAATAAATGTCACTTCCCACTAGAAAAAAACAGGGGCCCTTGGAGAAATGGTAGGTCTGGGGCAAGATGAAACAGGAACATCTTATTGTACGAAAAAGCATGAAAGCCATCAAACTATTGGAAATTCTTGCAAAGTACTCAGAAGTCATCTGAAAGGAACCATTTCTGGCCAAAAGTGGGGCAATTTGGACATTGAAAGGATTAGCAACTGCCATGGGTTGAGGCATATCAATTATATTTAAATCTATAGTTTACAACAATGTGTACTGAATTTATAAATCTCCTCAGTCACCTTTGAAGGATACTAAGGAACCATTCAGTATTCTAAAAACTAGTAAATCCAGAGAAAGAACCAAGAATATATACTGCATTTCCTGTAGAAACCTCAGAATAACCAAAAACTTGATGAGGGGAAGTCCTTCCCTCCCTCTTTAAGAACTCCCATCAAAATCTGAAGAAGAAATGTGTGTTAGTTTCCTAAGACTACTGTAACAAAGTACTATGATCTGAGTACTTTAAATAACAGAAATGTATTGTCTCCTGGTTCTGGAGTCTGGAAGTCCAAGATAAGATCAAGCTGTCAGCAAGATCATGCTCCCTCTGAAGGCTCTAGGGAAGTGTCTGTTTCTGGCCCCTCCCAGCTCTGGTAGTTCTGTGGCTGGCGGTAACATGACCCCGTCTTCACATGGCATTGTCCCTGCGTGCGTGTTTGTCTCTGTGTCCAAACTTCCCTTTTCTGTAAGGACACCAGTTACATTGGATAAGGGGCTCCAGTATGACCTCATCTTCACTAATTCTACCTTTAATTACTCTATTTCCAAATAAGTTCCCATTCTGAGATACTTGGGGTTAGGGTTTCAACATATTAATTTGGGGGTATATAATTTAATCCATAACAGAATGCTAGAATGAGACTAGAATCATTTGGTAATTCTTAATGAAATAATGGACCTAGGCAGTGGCCATCAGTAACCGCTAAAACCACTAGGCAAAGAGTTGCTGAGGAACCCACTGACTAATCTGAACATCACAAGTCACAGGACAACCAGGAGTCAGGGTGCTTCCTGATGTGATGCAACAGGAGAACACGTTCTGTGAGGTGTTCTTGCCTCTCCCCCTCAAAAAAAATCAGACATGAATCTGAACAAGCCTTTAGATGTAAAATGTGAACTAACAGTTTAGAAGATTTACAAAAGAGAAAAGAATGTGTTAAATGGCACCTTGGATATGCAATCAGCAAAATCTAGAATGTGCGAAATTCTACAGGAAAAAAAGATCTGGTTTCTTAACAGATGTTAAGAAAAAAGAAAAGGGAAGGGGAACCTAAAAATCAAAAGAGACTTTAAAAAGCATATCAACTGCCCTGGCCAGTGTGGCTCAGTTGGTTGGGGATCATTTTGTGCACTGAGAGGTTGTTGGTTCAATTCCCAGCCTGGGTTTTGGGCTCTATCCCCAGTAGGGGGCATGCAAGAGGCAGCTCTCACATCAGTGTTTCTCTTTTTCTCCCTCTCTCTCTAAAAATCGATTTTAAAATATTTTACAAAAAGCATATGGACCAAATTCATTGTGTGCACTTTGTTTTGATTTGAACAAGCGAGCTGTGAAAAATAAAAACATATAAGAGACAATTAGGGAAATTTGAACACTGATATTTCATGAAGTTAAGGAATCACTAATTTTTTCAGTGTGATTATAGTGTCAAACTCAAAATAAGTTTGGAAGTTTTGGTTAGAAATAAAAAAAGACTAACTAAGGTCTTAGGTTCTGCAAACCAGAAACACTATTGGGCAATACTCAGAGTGTTCCAGAGAAGAAGAAGAAAAAAGCTGGGGGTTCTTATAGTAAAAAGCACATTCTTGAGTAGAATCAGTCCTACATTCTTAGCCTCTGATTGTTCTGAGACAGTCATCCTCTCAGTGGTTCTCAACCTTGGCTGCACATTAGAATCACCTGGGAATCTTTTTAAAATCCTGATTCCTGGGCCTCATCCTCCGGAAATTGTTTCTTTGTTACTAATGTTGTGGCCCCACCCAAGAGGTTCTGGGTTGGCAGGAGGTGCTCACTCTTACACCCCTGTCCTTGGTAGCTTGCTTGCCTGCTGCTGCTGTTGTGGCCCCATCCCATAACAAAGAAACAGAATTTCCGGAGAATGAGGCCCAGAAATCAGGATTTTAAAAAGATTCCCAGGTGATTCTAATGTGCAGCTGAGGTTGAGAACCACTGCTCTAGATGATCTGTGATCTGAATACTGGGTGTCAGCAGTCTGGCTAACAAATGCCAGGAAGTCTAGATATGTGAACATTCTTTCCTTAGTCCTTCAAGGGGTGATCAGAGGTTATCTGCAGGGTTTATGTAGATCCAGGCATTGATGCAAGACTGGAAAGTTCAAAGAGTTTAAGTTCTCAGGCTCATCAGAACAAGAATAGAAGCATTTCCTGATACCTCAACTGACTTGATTTTAGTAATTTAGCAGCTTGACTATAGTCTTCAGACTATATTTCTTCACTCTATTCCTCAATAGTTTTGCAGTGATTTTTAAAAAAATATATTTTATTGATTTTTTTACAGAGAGGAAGGGAGAGGGATAGAGAGTTAGAAACATCGATGAGAGAGAAACATCGATCAGCTGCCTCCTGCACACTCCCTACCTGGGATGTGCCCGCAACCAAGGTACATGCCCTTGACCGGAATCGAACCTGGGACCCTTGAGTCCGCAGGCCGACGCTCTATCCACTGAGCCAAACCGGTTAGGGCTTGCTGTGGTTTTTTAAAAAGTCATTACTTTTAGGGATACCACTGAAGTCTTGATGGATGAAAAGTTATAGTGTCTTAGATTTGTTTCAAAATAAGCTGGAGAATGGGTGATAAATTGGCTGGTATTATAAATGAAATGCCATTGGTCATGTGTTGAAGCTGGGGTGATGTGTACCTGGGGTTTTATTATATAATTTTTCTCTACTTTCATATGTTTGAAATTTTCTATAACAAAGTATTTAAAATTTGATAAGGTGGTGCTCCTCCTATAAAAGTCCTGTCTCTTTATATTTCATCTCTTTTCTAGATACTGTCTCATCTTGTTCACAAAGACTTAGCTGTCCATTTATTGCCTCTCTGAGCATTACGACTATTTCTATCCCCACTGAGTCATCCCCACAGCTTATAAACATGGTATACTATCTCCTATCCAAAAAAAGGAAAGGAAACAATATCAGGAAAACCAAATTCAATTGCCCTTCTTAACTCGTTTCATCCATCCAATTTTTCTATTGCCCTATACAGCCCAAACTTCTCTTCTTATGCACACACTTTCTAATTCCTCACCATCCATTTGCTCCTCAACTCACTGTAATCTGGCTGCTGCTGGAAAATGCTGGAAAGGTCATCACTGGCCTCTACTCCAGTAGTGACCACCTCCAGTGGTTATTTTTCTTTGTCTTGGCTGCATTGGGCATGGTGCCATGTCTGTCTCCTACTGCCCACTCTGGCCTTGTCCACCTGTCTTCCGCTATCCGGTGTCCCTTTTGATAACACACAACACTCTCTCCATGCCTTTCAGTTCCTCAGGCTCCGCAGGCAGCCCGTTGTTTGTACCTTCACATGCTCCTTGGCTCCTTACCTCTGTCTTCTCAGCTCTTCTCACGGTTGGTTCATGTCACTGTTCCAGTCCTTAAGGTGGCCTCATGATCACTCTGTGCGATTGAGACCCTCCACCAATCTTTGTCATGGCACCTGCTTTATTCCTTTTATAACATTCCCTTACAAAATCTGATTCGTAATCAGATCTTTACTCATTTATTTCCCACTGGACTATAAGCTTCACAAGGAAAGGAACCAAATTTGTTTTGCTCACCCTTGTAAACAGTGTCGCAACCTAAGCCAGCAACTAGTACAGCTCCTGGCACACAGAGGCCCTTAAAAATATTTGTTGAATGAAAACATGAAATGATACATTAATCAAAAGATTACCCTAATTAGTATTACAAATTGTTCAAAGCACTGTAGGAAAAAAGCACATTAGTGAAGTTAAGCTAGTTTGAGAGGATGGCAAGAACTTCGTATTTGAGCTGAGATCTGAGAGTGGAAGGGAGCTATGCAGGAGAAGGGGACAAACATAGTGAGAAAAGGTCAGCAGACCCTGATGAACGTTTGAAAGGGAATAGTAAAAGGTTTTTTGAATATATAGTAGTAACCTGTCCTTTGACCCAGTAACTCTTTCTAGGAACCTGCCCTAAGTAAATCATGAGAGGCAAACAAGGGGAGGTTAGGATCATTAGACTGCTGAAATGCTGTTTACAAAGGAAAATTTTAAAAAAAGGAAAAACTTAAATGTCTAAAAATATTATAGTATGCCTGAACTAGTATGCAGCACTACAATTATGGTTAAAAATAAATTGTAATCACTTAGAAAATACTCATAGTATAACATTAAGTGAAAAAAATAAAATGAATAAATAGCTGAGTGTACAGTATGAACTCAAACTCAGGCATTTGAGTTTCTGTATATACATGATAGATAGATGCAAAGTAAAAGGATTGGATAGAAATCATAATTATAGTTAAATCAAGCTGGTGAATATTAATTTAATTTTTATAATTATTTTTTTAATCCTCACCTGAGGATATTTTTTCCATTGATTTTTAGAGAGAGTGGAAGGAAGAGAGGGAGGGGGAGAGAGAGGAGAGAGAGAGAGAGACATCAATGTGAGAGAGACACATCAACTGGCTGCCTCCCGCACACACCCAACCAAGGCTGGGGAATGAACCTGCAGCCCAGGTTTATGCCCTTGACTGGGAATTGAACCTGTGACACTTTGGTGTGTGGGCCAACGCTCTACCACGGAGCCACACCGGCCAGGGTCTGTATTTAATTTTTTAACAAATACATAATATATAGTTATAAATAAACAATAAGAATCTTTTTAATTTATTCATTTATTTTCTTTTTTATTGTGGTAAAATATATACTAGTATAGCATAAACCATTCTAATCCTTTTTATGTGTGCAGTTCAATGTCACTAAGTACTTTCACATTCGTCATATAACCATCATTTCCAGAAAATTTTTCTCTTCCCAAACTGAAACTCTGCACCCATCAAATAGCAACTCCCCATTCCTCCTGTCTCCAGCCCTGGCATCCACCATCCTACTCTCTGTCTTTATGAATCTGACTTCTCTGGGAACCTCATCTAAGTAGAATCACACAGTATTCATCCTGGCTTATTTTATGTAGCATAATGTCTTCAAGGCTCATCGAGGCTGACTTATTTTTAAGCACCTAGTGTGGTTTCTACATTCTGTTAAGCTGCAGAGCTCATCTACAGAGAGCTCCATCCAGGTCTTTTGCATGGGACCTGGTGAACTCACAGATTTTGTTTGAAATGTGAAGGTGCCTCTCAAAGGGTCTCAGGAAGTGATGTTAAGCAACAACATTGGGTACTAAATGCTCACATCCACTGTGCCTCCAGCAGCCTCAAGTAGCTGAGGATGCCACGATTTTGTATTAAGTCTTGAGGAGCTGTGAGTAGAATAAGCTAGGACTCACACTGATTGAAGAAAGGCCTGGAAGGAGCTTTTAAAACAACTACTCAAACCCTCTCATTTTATAGAGCTGAGGGAGTTGAAATCAACTGCCTCCCTGCATGAAGGAGGCAAAATAGTGTCACGACCTAAGCCAAAACTGTTCTGAACAACTAAGCTTAAAAAGGATACGTTTCCTTATCTTATGAAAAGGATAAGGTTTCACTTAAATACATTTGAATAAAGAAGAATTGTAAATATGCTCCTTTTAAACCAGAAATTAATTAAGGATTCTGAAGAGTAAAATGGTGGGAGTGAAACATCTATGAATTTGAGATTTTGATAGCTCCTATGTGGCAAGGCCAGCTGGGAGACAGAAAATCAGCAAACTCCCTGGGTTGACCAAACAGAGTCAGTCTGATTTACAGAATTTTCACTTTAGTTCAGAAAAGGACCTGCAATAAGCAGGGTCCTACAGAGAAAGAGAACCAGTAGGAGATATATGGAGATTTGTCATGAGAAATTGGCTCACACGATTATGAAGGTTGGAAAACTCCATGATCTGCCCTCTGTCAGCTGGAGACCCAGGAAAGCTGGGGATGTAATTCAGTCCCATCTGAAGGCCTGAGAACCAGAGGAGCTGATGTCCAAAGGCAGATTAGAGGACATGTTCCAGCTCAATCAGTGAGGCCAGAAAAAACAAAACAGGGACAAATTCCACCACCCTCCTCCTTTTGCTCTCCTCAGGCTCTTAATGGATTGGATGATGCCCACCCATATTGGGGAGGCCCATCTACTTTACTGAGTCTCATTTCAAATGCTAATCTCATCAAAATACCAAAATCTGTATTAGGGTTCTTCAGAGAAATAGAACCAATAGGATTTACTTATTTATTTAAAAATAAACTGGACCCTTGACCACTTCATCACTTTTCAGTTTTTTTCTGTAGGACTCTGGACCTTCCAGAGGAGAGAGGGAAGGAGGAGGAAAGGAGATAGAAGAGGAAGGAGGGAGGAGAGTAGAGACAGGAGGTTCCATCTACAAGAGTTTGCATCTGCCCAGAAGGAAAGAAGAAACAGGCACAAAAATCACTGTTTTGAACTTACAAGTAAAGCACAAAGCCTTTTCTTATATACTGGTAGTTAGATGTGCCAAGAAACATCTATGTTTCCTATATTTCATTTTGGAAGATAAGTCAACCCTCATTTCAACAGGTAGAAACATCTTGGTTATGACAAACCTCTACTTGTTTCAAACTATATTTAATGTGAAAAAAAAGACTTCTAGAGCTTCCCCTGCATGATACTTTTCAAGATTAGCTGTAATTCTCTTCAAAACCCCAGTGTGTGGCTTTGGCTCCTGTTCTCTTCCGAAGGTGGCCCTGTGCGCTTCCTTTCACTCTCTACTTGAGCAGCAGCTGCCCTTGGGGAAGGTGTCTTTTCTACTTCTCCCGGCCATCTGCTTAGCCTGGCTGAGGAGGAGAGACCGATTTCCTCCACCCACATGGTCTTGCAGCCAAAGACACAAAACGCAGGGAGTGGTTCAATTAAAAAACCGGGCATGCAAGGAAAGGCGGGCATTAAAGAACAACTCTGTTCTCCCTAAAAAGAAAAAATAAGGTGGGGGGGGGGGACACACAGCATGTAAATATTTTATTTCAAGCTCTCCTGTGCTAATTAAGGAATATGGACAGTTGTTCTTAAAAGGTTTGAGCAACTATTCGTTTTGAGTGGAATCTTCTTAATGAACTGATATAAGTAAGAAGGAATGGCCTTAAAGAGAAGACTCATTATACAGGCACAGCCCACAGCCAAGCTCCCTGCGGGCTTCTGCGGGCTGCCAGGATGTGGAGGGTGAGGTGGATGTGCCCAGAGGAGGTGCGTCTCAGAGGGCGTCTGTGTGACAGTGCAGGCGTGGCAGTCACCAGGTGTGCTCCTCAAGGTGCCATTTTCATTCTGGAACGTTCAAGTGTCCTATTATTTCTGAAAACATGTGCATCAGCTTGGCATCTAGCTCAGGGGACAAAATAATGCAGGAGGGGGAGGAAAATGTCAAGAGCCCACATTTTCCATTTTATCTACTTTCTGTCCTCTTCCCGCTTCACCTCACTCTCCCTCACCTTCCTCTCACTACTGTTCACCTGACCGACCTGGACACAGTTTTAACTCTGTGCCGTCTTGGCCGTCTCTCCAGGTCGGTGTTTGTCCGCCACTTAAGAATTCAGGATGCAGGGCCGTGCCTCGGTGTCCTCCCGGCTTGGCTGGAACCACCTGGCTTGGCCGACGACTTTGAAATATGCACTCCAGACAGGAAACAATCTCTCTGCTCAGGACAACTGCCCTTGGCCTGAATTAGTCAGACAGGATTTATGGAGGAAGGATGAGGGAAAGGAGGAGAAGGGAGACAGGCACACAGAGTGCATTAAGTAAACACAAGCTAAGGTATGGCTCAGCGTCATAGGGCAGTGACACCGGTGGCATAGGAACCCCGAGGCCTGTTTTTAGCACAGCCTGATGGAAACTTCACCTGCAAGGTGAATAACAGAGTTTTAGTCGACAAGTGTGCCAACTTGTCCATCCTGGCGGCTTTCACAGACCTTGTCTCATTTAATCCTCCCGAGACACCCAGGCAAGTTTATCCTATTGTCCCCCAGGTGTCCTGAGAAAACAGACCCAGGGGGGTCAATGCAGCAAGGCTCTCGAGCCTTGGGTCTGAGCCTCGGGTCTTCCGGTTGCACGACCAGTGGTCATCCACGCCCCACAGGAAAGAAAACTGAACCACTTTAAAAATAGCCTGATATCATAATTAGTTTCATTGATGTTAACATTAGGGGAAACTGGGGAAGAACTTTCTGTGCTGTCTTTGACACTGCTCTGTAAAATCTAAACATGTTCCAGAATAAAAAGTTCATCCTAAAGAAATAGGCCACAACCTGGAAGCATAACACTTCCTAAAGGGATGTAATGCAGGTAACGCTTGTCATCCCGCTCTTTGTCTCTCCCCAAATTGGTCTGCCCGCGCAGACCGAGCCCCTGTTCTATGTCATATGGGTGTGCAGACATGCACAGGAGAGAGAAATAAAGGGGCTGTGCAGTGATGGAGGGCAGTGATGAGCAGAGAAAATGACATGTACGAATTGTGACTTATTGATGTATGGATGTGAGAGCAAATGATAAATATTGTGTTATGTGTGGGAACTACTTCCAGTTGGCGGTATTTTTTTTCTTTATCGTGTCTTTGCAATTAAAAAACCTTTAATAACAAATTACAATTAGAAGTCTTCCTTAAGTCTCTAAAATGAGAAACTTCAGGGCAATCTGATCTGGGGGAAGGAAAAGGTATTTTGGAGCCAGAGAAATCTGGATTCAAACCTCAGTTATGTGGTTTTTTGTTTGTGTGATCTTGATGGGGTTGCTCACAGTCTCTAAACTTCAGATTTTTTAATATGTAAAATGGAGACAAATCATACCTACCCAACAGGATCATGGCATTGAAATATACAAATATATGGTGTTTAGTGATACATTATAAGTGCTAAAGAAATAAATATATGAATGAATGATTAAATATGGATTAAGACTTAGCATATTCATGCCCAGTTTAACAACCACAAAAAAATCAAGCATCTATAAAGGGAAAACTCTTAGTTAAAAAAACAACAGACCACATGAATAATATGACACTTTCTTAGTCCCATTCAGGCAGTGTTTTCTGTTGACCTTGGAGGGGGCGGGGGGTGGGGGGCGGGTGGGGCGAGATCCAGGTACCAGGTCTGGGTGTTGAGTGTAAACAGACTTGGAAGTAGCCGGTCTTTCCTGTGAGCAGAGCCAGATGTCACACAGGCATGTAGATGGGGGAGCATCAGGCTGCGGGAAGTCCCGGTGGGACATTGGGTAGGACTGTGGCTGTGCCTTGTCATGAGGCTCTAAAAATCTTCATCCTCTTTCTTTGAAGGGGCCTAAGGATGCCAGGTGGGTTGTACAAGGAGGGAATGCCATGACCTGGAGGAGCAGGCAGCCCTGAGCGTGTGTCAGGTCCCTCTCCCAATGTGGGTGCGGCAGTCTGGAAAAGACAAAAATCTGTGATTGGGCCAAGCTGCCTTTTTTCAAATTAGCTATCTGACTGTTGTCTTTACCATCTAAAAAAATTAGTGTGTCAGCCCCGGAAAGCAAAGGCAGAACCTACCTTGAATTGATTAGCCAGAATCAGGGTCCCCAGTGGCTGGGACCTACACAAAGGTTTGCCTGTCACTCACTTAGATCTCTTTTTTCTCACTCACTCAGTCCTCACAGCAGAAAGAGGCCAACATTGTCACAGAGAAGCCCATGCCTGGGCAGCTTCCTCTTCCATAAAATGTGTCTGTGTGAGGGACAGGGAGTGGGTTAGGCCAGTGGATCCCAAATCTGTCTGAACTTAAAATATGCTACATGAATGACTATTCGAGTGGACCCAGAAATCTGATATTTTTTACTTCTCCAGGGGCACTCTGATAGTCAGCTGGGGTTGGGAATCACTGGACCCCATGATCTACCAGGTCTCTTTTGTCTGGAGCATTTTAGATTATAGAAGTCCATATCTTCCCCTAAACCATGGTCATCAGTCCCATCTATATAGGAAGCTTAGAAATTATTTCTTAGCAACCTGGGGGTAGTTCTATAGTTAAAGAGCTTGCTTTCTTTCCCCTGCCCATTTTTGCCTTCAATACTTTCCATCACCCCCTCTCCACGTCACTTAGCATCAGGGGACAACAAATACTCCTTGGCCCCATCTGTCCCAAGTGCCATCTGAAGACCAGCCGCCTGGGCGTCTCCTGGGAGCTTGGTGGAACCACAGGCTCTGGAGCCCCTCGCCAGCCCTCCTGATCCTTTCCATTTCACCAGGGTTCTCAGGTGGCTCATGTGTACATTAAAGTTTGAGAAAGCACTGGTTCAGATCACTGGTTCTCAATTTGGTTATACTTTAGAACTGTACTTGGTTCTCAACGTGGTTGTATTTTTTTTAAAACTTGGAAAGTTTTTTTTAAAAATGCTGTTGTTTGAGTCCCAATACCCAGGATTATTTTAAATTCCACAGGGGATTCTAATGTGCAATAAAACAAGAACTAGATGAGTGGTTTAAAATAAAATGTCAAATGAGATTTGCTTAGGGGGAGGGTTGTAGTGAGGGGTTCTGTGTATCATCAGTGCTTGGGGTGGATTAAATGGATGGATGTGTTTGGAATGTGGATAAAACAAAGAACTAAAGAATTCTTCCACAGATAGGGTTGGCTCTGAAACCCTCCGGTCAAAACAGGAGAGAAGAGCAGAGGACGTCGAGATGTTCATTGCTTCCATGGAATTAAGATTTCTCTGGAGCCTACCGGGGTGGGCCCCACTCTCTGGAGCAGCGCTGGTTCCTCCCGGGCCTTGAGAGGAGCACACTCAGGAGAACACAGCCCCGGGACATAGACGCTCTCTCCCTCTAGCAGAAAGCTGTTTCTTATGCTCTAACTTACACATATTCCTTTTCTGTCAGAAGCTAAGTATGTGTCGTGTGTGTAGTGAGAGAGAACAGCAGTCCATGTGGAAAAATTAACAAAAGGCTCTATGGAAAATTTCAATTCTGTGACTTTGAGCTGGAGTTGATTCCCAGAGCCCTTGCCCACCCGCATCATCCTGACAGCAGCTGGCTGTGATCTCGGACCCCTCCACCCAATGGGCCGTAGAGGGCTGGGGGGTGGGTCAGAAGACTCAGGCTTGACTTTGGTTTGGACAGAACTATCTGTCCCCCAATGTTCTCACCTGTGTTCTATCTGCCTCACTCTTTTGAACTCACAGAGAAGTAGCACTGGGAGTGAAGATCAGTGAGACAAAGGTGGGGGACAGGTCTTCACAACCCGAGTCTGCAGGACCGCACTGCTGTCCCTGAGCTCTGGTGGCCCCTGGCCTCCTCGGCGCCTGGGGACAACCCCGAGGACACGATGAGGCTCAGAGAAGCTTCAACAATTAAACCGGCCGCGGGCAGGTGGCAGTTTCAAGTCCTCTCGCTTCAGGGTGGGAGACGCCTCTTTCCACACTGCTCAGTGGGAGGCGCTTAGAGGAAACGTTTGAAACACCAAGAAAAAGGCACCAACTGAGTGAGCCCTCCTGGAGCACCGTCATTGGAAAACGGTTCCCCTCGTTCTGTTTCCCTGGTGCCCTCTTGGGAGGAGCCATGCTGCACTCGGGGCAGGGAAAGTGTGGGGGACGAAGGGCCACGGCTGTGCAGAGCGGCTGGGCCTCCCGCCTGACCGGAGGTTGGCTTTCAGCGTGGTCGTCGGGGAGGAGGCTGAGCGGTGGTCAGGTCACTGTGTCCTGGGCTGCCCCCCTCCCCCAACCCCTTGCCATGACCCTGAGGAAGGTCCTCTGCCTCTGGCTCCGGGGGCTTCTCGGCGAATGAGGATGAGGCCACCGTGACAGCTAAGAATGCTCTCACAATTTACGAGGCTGTGACTTCTTGGGCATTTACAGCTCAGGAAAAGAAAAAAGAAAAAAAAATGTGAGTGAGAGTGTAAGATGCTATTTTAGGACAAGAAATAGTATTTTGGGTGACTCTAAGGAAGTAATTTTGTGAAGTTTCAGACAGAAGCGACAAAAAAGGACTGTATCAAATATAGAGCCCAGAAAGGGTTGGCACGGCCACACCGAGCAGAGTTTGCCTGGGAACCTGTCACTAAGAGCCTGAGTGGCTCCAGGGCCAGCCACCTGGGCTCAGACTGTGGTGATCAGACTGTCTGCTGGCTGCCGCCTCCTCAGACCGGAAGCACGAAGGAAACATGTTTGGCTCCAAACCCAAGGACACAGGAGAGGAGAGACAGATAGACAGAGGCAGAGGAGAGAGGGATTCTGAAAATAATTTGGCATTTTATTTATTTTCACTGAGCGCCTACTACCATGTGCTAGACATCAACAGCTAAGGTTCAACTTTTGACTTTAATGATAGTGGCCCCCTATTAGAAACACCTACCAGGGGCCTGCGGCTCTCTACTTTACTGGGCACACATTGCCCTGTTTAACCCTTACAACAAGGTTGTGAGCTGAGCTGCACTGGACAGTGGATCAATGGGCCTGGGAGCAAGGATGTGGAAGCCAGACCACCAGGGTTCAAATCCTGCCTTGGCCACTTATCAACAGTGTGATCTTGAATGTAACCCCTCTGTGGCTCAGTTTCTTCATCTTAGGAATAACAATAGTGCCTACCTTAGAAGACTGCTGTGAAGATCAAATTGGCTAATATTTATTAATCACCTAGAAAAGTGATTAGCATATGATAAGTGCCTTAAAAATGTTGGCTATTATTACCATCGTCCCCATTTTACTCAGGGAGGTGAACCTCTGGTAGGGGAGCTGGGCTCTGAGTCAGGCAACACTCCAGGCAGGCTTATCCCAAAGCACTTCTTATTTGGGGTAATAGTCAATGTTGCCTCTTCTAGAAGTGTGTGCAGCATGTATCTGTCTCCTTAGGCCACCAGCAGGTAATTTGTCTGCATGGGCTTCCACACTGTGGCCTGTGGACATATCCCACCACCCACTGAGACCAGACAGATAGTGGCTAGAGCTGGAGCTGTGCTCAGGCTTGGTGAGTTGTAGACATCACAGCATTCCTGCATTTGCAGACCACTCCAGACAGCTGGCACCTCCAGAAACTTCCTTGTGCTCTAGTGGGAACGATGTTTCTCTGTTGCCTCCAAGTCTCAAAAGTGCTATTTTAGAAAGGATTTTAAAAGTACTAACACCTGGCTCTAACCCCCCAATATTCTGAGTTAGCTGGTCTGGAGTATGGGCTGGGTCTCAATATTTGTTCTAAGTTCTCCACACGACTCGAATGTGCAGCCAATTTGAGGACCACTAACCTGAGCTGTCCTCTGATAGCAGATGTGACGGTGTCCCCAGGGACCATTCTCTCCTTCCTAACCTCCGACAGGGCTGGCTCATGGACCCCAGCCAAAGACTGCATTTTCTAGCCTCCTCACAGCAAGGTGTGGCTGTGTGACTTATTTCCGTGAGTGACAATGAGGTGTGCCTCTTTTGGGTCTTGGCCACCTCTCTCCATCAGTCCCTTTCCACAGGCTGGAGAGTAGCACAGAGTAAGAGCCGCAGCTTTGGCCACACTGACGAGAGCCTCTCTCCAGGCAATGGAACCATGATGTAGACATCCTCATTTCCAGGACCCCCCAGGAGTTTTCACCCACCTGCCCCAAGTTGCCCACCTTCCCTTAGTACTGTTACATGGGAAAAAAATGAAATTCCATTGCTTTGAACCTCTGTGGTTTTAGGTCTTCTTGTTGAAGCAGCTAAGCCTATATATCCTAGAAAAGACCCAGTTGATTGCTTTTAAATAGGGATGAATGTCACAGTCACCTGAGGAACTTTTAAAAACTACAGATGCCCATGACCCACCTCAGCTCTAGCAAGTCAACATGTCTGAGGACAGACAAAGACATCTGTAGTTTCTATGTGATTTTTGTTTGCTTTTAAATTCTTTATTCATTGCTAACAACAGAATAAAATTATTTTGACCAAATTAATTTGATAGAGACTCAAAGAGTCAACTAGCCACATGCATAGGAAATGAAATACCAACAGGCTAATCACTAAGAGAGAACAAGAGGAAATGCCAGGTGTGCATGCTCACTGTCTTCCTTCTGTCCTTCCTCTAGTTATGATTGAGTATATACTACGTTATCTTCTATTTTTTTAAAAACTTATTTTTTTAGGTCAGTTTTAGGTTCACAACAAATTGAGAAAACAGTATAGAGATTTCCCATATATCTCTGCCCCATCACATGCACAGCCTCCCCCATTGTCAATATTCCCCACTGGAGTGGTCTATCTGTACTAATTAATGAGACTATATTGTCATGTTATTACCACTCAATGTTCATAGTTTACATTTCAGTTCACTCTTGGTGTTGCTCATTCTACAGGCTTGGAAAAATGTATCATGACACGTATCATTATGGTATAATAGAGTATTTTCACTGCCCTAAACATCTTCTGTGCTCCACCTGTTCATCCTTTCCCCCAATTCCTGCCCCCAACAAGTCCTGGCAACCACTGGTCTTTTCACTATCTCCATGGTTTTGCCTTTTCCAAAATGTCATATAGGTGGAATTATATAAAATACTAGAGGCCTGGTGCATGAATTCATACACAGGTGGGGTCCTGGGGGGCCTGGCCAGCAATTGAGGCCTGTCGGTGGGCCAGCCAGCAGCGGGGAGGGACTGTGGGAGGTTGGCCTGCTGGGGGGAGGGGAGAGGCTGCAGGAGGTTGGCTGTGGGAATGCACTGACCACCAGGGGGCAGCTCCTGCATTGAGCGTCTGCCCCCTGGTGGTCAGTGCACATCATAGTGACTGGTCAACCAGTCATTCTGGTTATTCCGGTGGTTCGGTCATAACAGTCACTTCGGCTTTTTTTTTTTTTTTTAATATATTTTATTGATTTTTTACAGAGAGGAAGGGAGAGAGATAGAGAGCTAGAAACATCGATGAGAGAGAAACATCGATTAGCTGCCTCCTGCACATCTCCCACTGGGGATGTGCCCGCAACCCAGGTACATGCCCTTGACCGGAATCGAACCCGGGACCCTCCAGTCCGCAGGCCGACGCTCTATCCACTGAGCCAAACCGGTTTCGGCCACTTTGGCTTTTAGATAGATAGATAGATAGATAGATAGATAAAATTTTCAGATTGGCTTTTTTCACTTAGCAATATGCATGTAAATTTCCACCAGGTCTTTTTGTGGCTTGATATCTCATTTCTTTTTATTGCTAAACTAGAGGCCTGGTGCATGAAATGCGTGCACTGGGGGGAGGGGGGTCTCTCAGCCCAGCCTGTGCCTTCTCGCAGTCTGGAACCCCTCGGGAGATGTTGCCTGCCAGCTTAGGCCTGCTTCCCATGGGGATTGGGCCTAAGCTGGCAGTCAGACATCCCTCTCGCAGTCCAGAACCCCTTGCTCCTTATCTCCTGCCTGCTTACTGCTCCTTACCGCTTGGTTCACTGCTCCTTAGCACTGCCATGGAGGCAGGAGAGGCTCCCACCACTGCCACTGCACTTGCCAGCTGTGAGCCTGGCTTCTGGCTGAGTGGCGCTCCCCCTGTGGGAGTGCACTGACCATCAGGGGGCAGCTCCTGCATTGAGCATCTGCCCCCTGGTGGTCAGTGCACATCATAGTGACCGGTCGTTCTGGTTGTTCTGCTGTAACAGTCACTTAGGCTTTTATTATATAGATAATACTTTATTGTCTGGATATATTACAGTCTATCCATTCATCTACTGAAGAACATTTTGGTTGCCTACAAGTTTTGGCAGTTGGGAATAAATTATAAACAAGCTGCTATAAACATCCATGTGCAGGTTGTTGTGTGGTCCTAGCTTTCCAACTTATTTGGGTAAATACCCAGGAACAGGATTGCTGGATCAGAAATTTGTAATTCTAAAAGCTCCACAGGTGAGTTTAATGCCTACCCTGGTGAGACTCTGGGAGGGAAGCAGCCAAGACTGTTCGCTCCCCTAGTCAGATAGCCCAGATCTCAGGCCTCTTGAGGTGAAACACACAGGGTACTGAGCCCAGGGCTGGGTGTACTCTTACTCCCTTCCCTTCCCCAGCAGCACCTCATTGGGCACTGGGTTTCCGAAGGGAACTCAGCATGCATTTGCCAATTGATTCCAGTGAGCCAAGAAGTGAAGAGCCATGAAGAAACAGAGAGGGGCATGTGAGAAGTCACCATGAACTCACTTCACGCAGCTGACAGAACTGTCAAAGCAAGTTGTTCTCAACAGGCTGATATTTTGAATTAAAAAGAGGGCTTACAAGATGCATATATACACACATGTCCTTCTTTTAGTGTAAAAGGTTGCCATCGAGACTTATGACTGGGACATCGATTTATGGCTTAGGAGTATGTCGGGCTCTTTGTATGAAGCCAGGTAGACTGCTGAGCCTGTGCTGCCACAGCTGCTGGTTCTGGTGGCACCTGCAGGTCCTGGGGATGACAGGGGAAGTCCCTCAACATGGAAACTTTTCCAGGACTGAAGATGCTACATTCTCTTCCAAAATGGATAATTAGGCAAGGCAAGCAGCATCTGTCTCCCCAAGATCAAATCTTCTTTCAAAGCCTTCACATATGTGAGCCACCCCACCCCCAATCTGGCGCTGGTTGTCAGGACTTGGCCTTCAGAGTGCCCAAACTCAGATCACCCTCCAGACAAGCGGAGCTGCTCCCAGGGCCTTCATCCAGCATCCGCCCATGTCTGCTCATACAAATAACCCAATTAACAAGACTACTGGCACTGCTGCTGCCTTCCAGGAGGCCTCCATGATGTTAATACTGCATGTCTCATTGAATAGAGCCCTTTTCTAAATTGTGAAGGCCTACATACACCAAGCTCCACCTGAACTGCATCTTCTGAAGCTCAGATGCCTAATGCAGAAACAATAGTAAAACTCTAACAGGGCAAAGATGACATCAAGGGAGAACATATTGCTTTGAACTCCGTGAAAGTGTTTCCTAGACTCCGAAGGCCAGAGTGTCTGCTTTCAGGGCTGATGGCTGAGTCCTTGAACTTGTCCTGCCGGGTGACGTGGGAGTGAACCTCGCCTCATGGTGTGTTATTTCACCGGCTGTAATCCAAGTGTCTTGAGGATAAGGACTGGGTCTACAATTTCACTCTCAAGGACTATTTCATATTGGAAACTGATTGGCTGATGCTTAGTGGCATATGGCTTGGCCTCCGGGTCAACTTCTTCCCTCTGAGATTGTAATCGGATGTCTCAGTGCCTTTGAGGATTTGGCATCTCTCTGCTCCCAGAGTGTTCCCTCTGCTCCAAGTGGACTGTTTCCAAGACAGTGTGAAATAGCAAAGCTCACCCCACAGACTGGGCCCTCGGGGCCTATTAATGCCGGTTTCTTGATGTGTTGTCCTCAAGCTCTTCCTGCGTCCTCCAAACAGAAATTAAAGTACATTAAGAGGTGTGTCGTGCTCACTTCGGCAGCACATATACTAAAACTGGAACGATACAGAGAAGATTAGCATGGCCCCTGCGCAAGGATGACACGCAAATTCGTGAAGCGTTCCATATTTAAAAAAAAAAAGAAAAGAGGTGTGTAGGTTGAGAACTGGCACGAAACACTGACCTTATCCAAAGAGAACTGATGAAGGATCAGTGCCTGGAAAGACTACGGAACTCTTCTTCTCTATTCTAATCTGGTCTGAGCACTTTGTTATGACAAAGCCCTGAACTGTCGCTGAGAAGGAGGCTAACGCTCACTGAAGATACAGAACAGGACAAGGCTAAAGGGAGAAAGCAGCTTGTGGTTCCCAGGACTACCGCCCTTCAACAGGGCCCCTTGGAAGCTCTTTTCATGGTGGCCCATGGCGTCAGCCCTCAGCCCCATCCTGCTCACTGTGTGCAGAGGCTTGGCCATCACTAAATCGATTTACCTGTTTCTCAGAATGTTGCTCTGTCCTAGCAGAACTTTATAGGAATGTCCCTAAATTAGCCAATGATTCATTGTCATTTTTGTTTCCTAAAATGGTAGCCATTCTTTTTAATACCCTACCAGGAAATTCCTTAGCTCTCTATGCCCACAGCAAACCTAAATCTCACTGGAGACCCCTGCTTAGGGCCTGATGGACCAATCACAGTCTGGCTACTGTCTGGCTACTGGAGGAGATGGGGAAGGGTGGTGGGTGGTCAATATAGGGCAGAGTAACCACAAGGACTCTGGGATCTGACAGACATGAAATCAGATCTAGGCTCCATCACTTGCTAGCTTTATAGCCTCTCTAAATCTGTACTTTATCTATGTAGTGGGAATAGTAATAGTCCCATCTCATAGGGGGTCTTACAAAGATTATAGAGAAATATAGGGAAGGCAAATGCCCAATGCTATAAGATAGCATATAGTGATTAACACAGTTCTAGCTTTATTATAATGTTATAATAATTATAGTTGTTTTCAGGGGCACAGAATTTGATTCATCATGATATAGTATCATAATTGTTCCTTCCCTGTCCCCCGCTCCTGTTTTCCTGCCCCAGAGCTCCCATTTTTTCAACATATTTATCCATTCCCTTGTTTTATTTTCTATTGTCCTTTTTTAGCACATGTACTATATTAATAGATTGCTTAGTTTGACTTTATAAGAAGAGTACCATGCTCTATATAGTTCCTGGAACTTACTGTTTTGGCTCACTGTTATCAACCAGTGTTATACCCACGTTACCAACATTCACCTAAGTTTCTGTAGGTAGCTGGCTAATTCATTTTTCATTGTTATGTAATATTCTGTTATAGAAATATAGTACTGTATACGTTTAGACTCCTATTTGTGGGCATTTGAGGGATTTTTGGTAAACCGCTTTATTGGGATATAATTCACATACCTATGTACAAGTCACCTATTTAGAGTATACAATTTAATGTTTTGTGTGTTTTTTTCAGGTTTGTATAACCATCATTGTGGTCAATTTTAGAACATTTACTTCATCCTAAGAGGAAAGAAACCTTGTATATCTATTAGCAGTTATACACCAGTCTCTCCAATCTCTCAGACCCTAGCAACCAAAAATCTACTTTATGTCTCAATAGATTTGCCTATTCTGAGCATTTCTGATACATGGAGTCATAATATGTGGCCTTTTTTGACTTGCTTTTTTCATTTAATGTAATATTTTTAAGGTCTATCTATGTTTTAGTGTGCACTGGTACTTCACTTTATTGCCAAATAATATTCCATATTTTACTTATTAATTTATGAGTTTACTAGAGGCCTAGTGCATGAATTTGTGCACAGTGGGGTCCCTTGCCATGGCCTATGGGATTGGGCTGAAACCAGCTCTCCGACATCCCCCAAGAGGTCCCGGATTGTGAGATGGTGCAGGCCAGGTCAAGGGACCCCACTGGTGCACGATCAGGGCTGGGGAGGGATGCAGGAGGTTGGCCAGCCAGGGAGAGACCATGGGAGGGAGAGCTCCAGGGCGTGTCTGGCCTGTCACACTCAGTCCGGATCAGCTGGACCCCAGCAGCAAGCTAACCTACCAGTCAGAGCATCTGCCCCTGGTGGTCAGTGCACATCATAGGGACTGGTCGACCAGTCAATTGTCTGCCCTCTGGTGGTTAGTGCACCTCATAGTGAGCGGTTGAGCAGCCTTAGCATATCATTAGCATATTACACTTTGATTGGTTGAACTGATGACCAGACGACCGGACACTTAGCATATTAGGCTTTTATTATATTGGGTTGTTTGTTGAAATCTTTTGCTCTTACTAACAGTGTTATTATGAACATTACACCCATTATCTCCTGGGCACACATGCAAAAGTTTCTCTGGCATGTATTCTTGGGGTGGAGCTGTTGAAATATAGGGAAGGCAAATGTCCAACACTACAGATTAATGAAAATTGCCTCCCAAGTGTTTTAACAGTTTACATTCCCACAGCAAAATAACCATTGACCCACGTCCTTGCTAATATTTGGTATGGCCAGAATTGCTAGTTTTTTTAAAGCTTGTTTACTTTATTTTGTGTTTTTAAGCAGTCAAACTACTGCTCTGCATTGGACTTGTTGCTGATAATAAGATTCTAATGGAGATTCTCCCTCCATAATTATCAGTTGTCCTCTGTAATAGTTGTAGCTTTTGCTTCCTGCCTGAGCTCCGATGTTAGTTAATACTAATGTTCTTTCTTCCTTCCCAGATGGGCTCATGTTTCGTCTCCTGGCTGGTCCCCAGTCCCACTCTACCTCTCCCAGGCAGAGAGCAGACAGGCTGTCCTGTGTGCTTGGTCCTGGTAATAAACACCTCACACATACACACATGGACACACAAATGCATTCATACCCTGGGCCTCTGGCCACATCTAGATGGGAGGATAACAGCGCAAGAAGCTGATTCAATTGCTCTAACCCAGAGAGGAAAACCTGGCTCTTCCCTGGCAAAGGCTCACCCCTCGAGTGCTGGGAAAGGAGGGATCTTGCAGGTTTGCTTTTCTGCCGTTATCCATCCCTCTCCTTTGCCCGATCCATCAAATTCAAGTTGAAATGAATGTAGCTATAATTCCTGTGCACTGAATTCTCTGCAGAATCTCATTTTATTTACTTGCTATCCTTCCCATTAATTAAAGTTCAATAGCATTTTCCCTCCAGAGGGCTCTACAAATAATGTCTACAACAAACACTTCATAGAAAGACTAACGTTGGAGATCAGTGGAGACAATAGAAGTAGAAAAGAGAGCACAGAAATTAAAGGGGCAGAGAAGCAGAGGCTTTTATGATGCTGGTGGACAAGGAGATACTCACTGTTCGGATGCTCCTGGAAGAAAGACGCATTGCTCAGCTGAGCGGCTCCCCCAGAGCGAGGGCATGGAAGCTCCTCACCATTTCCCCACACCTTGCCCTGTGCATCTCTCCCATCTGACTGTTCCTGAGTTAAATCCTTTTATAATAAACCAGCCATTTAGTAAGTAAGCTGTTTCCCTAAATTCTATGAAATGTTACAACAAATTAATTGTACCAAGGAAGGGGCCACAGGAACCACCAGTTTATAGCCAATCAGTCAAAAGCCCAGGTGACAACCTGCTCTTGAGATTGGTGTCTGAAGTGGGAGAAGGAAGCCAGTCTTATGGGACTGAGCCCTTTACCTATGGTCTTTCCAGGCAGATAGTGTCAGACTTGAGATAAACAAGTACATGCAGCTGGTGTCACATAATTGCTTGGAGTGGGAGGATCCCTGTGTTGAGTGAGCAGAGTGAAGTATTCAGTGAGTACTGAGTGAAGGAAAAGTTTTCCTTTATAAGGGCTCCAGGCAGAGTCTATTTCTTTGAGTCCACATTTCATATTTGTAAACTTTTTCCATATGTGTGGAGATGGTTATATTGTTTTTGTTTTAATTTTTATATCTTTGATTATTTGGGAAACTGAATATTTTTAAAGTGGAAATGCAGCAAAAGATAATGTTGAAATAAGAACAGATTCTTTAATAGCTCTGTTGACCTACAATAAACTGTATATAGTGATAGTGTACAACTGGGTAAGTTTTGATACATGGATAGAGCTGTGAAACCATAATTAAGATAATTAATATATCTGTGACCTGATAAACTTTTCTCAGCCCTTACACCCTCTCATTCCCACACCACGCCCCCACCCACTACTCCCCAGGCAACCATTGATCTACTTTCTGTCACTGTAAGTTAGTTTTCATTTTCAGGTATTTCATATAAAAGAAATGTAGTTTGAACTGTACTTTTCTCTAGCTTCTTTCACTACATGTAACTATTTCACTGTTGTTTCATGGATCGATAGTTCATTGCTTTTCATTGCTGAGCAGTATTCCATGATATGGCTGCACCACCATTTTTTACTCACTCATCCCCTGGTGGACATTGGGGTTGTTTCCATTTTTTGTATTACTTATAAAATGAACATAAACATGCATGTTCCAGAATGTGTGTGGACATATGGTTTTATTTTTTCCTGGACAAGTAGAGTGGCGTGGCTGTGCCACATTCTGTAGTTGTTTCAGGTGGTGAGGTCAATCCCACTATTTCATCGGGGCCAGAGGCCTACTCGAGCATTTTTTGGAGTGCATGTTCTTAAGGCAAGTACATTGAAGGTAAGGTTCCTGAGCTCTCATGCAGAACACTAAAAAAATGTTTACATTCGTACTTCATCTCTTCTTTGCCTGCACAATTAATGGAATTCCCCTCCTTCCCACGCAAGGATATTCAGCTATTGCCCTTGCAGAGAAATGGGGTTGTTCCCCTTGGAGTAACAGCCTTCAGTCTCAAGGGTTATACAGTCTAGGGGTACGAGTAGTCTAGGCTGGAAGCTTCAGGAAGAGCTCCCCAGGACCTTCAAGCTAGGCTACAAGAGAACAGTTTTGACATGGACCTGTAGTCCTCATTGAAGCCAGCTCTGAGCCTCACTTCTGTCCCCATAAACCTTTTATTTTGTGAGACTATTCTGGATACACAAGTACATATCTGAAACTAGAGAAAATGTCTGGGTTTACTAGTAGGCCTGGCAACGAGGGCAATTCTAAGATGTTTAGATTCCAGAAAGTTCTGTCAATTTTGGGGTTGCTTTGGGCCCTTGCCACTGTCCTCCCCTATCCCTTTCAGTGAATTTGTAACCAGTCTAGGAAGGACATGAGTGCCTTCACCCTACCAATCAGAGACTTTTTCTGATGGACCTAAGGTGCAAGGTCCATCACTCTGCCTGCTCAGCGACAGCCTTGCCTCTGTTTCATGGCACACACTAGCCACCATCACCCATCAATACTTGCCAGACACTGTACAAAGCATGACCTCATTTCAGCCTCACTATATTCTACAACACATAGCTATTATTCCCATTATATAGTTAAGGAAACTAAGGCTCAAAAAGTTTACCCAAGATCATTCCTGTAGTAAATGGCAGAAGCAGGATTTAAAATCCAGCCTAAAGTAACAGCTGCGAATTTCCAAAAATAAATGACAGGCACCAAATCAAAGGCCCAGGAAGCTCAAAGAATACTAGGCAGTAAAAATACCAAAAAACTACACTTAAGTATATCACATTCAAATTGCAGAAAACAGACAGAAAGAACATCTTTGAAAAAGCCAGAGGGAGAAAAAAAATCTTACTTTTCGGATCAAGGATAAGAATTATATTCGATTAATCATCAGAATCCATGCAAGCAAGAAGAGAGTAAAATAAAATATTTATCTGATATTAGTACAGCCATTCCTGCTTTCTTTTGATTGTTAGCATAACGTATTTTTTTCTATCCTTTTACTTTTAACCTGTCCATATTGTTATATTTGAAGTAAATTTACTATACATAGTAGATAGTTGGGTCAATTTTTTAAATCTACTCTGCCAATTTCTGTCTTTTAATTGATATATTAAGATAATTTATATTTAATGAAATCATTGATATGTTAGTACTTAAACCTGCCATTTGTATAAATTCTTCTAGTATGATCTAGGGGAATATTTTTACAAACTCTTTTGTAACTAGATATTTTGTAGGCCTAAGAAGAAATAAAATCTATGTTGTATCAGTCAGAGTTCTAGGAGGGTGTCTTGTGGCTAAAAATTTATTTTAAGGAATTGGTTTACATAATTGTGGGGACTGGCAGGTCTGAAATATGTGGGGGCAGCCAGCAAGCTGGAAACTCAGGCAGGAGGTAATGTACAGTCATTTTAAAAAAAAGTTTTTTATTGATTTTAGAGAGAGGAAGGGAGAGGGAGGAATTGATTTTAGAGAGAGGAAGGGAGAGGGAGGGAGAGGGAGAGAGGGATAGAAACATCAATGATGAGAGAGAATCATTGATTGGCTGCCTCCTGCATGCCCCCTACTGGGGATCGAGCTAGCAACCCGGGCATGTGCCTAGACTGGGAACCATGACCTCCTGGTTTATGGGTCAATGCTCAACCACTAAGCCACACCAGGTGGTGCTACAGTCTTTTTTTTAAACAAGTTTTTAAAATTGATTTGAGAGAGAGAGAGAGAGAAAGGGAGAGAGAGAGAGAGAGAGAGAGAGAGAGAGAGAGAGAGAGAGAGAAGCTGATTTATTGTTCCATTTATTTGTGCATTCATTGGTTGATTCTTGTATGTGCCCTGACCAGGTATCAAACCTGCAACCATTGGCATATCAGGACAGCACTCTAACCAACTGAGCCACCCAGTCAGGGCAATGCTACTGGCTTGAGACAGAATTCCTTCGTCTCCAGAAAACCTTCGTTTTTGCTCTTAAGGCCTTCAACTGATTGGATGAGGCACCATCCACATTATCAAGGATGTTTAACTTTCCTTAAAGACAACTAATTGTAACTATTAACCAATCTACAAAATGCAGGTATGCCTCATTTTATTGTGCTTCACTTGATTACTGTAGGGCGCGGCTATAGGGTTAGCCTCAGATTGACCTGTTGGCAAAGCCACAAACAAGTCCCAGCTTAGAGGGCACAGTCCTCTTAGCATAATTAGACTTGACCTTATGACGCTCCCTAGATCCTTCCTAGGAAGCTAATGGGCTGTGGGAAGTGCAACAAGTGCTGCCAAAACAAGTGAAACTCACAAGAACATTGTAACTATGGCCACCACTACCTTGTTTACCTCTGGCTATAAAATAAAGGCTCAGCTTGCCTCTGGATCTCTCTCGGTGGCCTCAGCCAGGCACAGGAAGATCCACTTAGATCAGCCGTGGGCAAACTACGGCCCGCGGGCCGGATTTGGCCCTTTTGAAATGAATAAAACTAAAAAAAAAAAAGACCGTACCCTTTTATGTAATGATGTTTACTTTGAATTTATATTAGTTCACACAAACACTCCATCCATGCTTTTGTTCCGGCCCTCCGGTCCTAGACCCAGCTTATTCTCTTTGTCTGTCATTTCTTCATCCTTCACCACCCTCACTCAGGCTTGTGAACCCTTCGCTGAGCTGGCTCGGCCCAGATTGCACTTCACAGATACTGCGTTTTTTTATAAATTGAAGGTAAGACCCTCCAGCAGCAAAAAGATTACAACTCGCTGAAAGCTCAGATGATGGTTAGCATTTTTAGCAATACAATATTTTAAAATTAAGATATGCACATAGTTTTTTAGACAGAACACTATTTAATCCACACTTACTAGACCACAGAATAGTGTAATGTAACTTTTATATGCACTGGGAAAACAATAATTCCTGGGACTGGCCTTAGTTTGAGATCTGCTTTATTGCAGTGCTCTGGAACTGACCCCAGAATATCTTCAAGGTATGCCTGTACCTTCACAGCAACACCTAGGTTAGTGTTTAGTCAAATAATGGGTACTATAGGCTAGCTGACTTGACACATAAAGCTAACCATCACACACTTCATCCTTTTTTTTTTCGATTTAGCTAAGTGTGGAAGCTTTTTTAGAGGTGAAATCACATCCTAGTTACTAGGACCTAGTAGGTTGTTTTTCTGTTCAACTTAAACAGCAGGCTATTGAATTGTGGGAGGCTTTGACAGTCTCAGGTGTTGACCTAACATTCCATAAAGTAGTGAGGTGGAGCATTTTTTAAAGTCCATAAGGTAAAACATAACTGAATGGTAATTTGGAATCTGAATCTTGTATTTGATATATCTGGAGCATTTTAATTACTATTTTATATATACAAACTACTTTTTTACTACAATTGCTTTTGTGGGGGAAAAATACTCCCTAATCTTGGCTCTCCCAGTCAGAATCCGGTGCTACCTGTGTTGTCTTTTTTAAAGATAGCATAATTTTTTTCTAATATCTTTATCAGTTTTCTGTAACAAACTGGACACTTATAAGTATGTGATGTGCATGACATCCTATATAATAAAAGGTTAGTATGCAAATTGTCCCCTCAACCAGAGTTCTTCCTAGAGTTCAACCAGGGGGCAGGCCGGCCTGCAGGGGGAAAGGAGGGAGGCCCTGGCAGCAACAGGCAACCAGGGGAAGGGAGGGAGGCCCTGGCGCTGGCAGGTGGCCAGGGGAAGGGAGGGAGTACTTGGCTGGCAGCCTGCAGTCAGCAGCCGCTAGGGACCCTACCAGTGCATGAATTTCATGCACTGAGCCTCTAGTTAAATTATAAGTTAGTGGGGCTTTTGAGCAAACAACCTGCCAACATTTGAAAATACTGGTGGTCAATAACCTCTTTTCAAGGTAAGTTTTCTTCTAGATTTCAGTTGAAGAATAACTTGGATAATTGTTTGGAAAAGTAGTACAACTATGTGGCCTTGTGGATTTTAGTGCTTGCATTATAAATTATGCATATATTGTTCATAATGTCTTTATCATGACAATAAAAAAAAAGTGAACTCTCAGTTATGAAAAAATACCCCCCAAAGTTAATAATTTCATTAGGGGAGGTAAGACCTTCTCATTTGAAGCAATTAGAGAAGTCAAGAAAAATAAGTGACTAAATGCAAAATATATGCTATGAAAGTGAGAGAAGGGACAGGATGCTGTGGAAGTGAGAGATACATGTCCTGTAGCCGGAGACCTTGTAAAGGGACTCAGAGGAGGTAGAAATTGAGTGAGGATTTGAAAAAAGAATGAAGGCTTTGATTGGGCTGAAAGTGAAAAGAAGGTGTCCCAGGTAGGGTTAATGGCATGGGCAAAGGTGTGGGAGGCAGAGTGTTGGATGGGCAAAAGGAGGTGTGATGGACAAAAGACACACTGCTGGAGGCAGGGCCAACCCACTAAGGAGAGGGCACTGCCTTGGTGGTATGACGTGGGTCTCCGGGGAGTAGAGGGGGCGTTGATCCACCCCAATCTATTCCTCCACCCGAATTTCACTGGATCTCAATGTCACCAATAGAGGTGTGTAAAGATTTTTCATTCTTCTTGAGATCCCAATAAAATTGCACATAGTACTTGGAGGAGAAACACCCTGGTCATGCCTCAGCTGGGATATTCTCTGAGAAGAAACTCCAAGGGGTTCTTGGGGTATGGGTGGAACCAGGAGAAGAAGTGGAAAATTTCAATTTCCCAGAGTCTACCTTGCTTGACTGCTATGAAGAGGGCTTGGCAGTGAAGACCATTTGGGACTTGACGATGGACAGGGCAAAGAGGGGAGTTGGGATTTAAAAGCATAGTCTGACCCCTGAGTGTAGGAGCAAAGACTAAAGGTGAGAACCACTCTGTGTAAAGTATTTCACTTGGAGCCACAGGGTCTGAGGCATAGAATGGCTTCAATAAACCCCTGTTGAATGAATGGATGAATGAATGATCAGTTCAGGGCAGGTGGATTAGAAAGCAGGCCATTTGCCCCATAGGATCTTGTCATTCTATTACAGGAGCATGTAATTTTTTTAGGTCCAACCCCTTCTGAGGATCTGATCCAGTTTATGGGTTTCTCTCCCCCCCCCCAAAAAAAACACACATGTGCAGTATTATCCATTTCAGAATATTCAGAGCCCTCTTCTGCCCCAGGGACAATCCATGAAACCCTCCTGATCATCTTCAGATATGTAAAGGAATGTTAAGAGGAAAAGGAACAAGTCTACAAGTTGGAGACCAAGAGAGCTGATGTGTGGTTCCCGTTCAAATTCAAGCCTGGAAGCAGGAGAAAACTGATGTCTCGGCTGGAGGACAGTCAGACAGGCAGTGAATTCTTCTTTCTCAGCCTTTCGTTCTAGGCAGGCCTTCAACTGTTTAGACAAAGCCCTCCAACATTGGGGAGGGCCATCTGCTTTGCTCAGTTTACTGATTCAAATGTTAATCATATCCAGAAATACCCTCACAGGAACACCCAGAATAATGTTAACCAAATATATGAGCACCCTGTGGCCCAGTCAAATTGACACATAAAGTCAACTATCACACTCTTCTTCAAAGGCTGTGGGTTGAATTACTAGAAAGGGGAAATATTCATTTTAGTTAGTCAAAGCAGTCTGAAGAAAACTCAGGATAATTTCTCAATAGGCTGTTGTGTCACATTAGACTATTAATAAATCACCTGCCATGTATGAAATAAGCCTGGGTTGTAGGAGAAGTCCCTCAGGGGATATGGAGAAGTGAAAAGGAGGAAAAGGGGGGTGGGGAGGGCAAGGGTTGAATGCAGCTTTTTAGAGCATCAA
>NW_005871067.1:683333-685170 GCF_000147115.1 Myotis lucifugus | reverse complement strand
GGTAGAGGGGGTGATCAGAGGTGGGGTTGGCCAGGGGGAGGGGCTGTGAGAGGTTGGCCAGCTGGCCCACCCCCTGATCGGGCCAGTTCACTGGTGGCAGTGGGCGTCATAGCAACCGGTCGTTCAGGTCGTTGTGGCATTCAGGTCACTGGCTTTTTATATGTATAGATTATTGACTATATTCCCTATGCTGCACTCCATATCCCCATGACTATTTTGCAATGTGTGTGGCTGGGTTGCTCTGTTTTAAGTCCCAGTGAGCTGGAGTATCTGATCTGGACCATCAACCTCTTTGTGATGTTTTTTTTAAAACCAGGAACCCAGATCTTCAGGCAAGTTTAAGTGGCCCCAGTGTTCTCACACTTGGCTGCTCACCTGGAGAGTTAAAACAGACTGATTCCAAAAGTCTTGTGTCCATATGAAACTTGTTGAGGTTGGTACCTGTTCTGTGGTTTGGAGGAGAATGTCCCTTTCTTGGGAAGTAGATACTGAGGTATTAAGAGAGAGCTAGAGCTAGAGAAAGAGAGATGATAAAGCAAATAGGTTAAAATGTTCACAGTCGGTATAAAGGACAGGTAGATATTCTTTGCCTTAGTCTTAGACTTGCAACTTTTCAAGAAGTTTGAAATTATTTCCAATTAAAAGTTAACAAAAAATTTTAAAATCCAAATTCCCCAGTTTCAGAGTGTTCAATGTGTCTGCAGTTCTGCAAAGTCCTGGGTGACACCGCAGTGCCCCAGGCCCCGGCAGATAGAGGGGCCCACACCTCCTCTCCTGGCTGCCAGGAACCGGCTTGGTGCCCATTGGGGAAAGGACACAGTGAGAGGTAAGCATCCTCTTTAGAGACCTTTGCCACTTTCGGGGTGTGCAGTGCGGCTGCCACATACTTGTCACCTCCTGTTTCCTGTGGGGCTCACACACTGTGTGTGGACATCTGCCATTTTCTAACTGCTCAGCTGCTTGGGCTGCCTTTATCAGAGCTGGTTTTGCTGGGAAGCCCCAACAGAGGTCACCAGGGTCAGTGATCCTATAACACCGAGACAATGGCTGGGTGGGGCCTGCAGGCTCAGGGGTAGAAAATGGGAGGCATGTGAAGGGACCTGCCTTTCTCCTCTTGGACAGCAGTTAGAGAATGAGCTGGGGGAGAGGGGTGAGCTCAGGTGGTGACTTGAGAAGTAGCCCCGGGGGACCCATGTTCCAACTGTATACTTTAGCTGAGAGCTGACTTGTCCTTCCCACTTTCAATTACCAGAAAGGCAGCATTGTCTAATCTATCCATCACTTCCTTTCACCCGTCCCTTGAGACCAGTGACATGCATTTGTGAGGTGAGAGGGCAGTCTGGGCTGCATAACAGAGCCTTACTCTGGATGCCATTAGAAGCCCTAGAGGCAGCTCACCTGGAGCTCATTAATGCCTCTTAAAATCAAGGTGGCAGGTGTAGCTGGCTCAGATTCTGTGTGTGGTCCACTAAGGGCCTCCAGATCTTTGTCGGCTCTGTGTCTTCCTCAGCCCCTCAGTGGTAAGCTTGCAAGATTCCATTTTTGTGTCTGGAAGACTTGGAGGCACTGTCTTTACAGGACGGACTCTCCCTGCTCTGTGACCTGGGGGCAGGACCCAGCAGATGACAATCAGGGCTCCTAGAGGGGGGGAGGCCCTGCTTCTGTTTCACTTTTTTTTTTTAACCCACCAGGGTAGGCAACCCAGTAAGTGATTGTATTGGGACCAGGAGCAAACCTGGGAGCAGGCAGGTGACAGTACATTCAACCAGGATATCAGGAGGGAAACAGAAGTGGGGGTACTGGGAGCAGAGCAGCAAGGCAGATCCCAGGCAGCAGA
>NW_005871067.1:667675-682119 GCF_000147115.1 Myotis lucifugus | reverse complement strand
CATACTTTCGTTGTTTGTACATCTTAAGGGTTGCAAACTAACCTTATTTCTCATGTGCATTCCATCACTGTAGCAAACTATCTTTGGGGGAAATGAAACCACGAGCACAATTCTTGGCTAGGGGAGCAGAAGAGCTGTGAGAGGCCAGCCCTCTGAGGTAGAGAAGAGTAGCACCACCCCAATAGAAGGAACAGAAGGTGGGGAATGGGGCAAGACTGGGAGTTGCACTGGGAGGAGGGGAGGCCAAGGTTTGCAGGCTGTGTACACACTTCCTATCTCAAGTCCAGGTGTTAAGAACAGCGGTGGGACCATCCCTGTGACTCGGTGAGCCTGCGCTCAGTGGGAAACTGGGACCGTGGAGGGGGTGGTGGGCGGGTGGCCATGTCTGTCTCAGGACTGTCTTCCAAGATGGGAGAAGCAGCACCTCTTCTATGCCCCGGGCATTTGACACTGGATTATTATTACCTGTGACACGGCCTTCAATAACTTTGTGCATGTTGGCAGGTCTGTGAGCTCCTTAGGGACAGGGGCAGAGAGTGTTTTTCTTTTCTGAATCTCCCAGTGCTCAGGAGAGCGTTGAGCCTGTATAAGGCATTCAATAAAATAAGCAAAATGAAGTACTTGCTGAACTGATTCACCTTGAATGTGATGCACCTCCAACAATGTTTAGAGCTTTGCAGTAAAGTGTCGGAGCAAGGCAGGGAGGGCTCACCGCTGTCCAGGCTTGCTAAAAGTGAGATGGAAAAAAGAAAAGACCAAAAAGCAGTTTGTTCTTGCTCTCTGGGATTAGTACTGAGTACCTCCATCGTCATTTGTTTGTGGTATATTTAAGGACAATATATAGAAAAAAAATCCCCATCTTGCTTCATTTCTCCAAGTCACTGGTGACTGTTCTGGTCCTGGTTCCACTGTGAGCAATATTCTATTTTCTTCTCAATTCTGGAAGCAGTGCAGGAGTCCTGAGCTGTGGGGTGGGGGTTGGAGGGGCCACCCTCTCACACACTTCCTCCTGAAAATCCCTCTCTCCTGATACATATTATACCTGACTGAATGTTCATTTGGGGCAAGGTTATTCTGCCCTTCGCTGGCCTCTGCTCTCTAAAATGGACTGGAATATTTAAAGCAGAGATGCCTCACAGGAATGGGTAGGTTGATAGAGCAGTCTTAATAAAGTTTCCTTCTGCCGGTTATTTTCCCAAGGTGTTAAAGCCCAGGCATGGTTTGATCTTGTTTTTTATGCTATTGATCTTTCTGCTTAGCAGCATCCTGCTCAGAGAGAATTGGACTCTCATTGTCGTCTGATTTCCTCCTCACGAGCTGAGCTGTTCCATTGGGGCAAATCTCACAGGGCAATAGCGCTGCTCTCATCAAACCTTCTCTGCTCCACTGTCTCTGATGTGGAGTAGAAACCTAAGCTGCTAGTCCCCAACGCAGCAGGAGCAGAAAGCAGCAGAGTGAAATACCAACCACACCCTTTGCATACGACTTCTCTAACGTAAGCACAGGCCATATTATGAACAATAAAATCATAGCTTTGTAATTCTCTTTCTCTCAGCAGCACAGAGAGTTTGCCAGCACAATCACACCAAGCCCTGCGATATTTCTCTCAGGCAGGCACGAACCCCTCTCTGGGGTCTCCTCTGGCCCCCATTTAAAGAGAGGAGGTGAGGATTGCATTGCACCTCAGCCCTCCTGTCTCCGCAGCTTGGGCTGGACCTTGCCCGGTTCATTCTTCATGTTGCCTCTATACAAAATACACCGTGTGGGTGGGGATAATTAGGCAACATTAAATGGCTTGCTTTATCAATTGAGAAAGAGGAAGCGAAACATTCCCAGGAATGCATCTCAGTGGGATCAAATATGTCGCAGACACTAACTGCGTCTTGGCCATCTGCGCCTCTGCTCGGGTCCCCTTTGCACTTGGGCTACCCCAGCGTCAGTGTCTGCCATGTGGGCAGGATCCAGCTGGTGACATTCAATCCATCACTGGCCTCCCACATCAGGGGACACTTCCCTGGGGACGCAGGCAGCTGGACAGCAGTGTCTCCCACAGATCAATAGGCAAACTTGCCTATTTTCCAGCAAGTTTCAGCCAGAACTTAGTGACTAAAAAGTTTAGTTCCTCTTTTTTGTTATTTCTCACTTCCTCTTGCTTTCCTGTCCACGGCGCCCTTCCTTCCAGCCTTTTATGACTTTAATTGTTCTTCGAGCTCTGCTGGACCTACCTACTTTATGCTTTCTCTTCTCAACTCCGTCCTTTCCATTTCTCTCATCACTTTCTTGGCATTCTTGTCTACGTATATAAGAGAGGAGGGCCCAATTTTTTAGTAACAAGATGAACCAATTTACAATCAGATTTTCTGTCGTGTGTTCTCAGTGACCCTTGCAAATCTCTCCCTATTTGCTGACCTGTACAAACACCTGGTGAGGGGGTGGCAGGTACAGAGAGAATGAGTCTCTGAACACGTGATAGTCAGAACAATTCCTCTTTATACTCTTTATAACAGTGGCTTTGGTCAAGTCAAGTGTGAATGGTGTTTGTACATATTTCACTTTTTTGGCTTAAAAAAGTAGTTAAATCTTGGATTAGATCCTGTCAGGACTACTCAGCCTTCCTGGGTATGCCATTTGTTTGTGTTTATTCTTGTTATCAGGACATATTTTCTATCAAAGACATACCAAAGCACAGAAGACCTCCAATAGAGGTCTTTTGAAAGCGGTGTCCATTTGCTATCTCAGTATATCTCAATTGGTCATTTAAGAAAGAAACCTTTTTTCTGTTTAACTGATTCTAGGTATTCAACCCTCACTGCCATTACTCCCCCGCCCCACTAACACAGGAGGACAGTTTCCGGAAGCAGGGGCGTTACTGGTCTTGTTTATGTGTAGCCCAGCCCTAGCACGGGGCCTGGCACAAATAGGGTTCAATGAACATTTGTTGAGTGAATGAGCAAGCAAGTATGTCAACAGAGGTTGTCATGGAAGGTGCTAGAGGACCATATGCTGGAGTCATGTGCTTCAGAGAATAGCTGTCCATGTAGAACAAAGGGAAGATTCGCTGGAACAACAGGAGAAAACCAGAGAAAGTCAAAATCATTGTGGTCTTGCCCAGATCCTTCAACCTACCAATCATCCAAAACATGCATTTCTGTTTAGTATACAAAATATTTATTGCAGCTTTTACTCTGCCAGATACTATGCTAAACTCCTGTGATAACAAAATAAATAGGGCATGTCCCCGTCTTCAAAGAGTTCTTGGTGTAGCAAGAAAGCAAACAATTTTTTAAAGTTAAAATGTTCTACTCCCATGTACTGAACTGAACCAATGTACATATTTCTTTAATCTGATGAACCACCCTGGCCAGAGTGGCTCAGTTGGTTGGAGCATCATCCCATGCACAGAAAGGTGGTGGGTTCGATTCCTAGTCAGGAAACACCCTGGTTGCAAGTTCAATCCTTGGTTGGGGTGCGTACGGGAGGCAATGGACTGATGTTTCTCTCTCACATCTCTCTCTCAATAAAAATAAATAAATAAAACTAAAAAGATGAAAATCTGATGAAGCAGTCCATTTGAATTACCATTCTGTGTGTGTGTCTGTTTCCTGCATGTTCGCACTGGCATAGCACAAGGACAGCAGACCATTCTCACAGTCAGTGCCTGGAGGAAACACTCTATTTGGGTTGAGTTCATATGTCCTTCTTTTCTTCAATTGTTTGCTCTTGAGTTTTGCGTTTGTCAGCATCCTTTCTCCCTAGCTGCACCTAGCATCTTTGATGGGAGTTGTCACCAGTAACCTAGCAACCCCTCATTCATATTTGTCACAGAAAGAGCACTCATTACATAAAGACCTGGCCAGCCTCACTCTCTGACCCCATTGTTACTTTAGAAAAAGGTCCCTTGTCTACAACTCTCTCTGAGAAACATGCTGGGACGTAAACTAATGCGTCTGGAGTGGCCCATCTGTTGACAGCACGCTAATCAATGAGCTCATGTATTTGTGTTCCATTTCCTGCCCTGGCAACCAGTGGTTCTTAGCAGATTGTAGGTCTGGCCCATCACAGAAACCTGGAATCTTAGAGATGGATATGATAAGAGAAAACTTGGTTTTCCTATATTAAACTACAGCAGGCCGGAGAGTAGGGGAGAGAAACAAGGGAGGTTAACCGGTTAACAGCTGTAGGCAGAAACAAAAGACTGTTTACATTCCTGAATGGATGTTGAAACTTTGAATGAAGTTCCAGGTGGCCATTTCCATTAGCTAGAGAGAGCAGCCAACCATCAGAGGCCACTGCATCCTGCTTAAGTGTAAACTTGTCACACTGTGGCCTATAGCCAATTAAAAAGTAACAAGTGCTTCCTTCTTTTGGACTGTGCACCTATCCCAGGTCCCAGCACCTATCCCAGGTCCCAGCCCCTATCCCAGGTCCCAGCCCCTATCCCAGGTCCCAGCACCTATCCCAGAGTTGTCCCTGCCTCACCTTTTCCCGTCCCACCCTTAGCCAATGTAAAGGCTTTCAAAACAACTTTCTTCTCCAAACTCATTGTATAAAAGAGCCCCATCAATCCCAGGACGGCAGACGTGTTCATCTTTTCTACCCGGCCCTGCTGGTGGCTCAGACTGTGTGCCCCAGGACCCGTCCTTTACTGGCTAGTGTGCGGCTAAATAAACCCTTTCTCTCAGAAAAGCCTTCAGCCGTGAAGCTTTTTGCTTAACAAATAAGACCTTAGACAGCTAACATCTGCCTGATGCTAGACCTCTTTCCTCGCCGCCCCAACAAATGGCCATATAACTTGTGTCCCGTTGGAGGACAAAGAGCTGTCTGTGTCTGGAGAGTGCCATTTCCAATACCGAGCCCTTTGGTTTGTGAGAAATCTGTTTTTAGAAAGCTGGTTTCTTACATTGAGCTAAACATCACCTCCTTCCTACTTACTTCCTATTTACTTCCTTCTGCCCTCCCCTCGACATTTCCTCACTCTTTGCTCCTATTCTTTTACTAAAATAAATCCCATGCATTACTTCTTCCTCACAACTATAATATTTGAAGATAGTACTTCTTAGTTTTCTCCCCACCAAGGTAAACACTCGGAGCCTTCCAACATTTTATGTCTGGCGTTGTTTCTAAAGCCCTCAGCATCTACACCCTTCTCTAGATACATGTTATACATCTTACATTGCTTTGAATTGAACACATCTTTCAATTGTTCTTTGACCAACTTATATGTTATGATTACTTAATATTTGACACTGTTTCCAATTAATGCAGCCTATAACTATAATAGCTTTTTAAAGCAATCACATCAGCCCTAACAGGTTTGGCTCAGTGGATAGAGTGTTGGCCTGTGGACTGAAAGGTCCCAGGTTTGATTCCGGTCAAGGGCATGTACCTTGGTTGCGGGCACATCCCCAGTAGGGGGTGTGCAGGAGGCAGCTGATCGATGTTTCTCTTTCATCGATGTTTCTAACTCTCTCTCCCTCTCCCCTCCTCTCTGTAAAATATCAATAAAATATATTTTTTAAAAAATAAATAAATAAAGCAATCACATCACACTAGAAAATCTCCAGGTATTTTGAAAAGAGAAACTGCAGTGAAACCAGGTTTTCCCCGTTATGCCATTGTGCAATCAATTTCCGGACCTAAGTGTGTTGGCACAACATCTGCTCTATTGACATAAGGGTGTTGTTTTCTTCAGTGCTTCCAAAGCTCGTTTCGGCTTATTCCTCTAACCCCAGCCCTTCCTCTCTCCCCATACCTGCCAACAAGAATGTGAGGTCTCCAGCATCAGTGGTCCCACCTGGACTCAGACGACATTTCTGCTTCTTTTTAAATTTCACCTCATGCCATGCACAGACTGTGAGAAAAGTCAATTTCTAATTGCTTGTTGGTGGCTGAATGAATGCATCATATGAGGCTTTATCATCAACAGTTCCTTCCCAGAACAGCTCAATGTCACCATTTAATGCAGAATCTCCTCGCATGTTTTATGTCTTAGTGTTTAGATGACGATGGGTTTATTCTGGTCATAGAAACCCCCATACTTTCTGGAAGACTTGGGAGGAATTTTCTCTCTTTAAAGGAAGGGCTGGCTGACAATGCTTATCATTATAATTTGGTTCCTAGAACTGCTCTTTAAGCACCAGGATAGGAATATTATCATTCCAATATGTTGGCATAAGAAAAGATGGAGAGAAAAACACACTGAGCATAATGATAGCCTGAGGCACTAGCAATTTATATCATATGGTGAGAACCATTTCTGTTAGTGCGTTTGTCTTGCTCAATACCAACCAAGCTTTGAGAAAATATTTTCAAGTCATCTAAACCAGCAAATATTGCTCCAAGAGAGGGGAGGGTGGGCAGAGTTTATTCTCCATCCCCATATCCATAATTGTCAGAGCAGTTCTTTTTTGAATATCATGTGGCTTCTAATACCACCACCCATGGCAGCACCATTGAGCAAGCTGGTATTACTGATATTTTAGTGAGTTCTGGAATCTGTTCCAGCCACTGGTGACTCTAAACTGAAAATATTTTCAAGGAAAGGCTGGTAATTACTGGGTGGAGTAATGTTTATGCTCATGGGAACCTTTGCCCAGGTTAGAACCAGGCTGCCCAAGTTATTCCCCTTCGCCGCCTAAAACTAGCATGGTGGTCTGCACAATGAGGCCACTTGTCTTCAGAAATCTGCAAGGGCTGTGCCTTATCTAGAAATGAAAAGGCAACAGGGAGTTTCTTAAACAAACAGAGAAGAAATTGTCAGAGAGCAAGAAAATAGATGTAGTTAGCCCTCAAAAGAAATAAAAAACAAACGGGAGATGATTTTTCATTTTACTCTCTACTGTGCAGGCCATTTCGAACCTTGGGGTGGGAATTCTCAACATCTTGGCCAGTTGGGATGGGCAAAGGGAGCTTAATTTCCTCTTCTATGAAATTTGCCCAAACCTTAGAGTCGAGAAGACATGTGTAACATCAAGGTATATTGAATCACTAACTTGGAGTAAGGCTTACGCTGGCCATGCCTCAATATTTTTATTAAAAAGAAAGCAGGGAGTTTAATAAAAATGTAATGCTGCCTCCTGCCCTTCAGTGCCCTTTAGACACTATGGAAATTATCGGGGCATGCCGGGTTAAGTTGCAAGAAAAGAAAGCTGCAGGAGGGGTTTGGGACTCCTGTGTGTTTTGAAACAGCCACCACCTCTCTGTGCACTGCGTGGTTGACTATGTATCCTATGCTCTGGTAAGACCATGTTTACTTATAGTGGTTGAAGAGATACTATATGCTTTGAGTCAGCTAGATGTGGGTTCAAATCACAGACACACCACTTACTAGCTATGAAATGGTAAGCAACACACTTAAGCCTTCTGGGCCTTGGTTTTTCACACTATAAGAAGGTGATGATAATATCTCCCAAGTCTGCTGTGAGAAATAAGCCAATTAATGCCTATTAAATTAAGTGCTCAATACAAAACCTGGCACACAGTAACATAATAAAATGCTTTCTAAAATGTTATTATTTTTAGAGTAGGAGCTGAGATACAATATAGTTTTGGCAGCATGAAGCTAAGCCCAGACCTGAATGTATTTAGTGAGATCTACTACGTTGTCAACCCTGCACTGTGCAGCATGCAGTGTACGAAGGGAAAAGCACTCCAGCATCAACAGCTTTCCTCTGGGTTTTCTGTGTTCACGGAGTGCTGTTCATCAGGAAATTGAAGGTATAAACAGACTCCCCTTTTTGGGACTACGATGAAATACTCAGCATGGGTCATTCAAACCTTTAAATGAACTCACAATATCATATTTGTGTTATTGCTTTCAAAATCCTCCAGCTCTAAAACATTTTTATAAGAGCCGTGGCAAGAAAGACCTGACTTTGAATATTCCTTTTCTCGTTGATCTTGTGCACCCACTTTCTGGAGAGCTACTGAGCTGCCCAGTGCAAGGATTTGCTGTGGAGCAGCAGTGAGTAAAAGCAAAAAGAAAGATCTAAATATTCCACACGCCAATTATTCGCCTCTGAGAGGGTGGAGAGCATGAGGCTGTGACGACCAATAGGGCCACAGCATACGGACTCCTGAAGGTTCTTGTGTCTGTTTGGGAGCTAAAGAAGTCTGGTAGTTTGGAGCAAATTATGGGTGGTTTTTAATTTTGTTTTGAGTTACTGAGTAAATTATTAAGAGGAACTGAAAAGAGAATTATACACGAGACTGGATTGTGGGGAAGGCCCGGCAAAGGGCGGGGCGGGGGGGGGGGGGGTCGCGTAGATCCATGCAGGGTATCTGAGAGAAAGAGAGAAGCCAAGACAGAGACAGACAGAGATCCCTCACAGGAACCCAGATCTGGGCCCTTTAGGACAGGGGTGGGGAACCTTTCTCCTGCCAAGTGCCATTTGGATATTTATAACATCATTCACAGGCCGTACAAAATTAGCAGCTTAAAAATTAACCTGCTATATTTAGTCAAACATTTACTAACTCACCCCTAATGCCTTGGCAGGGCCAGACCAAATGATTTTGCGGACCTTCTGTGGCCCGAGGGCCGGATGTTCCCCACCCCTGCTTTAGGACATAAGGCCAAAGTGGTTAATGTTGGGATGAAAGAGCAAGGGAAAGGAATCTAATATCTCATTTCCTTTAATAGTTAGAGCTTTTTTCCCCCTAGACATAGGACACACTCTAATGAGTTCATCCTGAGTTGCAAACACCCTGTTTTCTGTGGGCATATGGACTATAGACCTGGGTGGGGCTGACACTCACCCACTTGCCAGCCCTGGGTATGTCAGATGGTGGAGCTCTAGCGGCTCCTCGCTCCAAAGGAACATTTGGGGTCTCCAAAGTCAGGGGCCCTCAGAGAGCACCAGACCCCTTCCTCTGGACCTGGTCAGTGGGGCAGGAACACAGGTCTTTGCAAGTCCAAGCCTATAACGTCAATGGTCAGGGTGACACTCACTGAGAGAACACTAATAGTTTAACTCAGCAACTGAAAATGACACCCATAACTTACCTCTAGTTTCCAGACCTCCCTTAGCTCTCAAAACAGTTACTAGCGGCTTCCGAAATGTCTGCAGGCCAGTCTTGGTGTTTACCCCTTCCTGCCTGTGAGTCTGCCCTCTGAGCTGCCTCCTGCCGGGGAAGGATGGGGAAGATGGGAAAGGCCTGCTTTCCCTCCTCAGTGGCCTCCAGGGACCTGTCCTCGGTTAGCTGCTGCGTGGGCCGAGGCAGGGTGGGCCCAACATGTGGAAATGTAAAGGACGGTGCCTCTGGGGTGTGATGCCTGTTTCCTTTCAAGTCGAGTTTCATTTGGACTAAAAACAAGAGTACTTCTCTCCTTTCCTGCTCCCACTTTAAATTTAGGGCTTGGGGGTCTTCAGTCCTCAGCTGTGGATGTGGGAGGATGTCGTAGGAGCCACGGGCCCAGGAGGGAGAAGTGGCCAGCCTGTCCTCTCTGCCTGGAGGCTGACCACGATTTTGATCGGGACACAGCACAGAGGTGTCTGAGGGCCTGGCAGGCCAGTGTGGAAAATTTCACTTCCAAGCTGGATCAGGAGGTCTCCGGAGAGAAAACCCAGTGCTCCTGACCCTGGAAGAGAACGGGAGGAAGCCCCCTCCCCACCTGTTTCCCATCTGAAGCTGGACCTGCAAGGAATGGGGCGCAGGTAGAATGACAAAGATGAGCCAGACATATTCAGAGTTCCAGGCCACAGCACATAAGCAGAGCCAAGCCAACACGAAGGGAAGGGAGACAGTCCGAGTGGTTCTGAGGAATCCCTCCTCTGGGTGGGCTCACAGCAGCTGCTCTCTGCACAGGGCGCCAGGCTGCTCTTACTGGTGCCCTTGGTCTGCTTGCTGGAGTGACCTGTCCAGAGCACACCACTGAGTCTCCACTGGCTGGGAATAAGATGGGTCGGTTAATCCTTAGACAAACCATACGTGGGCTGACCCGCAACACCTCCCCGGCGGGAGATACGAGCTAAGCCCCGAGCACAGCCCCGTCCAACACAGTGGGCATCGCCGACACTGCTCTCCCACCTGCAGGAGAGACCTGTTCCCAGCTGTCTGTACAACGAGTTCACTGCCTCGCTGTGCAGGAGCACAGTTTTAACACAAGGCAAATGGTTTGTCTGTTGGGCAGTCGTTCACCACGTGCTTCCAAACATGGCCCTAGACGTGATGACCCTCAGGGACAGGCCAGGACGTGGCTGTGGAAACGCACTGACCCAGACACAATGGGAGAGGCACACGGGTCTCTCCTGAGGGCAGGGCCTCACAGAGGAGAGCAGGGAGCTGTGCGGCTTTGACCAGGTCACTTCTCATGCCTCTCCTCATGTGAATGCCTCGTGGAGCTGATGTGCTGGTGTTTAAAGATATGGGTAGTTTTCCCACAGTTAGATGTCACCTCATGCCTGTGAGAATGGCTAGCAACAAAAAGACAAGAGGATGTGCACTGTTGGTGAGAATATAAATTGATGCAGAGGATGTGCACTATAGAAAACAGTATGGAGGTGCCTCAAAAAATTAACAACAGGATTACCGTATGATCCAGCAGTACCATTTCTGGGTATTTATCTGAAGGAAACAAAATCACTCTCCTGAAAAGATATCAGCACCCATGTTCATTGCAGCATTATTTACAATATGGAAACAACATAAGTGTTTACTATGGATGATAAAGAAGTGATATGCATGTATGTATATATGTATGTATGTAGGGAATGGGCAAAGTAGGTTTGCAATTGTTCATATGGAAAATACAGTAATCTATAATAATAAAAGGGTAATATGCTAATTAAACTGGACATCTTCCGGACACCCTGATGAAGCCGGGGCTGGAGGAAAGCCAATCAGATCCCAGGTGCCTGTAGGTGGCCTGGGGGAAGCCAGCCTGGGTCCCGGGTGCCTGCGGGTGGCCTGGGGAAGGGAAGCCCGGGTGCCAGGTGCCAGAGGGAAGCCGGTGCCGGCAGCTGGGGGAAGAAAGGCCTACTCTTGCATGAATTTTCGTGCATCGGGCCTCTAGTTAATAAATAAGTAATAATACAAGAATAGACTCTGTTTCACTCACTCACAACTGTAAATCTACTTTTGCTCACCCCTGTATGTATACACACAATGGAATATAATTCAGCCATAAGAAAGAAATCCTTTCGTTTGCGACAACATGGATTGGAGGGCATTATGTTAAGTGAAATAATAAGTCAGACAGGGAAAGACAAATACTACATGATCTCACCTATGTGGAATCCAAAAGAACTGAAGGCATAGAAACAGAGGACATGGGTGGTTGCTTGAGGCAGAGGTTGGGGGGCAGAGAGGGAAACGGGTGAAGCCCAGCTTAGAACCACGGTTCTCTCAACCACTTAAGAGCTGACTGCAATGTCACTGGACACCAGCCACGGAACTCCCCTGCAGCCACTCCCAAGAGGGGCTCTGCTACTACTTGTGTTCTGAGTTCATCATTTTTTCTTTCCATATTTTACTTCATTTTGTCTGCTCATAATAGTAACACATAGTTATCACAGAAAATTTGGAAAATAAAATATAAAGAAACAAACAAAAACCCTCACTGTTTCCAAAAGCCAGCTTCCTCCTGGATTTCCCTGCCCCATTTGACCCTCTCTCTTCTCCTTGTCCAACCTCTCTGCTCTTAATCCTTGTTAGCAGAAGAGTTCTCCATTAGCATTTTCAGGTCTTCCTATCTTAGGGGGCAAATATTAGCATACAAATTAGCATATTACAACCCAATTACTTTTCAATCACAAGCAATCCCAACCAGATTGGGGATATTCTTAATTTGCATAAATTTGGCAAAGGGGTAAGAGGCACAGTGAGAAGCTGTGGGGTCTGATGTATCTCGGGGTGAACACAGCCAGCCTTGCTGCGGAGAGGAACGTGGCTTGGAAACAAGTAAAAAGAAGATGTAATAGGAGCGTGTGGCCATTTAACAGCAGAGGAGCAGCGCCCAGCACTGCCCCAGGTGAGCCCTGTTCTGCCCAGACAGAGAGACACGAACCATTTGATTTCTCAGGCTCCCTTCCAGCCCCCGCCTCCTGGGCGGCAGTGTGGCTTCAGGGCAATAGCGTTTACTGAAGGGGTTCAGTGGAGAGTGGCCATTTGCTGGCACTGTCTTCTCTGTATGTGAAGTTCACCCAGGCAGCCTGCCTAGGTCAAGTGGACATGCTAATAACTTTCGAGGCTCTTCACCCCCAGCCTCCCAGGAAGCCGTGTGGCTCTCAGGATGATATGTTCTAAATAAAATCTGTGGGCAGATGGCCGTAAGTGGACTAGCACATGGATGGATGGTCAATGTAACAGAATAATTGAATGGCTGCCACCCCAAACAGGCATGTTGTTTAATTACCCTAAGATCTCAAGACTCTACTGTAAATCTACTACATGGAAAGAGCTATAGTAGGTGCTGCTAATCACAACCACCATTTTATGGATCAGCAGGAAAATGAGTTCAAGAAAATTCCTATTGAGGAATTAGAATCTAGGTATAGACAGCAGGATTTCCTCAGAGAAGCAAAATGGATTTGCCAGTGTTACCCAGTGTTGGATAGCTACAGGTTTTCACCCCACCCCTATTTACCTTGAAACAGCACGATGCACCGAATTATATTCCCAAAGAGAAAACCAACTTCACGAAGTATTTGTGAGCACTGTGTGTTTGACTGAACACTGTTAGGGGGGAGCAGAGAAATTTATAGAGCACAACACACTCATTTCACATAACATTTCTTATTGGAGATCTTTCACTTTTTTTTGTTTGTTCTTGGCATTAAGTATTTTCTCTTAAGTTGCTCATTGATTTAACCACCTTTGCCTGGGTTCAAACTCTGTTCCAGCACTGTGCTGAGAGCTCCTGATGTGGGAGCCAGATCCATGAGGGGCAGGACCAGAGGAGGGTGGAAGTTGCTGGCGGGGCTGGTGAAGGTGTGGACCTGTGTGGAAGGCGGGACCTGGGTGGAAGGCGGGACCTGGGTGGAAGGCGGGGCCTGGGTGGAAGGCGGGGCCTGGGTGGAAGGCAGGGCCTGGGTGGAAGGCGTGCACAGCAGAGGAGGGGCTTGCAGCAGGATGCCAGACTAACAAGAGATGGGACCTTGCATACATTCTGAAGGTGCTTTGCCTTGGTCTGTAGGAAACAGGAAGCCATCAGAAGATCTACTTATTGATCCGATTTCCATCTACATTTTTTTGTCTTCCATCTACATTTTTTTGTCCTGGCCTCCATATACTCAGGAAACACATGACTAGCATCCTCCTGCAAGAAACCTGCAGTATGTTTGAGAACAATGACATTTCAACAGTTGATCTTTCCTTGTTAGGCTAAATGGTCCTGATTCTTTAACCTTTCCTCATGGGACCTCTTTGCCATCTGCATTCTCTCTCTTCACGTGTGTCACTCTTTCTGGACTGTCTCAAGTTCTTCCCTATTTCTCAAAAGGATAATAATCAAGATGGCATGCGATTTCATAAGTGTTCGACAGGAAAGCATAACAAAGCGACTATTTCTCCTTTTCTCACTTCCAATTTTCTTTTTTAACACATTCTGGAATCAAGGTGGGATATTTCCCCCACGGTAACATGGTACAGTTGGCATGTTGGCCAGCTTGGCATTACTGTTGTATCCAGGCCCCTTCCCCGTATTTCTACCTGCACATCTCCAGCCGCCTTCCCATCAACCGGCACAGCTTGGTCACAGCGTACCGCTTGCATTTACCCCTAATTACTACTAACCACGAACCATTTTGTTTTCATCATCTTAGCTTACATTTTACTTTAAATCATAAGCCCTGGACCTCTTGCCTTCTACCCCGTATCCCCAATAACCTGGTCCTAGAAAATAAAGTGCTGGATTTGTTCTCATGAGTTGAACAGCACATTGGCTAAACGTCTTTGAAATGGCTGAAAACAAGCCCTGGTGTCCTTTATTTAAGTGTGAATCACCAGTGTCAAACCTACTTTCTGACCATGTGTCATCCCTCTTTATAGACTCCTGTCACTTTGCATTTCTTAGGGAATATTCTGCTTTTTGGGTCTTTTTTGAAATGTTGCTGTCAGGATTTCTGGAGTTATTTTGAACCTTTCAAAGATCATGACCTCAGGATCTCTTGATTCAGGACTTTCCATGATCTCTAAAATGATGAATATTAAATTGTTGCTTTGGCAAGGCTATCTTTTTATTTGAATTTGAGAAAAATAAATTTCCTTCCTTCCTGGTGTAAATTGAGTTTATCTCATTTACCCTTTTTGGGAAGTTGTGATGGTGCTAATTAAATTAAGGGTTTCACACTGATTTGGAGGCCCTTACCAAGAGATGTTCTCAGAGGACTGGTGAGCAAGCTCAGGAGAAATGGAGAGTTATCAGTGATGGAAAGACGGGAAATATGTTGTAAGCAGCCAATTAGGTAAGGAAATGGGTTGCATATGAATTTTAACTATGATTG
>NW_005871067.1:642498-667313 GCF_000147115.1 Myotis lucifugus | reverse complement strand
TTCAGATTTGAGCTCTTGTTTCTCATGATCTCTTAAAAATGACCCGATCCGGCCAAGAAAGTCCAGATATTGGCCAGTCTCGATAAATGAACCAGGCACCTTTTTCCGTCCGCTAAGAACCCACTGAATAAGGCCCTGCCTTGAGAGACCTGGCCACTGATCTCTCGTGCCCATGAGGGAACCCAGGGAAGTGAAATCACAGCTGGGGCTGGGGGCTGGCCTTGTTCCTGTGTTTCCACCAGAAGCCTCTGCCAGCAGATGGGAGGAGATCCTAAAAAGGGGGTGGGGAGGGGGGGGGGAGGTCACTAAAGTGAGGACTTAGGGGAAGACAAGCTTGACTCGGCCACTGGCGCCTTTGTGTCCACTGGCCCCAACAACTGGCTCCCTGCCTGTGACTGTTCACATTTAGGGGGATTTGTGAGGGTGGGGAAGGTCTGCGCACAGCCAGGAGGACGGGGAGCTGTTCCCTGGCTGAGGTGGGCTGGGTAATTAGAGAACGTGGATGCTGGCGCCCAATCGGTAGACGTGCCTGTTGTGCTGAGACAGGTTCACAGGACAGCAGGTGCATCTGTAGCGAGAGCTGACCGATTGGATGAGGCAGTTCTCACGTAAGGAGGTGAAGTATCAAACTTCCTGGGCCCCTCCCATCCGCCTTGTATCTGTCAGCTGTAGGGAAGGGCAGACATGGAATCCCCAAACAATGCCACACACACTTCAGTACCCTAGCGAGGAAGCAACCAATATTGTCCTTTGCCTAAGGAAAAAACAGCCAAAACAGAGCATCCCAGAGCTGAGCTTGTAGACCATGTTATAAATGTATACATATATATTTATATTTAAATTTTTTACACAAAGAATAATTTCCAATTTCATATATCTAAGCAAGGCCTAGGAGGCAGACCTACCAGATGCTCCCAGGACAGTTCTTCGTCCCCAGATATGTCCCTCCATCGGACTCTGCCCTTCCAGACCTAAAGGGGGTGGAGAGCTTTGCTGACAAGCTCGCGGGTCTGTTTCAGTACGTGAGGCTCTTATAGAGAAGACGTGGTCTGGACCACGGCTATTTCATTATTGCTGTCAATTTTCAGAATGTCTCCTGGGCTGGTGACATATGGTTAGATAATAAAGAGTTGTTGGTGAAATGCTTCAGGTATGGTTAGAGAAAAAGAAAGAAAAGAAACACACTATGGGATGGGGGTGAGAGAGTGATGGGAGGGTGGAGACTGGGCAACTCTGATTTTTAGCCTACGGGGAAAAAAAAGGAAAAGAATATATAGTATAACTCATCTAAAGTGAGGCAGATTGGATTCTAAATAACAGCACTTAACTCAGTAAAAGCTGTGATTCAAACAGCTCTCAACACAGAGTAGAATAGTATCACGTGTGAGGCAGAACACAACTGAGCTAGCAAGTGCCCATCTTTATGGGGCTAACAGGCTAATAGTGGTATTGAAAGTAGGGAAGGCTCTTTAACTGCACTCAGAAAGTTAGAGGAATAAAATACTTCCCAAAGTGTGGCTCAGCGGTTATAGTTGGCCTGCAGAGGAAAGAGAAGAAAAGCTACACTTGTGTGCTTTATTGAAACAATTTCTGCCCTTGTTAGTGGAGTTATTTTGAGCATGTTAGAGACCAATAGTTCATTAGAAAGGGGACAGAGGATAGCAAAAATGCTAAGAAGAGAAGAGAATTACAGTGAGTAGGGTAGGGGGAAGGATTCTGGGGTACATAGGTGGGGAGCCTTGAGAGTCCATGAGCAGGAGTGAAAAAAACCACTAGAAGAATGCCAGATTCATTTGTTCTTTCAGCAAATATTTACTCTGTGTTGGCCCAGTAGTAGACCCAGTGGACACAGCATGAAACAAGCAGGCAGTGTCTTTGCCCTCGTGGCACCCACATTCTAGGGAGGTGGCTGGCGAGGAGGGAGCAGGACTTCATGAACATTCCATTCTGCCTGTCTGCTGAGTTTGAGGATCCCAGCTCCCTAATTCAGTCCCTGCTGCTGCTTCTGGTCACCCCTTGATCCTTCTATCTGGGAGGCCATGAGTGAAGCAGGCAATTAGGACAACAGAACGGGTGGGGAACTGAGTTCCAGCCACCAATGTCATCTTACTTCTACTGAGACCTTAGGTCTTCCTCTCCCTTTCTTTTTAGAGGTTCATTAAAGCTGACCCACTTTCCTGGCCTACACACATTGGCCAAACCCTGAAAGGTTTGTTTCATAGCCCCAAACAACGTCTGACATCATAAGCACAGTACTGAAGAAAGCTGAGCCAGCACGCAAGGTATACAATTGGGGGGGGCGGGCAGGGTTGACAGTCCAAGACCTCCAGTGGATGCTTAAAACTGCAGCTATTACCAAACCCTATATATACTATGCTTGTCATACATATCTTTTCACTTAAAGGAAGCACTTCACAGCTTCTCTGGAGCATTTCTGAATTGCCAGTGTCACTGCTGCTGTGCTTTGGGGTCATTACTAAGTAAAATAAGGGTCACTTGAGCACAAGCACTGCAATACCACGACGGTGGACCTGACCACTGAGACGGCTACTAGGTGGCCAATAGGTGGAGTGTATGCAGCATGGAACATGGAACAGAGATGACTTATGTCCCAAACAGGACGAGCGGGCTGGTGCGAGATTGCATCATACTACTCAGAATGGTATGCAATTCAGAACGTATGAATTGTTTATTTCTGGAATTTTCCTTTTAATATTTTGGACCCTGGTTAAGAGTGGGTAAAAGAAACCACAGAAAGCAAAACCTCGGAGAAGGGGGAGTGCTTCTATATTTTATTTAATGCCGATCAGAACCTCATGCTGGTGATGAGAACATTTCACCCAGGCCAGGAAGCTGCTGCAGGGCAGTTTCCAAGTCCTGCCCTCCACACCTTGACCTTAACGGGATGCTCCTAGCCTTCAAGGGGAGGCTGCCTCACACCTGCTAGGTGCCCCAGCCTCTCTCTGTACCCACCGCCCACTGGGTGAGCTGGCCCTCTATCAGGAGGCTCTCCCCCTCTGCTGTGCTTTTGTCATCCTTCCCTGAAGCTTCCCTATTCGGGAAGGCTCTGATAGAGTGAAAACGTGACCAGCTCCCCAAACAGGCAGTTCTGAGAAGATATCTGCTTCCGGTCTGCTCCTGCTGCGCCAGGTCCAGCCGAAACGCTCGGATTAGAGCTTGTCAGCCCATTGTTGAAAAACTGCACTGGGGCCCATTTATAAGCACAAAAATGAGAAATCCCAGGATGGGAAGCCTGCTTTTATTTTTAACATTTCAGAGTTGACACCTCCAAACACCTATAAAACTGGCTGCTGGCCAGAAGAGGAGCACGCAGAACTTTGGGCTGTGGGTGACAGCACTCACATAGTGGAAGGTGGTTTGGGGTCAAAGCATGGGCTGGAGAGAATGCTTGGTTCTCACTGCTCGGTCTTGGACATAAAGAAGAACAGCATGAGTTGTCAAATCCCATAGGAACCCTTGGGGGCACCTATGTAGACTGGGGCACCCCCAGTGTCCTCTGTGCCACCACTAGCTTTGCCGTGCCATAGAGCTCAGTGTGTGCAGTGTGTCCATTCCTGGCTTTGGTGTTTGGCTCGCGGCATGTAGGCTTCACAGCTAGGCTCCAGCCTGGCTGGCTCATGACTCTCACTGTCACCAGGCACCCAGTCCAAGGGCTTTTCTCTGCCTTTCTTTACCTGCACCCTGTTCTCAGGCAGGCTGCTGCACACCAGCACTTTTCTGCTGCCTCCTCTACTGCCACTGGGCCACTTGTTCCTCCCAGGCAAATGCTCAAGAGGCATTCTGCTCTCCAGCTGAATGGCACACTCCTGTATTTAGCCACATTGTGTAATATGTGACAATAATACTTTGTACTCAAGGTGCACCTTTTATCAGAGGGACTCCATGCACTCTGCAAACATCTTCAGCACAACACCCCTGGTGGAAGGAACATGCCAAGTTGTGATCTCCGGTTCCTAGCTGGAGAGACTGAGGCTGAGGAGAGGGGCGTGGCCCGGGTCTCCCAATGAGTCAGGAGCCAGCAAAGGACCATGCGCTGCTCCCTAGGTGTTTTTTTTTCTTTCTTCTTTTATTTCTGTTTGTTTGTTTTTTATTGTCTAAAGTTTTACATATGTCTCCCCCTTCCCTGATTGACCCCCACTCCTAAGCCATTCCCACCCTGAGCAAGCCCCCACCGCCCCAGTGGTCGTGTTCATTGGCCATGCTAATATGCATGCATACACGTCCTTTGGCTGCTCCCTAACCTCTCCCACTCCCCTGCCATTTGTCTCTGGATCTATTTTTGTTCATCAAATTATGTTGATCATTATATCCCACATATGAGTGAGATCATGTGATATTTATCTTTCTCTGACTGGATTATTTCACTTAGCATAATGCTCTCCAGTTCCATCCATGCGGTTGCAAATGGTAAAAGTTCCTTCTTTTTTATAGCAGCGTAGTATTCCATTGTGTAGATGTACCACAGTTTTCTAATCCACTCATCTGCTGATGGGCACTTAGGTTGTTTCCAAATCTTTTTTTTTTAAATATATTTTATTGATTTTTTACAGAGAGGAAGGGAGAGAGAGATAGAGAGCTAGAAACATCGATGAGAGAGAAACATCGACCAGCTGCCTCCTGCACATCTCCTACTGGGGATGTGCCCGCAACCCAGGTACATGCCCTTGACCGGAATCAAACCTGGGACCTTTCAGTCCGCAGGCCAACGCTCTATCCACTGAGCCAAACCGGTTTCGGCTCCAAATCTTATCTATTGTAAATTGTGCTGCTATGAACATGGGGATGCATATATCCTTTCTGATTGGTGTTTCTGGTTTCTTGGGATATAATCATAGAAATAGGATTACTGGATAAAATGGGAGTTCCATTTTCAACTTTTTGTGGAAACTCCATACTGTCTTCCACAGTGACTGCACCAGTCTGCATTCCCACCAGCAGTGCACAAGGGTTCCTTTTTTTCCACATCCTCACCAGCACTTGTCGTTTGTTGATTTGTTGATGATAGCCATTCTGACAGTTGTGAGATGGTACCTCATTGTTTTGATTTGCATGTCTCAGATGATTAGTGACTGAGCATGTTTTCATATGTCTCTCAGCCTTCTGTATGTCCTCTTTTGAAAAGTGTCTATTTAGATCCTTTGCCCATTTTTTGATTGGATCATTTATCTTCCTTGTGTTAAGTTGTATGAGTTCTCTGTAAATTTTGGAGATCAAACCCTTATTGGAAATATCATTGGCAAATATGTTCTCCCATGCAGTGGGCTTTCTTATTGTTTTGTTGATGGTTTCTTTTGCTGTGCAGAAGCTTTTTATTTTGATGTAGTCTGATTTGTTTATTTTCTCCTTAGTCTCCATTGACCTAGGAGCTTGTGTCGGTAAAGATATCGCTATGACATATGTCTGCTATTTTGCTGCCTATGGAGTCTTGTAGGATTTTTATGGTTTCCCATCTTACATTTAAGTCCTTTAGCCATTTTGAGTTTGTTTTTGTGTATGGTGTAAGTTGGTGATCTAGTTTCATTTTTTTTTTGCAAGTATCTGACCACATTTCCCAGCACCATTTATTGACAAGACTGTCTTGACTCCATTGTATGCTCCTGCCTCCTTTGGCAAATATTAATTGAGCATAGTGGCTTGGGTCCATTTCTGGGTTCTCTGTTCTGCTCCATTGGTCTATATGTCTGTTCTTGTGCCAGTACCAGGCACTTTTGAGAACTGCGGCTTTGTAGTATAGCTTGAAATCTGGTATTGTGATCCCTCCAACTTTGTTCTTCTTTCTCAGGATTGCTATGGCTATTTGGGGTCTTTTTTTTTATTCCAGATGAATTTTTGGAGTTTGTTCTAGATCTTAGAAATATGCTGTTGATATTTTAATGGGGATTGCATTGAATCTGTAGATTACTTTGGGTAGTATGGGCATTTTAATTATGTTGATTCTACCAATCCATGAACATGGTATGTTCTTCCATTTATTTATGTCTTCCTCTATCTCTTTTTTCAATGCACTGTAGTTTTCTGTCTTTTACCTCCTTAGTTAAGTTTATTCTTAAGTATCTTAATTTTTTGTTGCAATGGTAAATGGGATTGTTTTTTTTAGTTTCACTTTCTGTGAGTTCATTATTGGTGTATAAAAAAGCCATAGATTTCTGGGTGTTAATTTTGTGTTTCCTGCTACATTGCCTAATTCACTTATTAGGTCTAGTAGATTTTTGGTGGAGTCTTTGGGATTTTCTATGTACAGTATCATGTCATCTGGGAATAAGGACAGTTTTACTTCTTCTTTTCCAATTTGGATGCCTGTTTTTTCTTATTCATGTCTGATTGCTATGGCTAGCACTTCCAATACTATATCAAACAAGAGTGGTGAAAGTGGGCATCTCTGTCTTGTTCCCGTTCTTAGGGGAAATGAGTTTAGTTTGGCACATTGAGTATGATGTTGGCTGTAGGTTTGTCATATATGGCTTTTATTATGTTGAGGTATTATTATCCTTCTATTCCCACTTTGCTGAGAGTTTTTATCAAGAAAGGGTGTTGGATTTTGTCAAATGCTTTTTCTGCATCTATTGATATGATTATGTGATATTTGTCTCTCAATTTTTTTATGTGATGTATCACATTTATTGATTTGCGGATATTGTACCATCCTTGCATCCCTGGAATAAATCCCACTTGGTCATGGTGTATGATCTTTCTAATGTAATGATGGATTCAATTTGCTAAAATTTTGTTAAGGATTTTAGCATCTATGTTCATCAAGGATATTGGCCTGTAGTTCTCTTTTGTGTGTGTGTGTGTGTGTGTGTGGTGTCTTTATCTGGTTTTGGAATTAGGGTAATTCTGGCTTCATAGAAAGAGCTTGGAAGTGTGCCTTCCTCTTGAATATTTTGGAATAGTCTGAGGAAGATAGGTTTTAGTTCTTCTTTGAATGCTTGGTAGACCTCCCCTGTAAAACCGTCCGGACCAGGGCTTTTGTTTGCTAGAAGATTTTTTATCATTGCTTCAAATTCATCGGTGGTTATCAGCCTATTCAGGTTTTTTTATTCTTCCTGATTGAGTTTTGGGAGCTTGTATTTTCTAAGAATATGTCCATTTGTCTAGGTTGTCCATTTTGTTGGAGTACAGTTTTTCATAGTATTTTTCCATAATCCTTTGTATTTCTGTGGGATCAGTTGTTACTTCACCTCTTTCATTTCTGATTTTGTTTATTTGGGTCCTCTCTCTGCTTCTTGGTGAGCCTGACAGGTCCTGTACCTTCTCACAGAGCAAATAGAAGGAACAGCTGAATCAAATAACACCCACCCGGAATTGGCAAATTAAACACAGCTGGTGGGCAATCCATGGATGGAAAGGTCAGAGATCGCCTAGAGAGAGTCAACGCAAGAGAGAGAGAGAGCTCCATAACCAGACACCCTGTCCGCGTATTCGGCCGCCACCTTGTCTCCCCTGGACAAACTTTTTAGACACTCATGCCACGGAAGCTGGAGTCTTGGTGTTCATGGGTTCACAGCTGAGGCAGCTGGTCCCTGGGCATTTCGGTTGTAGGGTCCCAGGAGGTATCCGAGGTCTCCCCTGTTGAAGGTAAGGCTGGGCTTATGATCACAGCCACTATCTCCTTCAAAATGGCATGGTTTCTGCGGCAGAGCCGGCCACTCCAGGAGAGATTTCAGCAGTAGTAGAGGCTGCCCGGCCAGGGGAGCCTGGTCCGCCAGTCCCCAACAGTCCTGTGGAATATAACTGTCCCTCACTCACAAATGCAGACACTCCCCGCACGTCCACGCACTCTCCTTTCGCTCTCTCACTCACACACTATCTTGCAGCCTGCCATCCCATCTGCTGCCATCTTGGATATCCTGCGCCCTAGGTTTTTATCAGATTTTCTGCTTCCTGAACTTTTAGAGCCTGCAGCTCTCCCAAAGCTGGTCCTCTCCTCCCAGCACAGCATTCCTCTGCTCACACAGACATCCCTGTGCCTGACACACTTGTCACTTGCCTTAAAACCCACCCATGCATCTCAATAGAAATGCAGAAATGTTATCTTTGCTGTGGCCAGTGTTTGGCTCGTGGTGGTACCTCAATGCTTGGAAGAGACATTTCCACCCAAATCCACACCTTGGCTGACTCAGGAAGTTGTGAGGAACCAAGAGAAAATGTTCCAGAACTCTCTATAAAGGAGTTAACCCAAATTCCATCTCTTTATAACAATGAGTGGCTGATCAGATGCTCTAGTCAGGGAAGTGGCTGTACACAGCCAGTCCTGGGGTGAGAGTCATTAGGCTGGGGGAGAGGGGGCCTCCAGGTAGGTTGCTCAGGCATTTCTTAAACACAAGCAGGATCTATCTTCTGAGAAAGAGCAAACCACATTATATATTAGGCGTTCAAAACTAATTGCCTTTTTTTGGTTTGTTCTATTATCACTGATATTTGACAATCCCATTGTAGGAGATTCAGTGGTGTGCCGACAGTTCTCACAGCTGAACAAAAGCAGAAATGGCAGAAAGCAATGTTGACCAGAATGGGCTTTGGCTATGGAGTGTTCCATGTTAGGGTAGGATAGTTCTATGGGTAAAGATGCAAGCTTTGTGTTCCTAAAGATGACCACACCATTGGTCTTTAACCCAGTCTCTGACACATGGTTTCTAAACCCCTATAAATTCCTAAATAATAAGAGTACTAGGAAGATTTTTTTTTCTAAAGAGGTGACTCCAAGTGGGCTCCTGGGTGGCTCCTTGATGGGGTCTGGTCACCAAAAAGACTAAGCCACAATTGGAAACTTGAAATTTTCATCCTTACATACTTCATCATTCAGAGACCCATGAATGAGGGGGGTGGGGGAAGGCTAGAAATGGACTTAATAATTGATCTACATGACGAAGCCTCCATCAAATCCCAATAGTACTGGGTTGCTGGAAAGGTGATTCACCCCAGCTCCATGGGAACAGAAGGTCCTTCCCTCAGGACACTCCCAGACCTTACCCCATGCATCTCTTCATTTGGATGTTCATCTGTATCCTTATCATACCCTTTAATAAACTGGTAAACTTAAAAAAAGATGGCCATACCAATATATGGGTGACCCTTGAACAACATGGGTTTTAACTGCATGGGTTCACATATATATGGAGTTTTTTCAATAAATACAGTTGACCTTTTGTATCCTTGGGCTTTGCATCCATGAATTCAACCAAACATGGATGGAATATAATATTTTTGCATCCCCAACCATGGATTCCCAACCTGGGATCAAAAATAGTGTTTCAATTTATTGAATCTGAGGACATTAAGGGCCAACTAAAAGTAAAGTAAAATGTTATACAAGAACTTTCAACTGCACGGTGATGGGTATCCATAAATCCCTGTTGTTCAAGGGTCAACTACATACCCCATTGCACAAGTGATAATTATCTACTTCATGAAGAGCTAGAGTCTATGTCCTCTCCCCTAGAACCCAGGCAGATACTTACAGCTTCCTCAACCACTAAGACATGTGAAGGTGATGGGTGTAGCTTCCATGGCTAGGGCACAGAAGGCAGTGCAGCTTTGGTCAGGTGCCTTGGATTGCTCCCTCTGAGAAAACCACACCCAGAGGATACTAAGCAGCCCTGCAGGGAAGTGCATGTAGAGAAGAGCTAAGTGTCCCCCTTCCCGCCTATAGCTGCTTCCCTAGCATGTGAGAGGACCATCTTAGGAGCAGACTGAATAACCCTATCAAGTCTTTGGATGACTGTAACCCCAGCCAACTTATGATTGCAACCACATGAAAGACCCTAAGGGAGAGCTGCCAGGCTGAGTCCTTCCCAAATTCCCAATCAAAAGAAGCAGAAATTATTACTGTTTTTTAAGCCACTATGTTTGGGGGTGATTTGTTATATAGCAGTAGATAACTGAAACACCATGGAAAGATTCTAAGCAGAAGGATGCTATTAGAAGATCTAGGGGGGGGGGAATCAATGAGCCACTATTTATAGAATAGAGCAAGATTCAGAGGCAGGATGACCAGTTATGGAAAATGGCGATAATCATACCTACTTTGTCGAGGCTTTATAGGTATTCTTTAAGATAGCAGATGGAAAGTGCCTAAAAGTGTCTGACTCTGAGAAGAGGCTCTGTAAGTAGCTATTATTTCTGTTATCACAAGGTAGACTGGTCAAAGGTGTTATGACAGGCAGGGGTAGGATACATAGACAGGGGAGAGCCATTTTTTTAAGGTGGATATGTATGCCTCTCTTCCATTTATATCCTCCTTGCTCTGGAAGCTATATCATTTAGAATAAAGTCTGGCTGAAAAAACAGAAAACCCAAAATAACAGTGGCCTCGGTAAGACAAATATTTAGGTTTCTCTGCTGTAAACAGTTCAGAGATGGTTCAATGACTCTATGGTGACCCAGGATCCTTATGATTTTTGCTTTGCTGTATTTAGCTTCCCTTCTCAAGGTCCTCTCATGGTTCAAAATGGCTACGGGAGTACCATCCATTACATCTGAATTCCAGCGACTGGGGGAAAAAAAAGGACAAAGAAAAGCATGCCCCTTCCATTTAAGGACATTTACTAGAAGACACACCAGTTCCACTTGCATCCCACTGATCAGAATTATCTGTAAGGCACATCTATCTGTAAGGAATAGGGAGGCCAGGGAATGTATATAGTCTTTTATATATATATATTGATTTCAGAGAGGAAGGGAGAGGGGAGAGAGAGAGATAGAAACATCAGTGATGGGAGAGAATCATTGATCAGCTGCCTCCTGCACATGCCCAGTGGGGACTGAGCCCACAACCCAGGCATGTGCCCTTGACTGGAAATGAACTTGCGACCCTTCAGTCCGCAGGCCAACACTCTATCCACTGAGCCAAACCAGCTAGGGCTGTATATAGTCTTTATCCTGTGCAACCAATTGCACAATTATAAACTGGGGATATGTTACTAAGAAAAGGAGAATGTATATGGGAGAAACAATAAGCAGTCAGTCACAAATGCCAAACCCCCTGTATTTTCATACTCAGCAACTGAAAATGCCATGTTTCCAGCACAAATCTAGGTAGAGGTTTGTATCAGATACTATTCATTAGATTCTCTCCTTCTTGCATCTCTAAGATCTCTGACCACTTTTCCCATCACAGCCAGTACTGTAAAACTGCCCCTATTAGTGGTCAAAACACCAATGGTATTCTTTTTAGAATTAGAACAATAATTCTAAAATTTACATGGAACCACAGAAGACCATGAATAGCCAAAGCAATCGTGAGAAAGAACAAAGTGAGAAATATCATGATCCCTGATTTAAACTATACTCCAAGTTATAATAATCAAAATAGCATGGTATTGGTACCAAAACAGACACATAGATAAATGGAACAGAGTAGAGAGCCCAGAAATAAATCCACACTCATATGGTCAATTAATTTATAGCAAAGGAGACAAGAATATACAATGGAGAAATGGCAGTCTCTTCAATAAGTGGTGTTAGAAAACTGAATAGACACATGCCAAAAAAAAAAGGAAAAAAAAGAAAGTGGACCACTCTTTTACACCATATTAATAAAATAAGTTCAAAATAGATTTAAGACTGAAATGTCAGACCTGAAACCATAAACTCCTAGAAGAAAACATATGTGGTAAACTTTTTGACATCTGTCTTAGCAATATCTTTTTGGGTATGTTTCCTAGGGCAAGGACAGCAAAAGCAAAAATAAACAAATGAGACTACATCAAACTAAAAAGCTTCTGCATCAACAAAATTAAAAGACAACCTACTGAGAGAAGATATTCACAAATGATATATCCAATACAGGAGTAATATCCAAAATATATTAGGAATTCATACAACTCAACATAAAAAATCCAATTAAAAAATGGGCAGAATACATGAAAGAAATCTTTCTAAAGATATACAGATGCAAACAGGTGTTCAATGTCTCTAATCATCAGAGATATGCAAATTTAAATTACAAAGATATCACTTCACACCTGTCAGAATGGCTATCATCAATAAATCAACAAACAACAAGTACTGGTGAGGATGTGGGGAAAAAGTAACCCACTTACACTGTTGGTAAGGTTGTAAAATGGTGTAGCCACTATAAAAAACTGTATGGAGGTTCCTCAAAATATTAAAAATAGAACTACCATATGAACCAGCAATTCAAATTCTGAAGAAAATAAAAACACTAATTCAAAGAGATACCTGCACCCCTATGCTCATTTCAGCATTATTTAGAATAACCAAGATATAGAAACATAGGTGTCCATCAATAGACGAGTGGGATAAAAAAGCTGTGGTTCATATACAATGTGTCCCTAAAAAATGTCTACATACTTTAACATCTGATAGCTCAATTTTGAAAATGAAATGTATTTTAATAAACACTGCCTTTATAATTATTCAAAGTGTGTGAAAACATTTTTTTGAACACACTATATGTAATGGAATATTACTCAGCCATAAAAAAGGACAAAATCTTGCCATCTGTGACAATATGGCCCTAAAGAGTATTATGTCAAGTGAAATAAGTCAGACAAAGAACGATTTCACTTATATGTGGAATCTAAAAAAAAAGAGAACAAACAAACCAGATTCAGAAATAGAGAACAAACTGATGGTTGCCATGAGGATATGGGTGAAAGGTAAAGAGAAATAAGAGGTAAAATCTTCTATTATAAAATAAATAAGCCATGGAGATGCAGTGTACATCACAAGGAATATAGTCAATAATCTATAATAATAAAAGGATAATATGCTAATTAGACTGGACAGCTGATGACCTTCTGGACGTCCTTCTGGACAACCTTCTGGATAAAGCCGGGGCTGTGAGGGCCGAGCCCCTTACATGAATTTCATGCATTGGGCCTCTAGTGTTGTAATAACTTTGCATGGTGACAGATGGTTACCAGACTTAGTGTAGTGATTAGATAAATTTTTAATCACTGTGTTGTACACCTGAAACTAATATAATATTGTATGTCAATTATCTCTATATATGAAAGTGTATTATGCAAATAGACCAGATGGCAGAACGACCAGACACTATGACACGCACTGACCACCAGGGGGCAGACACTCAACCCAGGAGCTGCCTCTAGCCCACAGGCCCTGATCACCTGATCTGGGCCTGCCGGTTAACCTCTCAGTCCCTCCTCCTGGCCAGCAGGCTCCAATTGCCTGTTGGGGATTGGGGAACCGGGGGCGGGTGGTGGTGGACGCAGGTGGCGCCAGGCCAAGGCAGGTGCCGGTCCCGCCCATCACTCCACACACACAGAGTGACTGTCAGTGGGGGGCGGGGCTGACTGCTGGCAGCTGGGGAAGATGGCCCTGATTGCAGGCCAGGCCTAGGGACCCTACCCGTGCACAGATTTCCTGCACCAGGCTTCTAGTACTTTAATAAAATAATAATAAAATTAAATTAACCATGAAAATGAAATAAAACTAAGAAAAAAATGGCCCTGCAAGATCAAATAACCAGTTGATCTTGACAAGAAGTTGGGGCCAACTCAGCTGGGCACCCTCTTATTGGCTCTCCTTCTTCCCTGCCTCTAACGCCCTGTTCCCCCACTCTTCTCTCCTTGGGATCGCGCTCATAAGGGAGTAGTAAGCACATGATCTTGCCTCAGGCTCTTTTTACCAGGGAAGCCAGACTAAGGCAAAGCCAGTATGCCAATGGATATCTCCCCTCCATATACACTCTCCACCCTTCTCTTTCCCATTTCCTAGCCAGCAGGGGCCTGAGTGTATCTGTCTTGGGAATATGTAAGGAACTATAACAGAACAGAAGCCAGTCTTCTAGCAGGTGCAAGTGCAGCCCTGCTTTGTTTAATGCTTCCCAAACTTTTCATCCCAGGTAAATTTAATGTCCTAAATTTAACAAGGTTTCTGGTTATATCGATTAACAAAATAGTTTTGGAAATTAAAAACTGGTTATCTCTCATCAGCTCTTTTTGTTTTTTGTTTTGTTTTTTGTTAATCCTTACCTGAGGATATTTTTTCCACTGATTTTTAGGGAGACTGGAAGGGAAGGAGGGAGGGAGAAAGAGAACGAGAGAAACATCAATATGAGAGACACATTGATTGGTTGCCTCTCGCACGTGCCCCAACTGGGGTTGGAGATCGAACCTGCAACCTAGGTATGTGCCCTTGATTAGGAATCAAACCCTCAACCCTTTGCTCTCTGGAGAGTAGCCCAACTTAATGTAACTTGAGGGACCAGTTATCTCCAATCTCTATGACCCCCATGAAGGAGACCCTACTGTTTGCAGCCACCAAAGTGATATAGAACAGTGGTCTGTGGTCTGTGGACCACTGGTGGCCCATGAGGTCTGAAAGGTTTGCGACTGCTGGTTTAAGGAAACTTTTGGAGCAGTGGTCGCCAACCGGTGGTCCGTGGACCACTGGTAGTCTGTGAGGTCCAAAAGTTTGGCGGCCACTGATATAAAAAATCCAGGTCTGTTCTAACTTAGAAGTTCAAAATCCAATTCAGCAATGGCCATGCTTCTGGGAGTGCAACAGCCCACAGTTGTTTTGATGTTGTAATCACCCCTTCTCTCCCTTCCGCAAAGGCACCACAACATCTTACTAAAAAGGTTTAAGGGATTTAACATTTTAAGAATATTTAAAACAAATTCTTTAAACCCACTGACAAAATTGAAACAACCCTGGGGCTTGTGAGATATAAATTGAAGATCATGAACTCTTTTAAAAAGGTACCATCTTTCTCTAAATTTTTCATTATCTGATTTATTTATTTATTTTTATAATATATTTTTATTGATTTCAGAGAGGAAGGGAGAGAGAGATAGAAACATCAATGATGAGAGACAATCATTGATCAGCTGCCTCCTGCACACCCCTTACTGGGGATCGAGCCCACAACCCAGGCACGTGCCCTGACAGGGAATCGAACCCAGGACCCTTCAGTCCAAAGGCCGGTGCTCTATCCACTGAGAAAAACCGGCTAGGACATCATTATCTGATTTATACAACTCTATTTCACAATAAACTAGATTTTTTTTCTCTGAAAATTTGTTTTCTTAAGTCAGAATAACCAAATCTAATTCTATCTGTAGTTCTGTAGCTTGTGAATTCATTCTGTCATTCTTTTAAACTGGCCACCATAGTATTAATTCAACAAGTCATTCCCTAAGACAATGTCCCATGGTTACACCTTTTGACTTAGCTGCATTAAAATTTAAGGAAATATTCAAACTTTTGAATAAAGCATTCATTTTAGTTATTTCTTCTTCCAGATGTAAGAGTTCCTGGCTACCTCCTGAATTACTCCTATCTTCCAAAGCTGACATCTGATTACATGTCATTTGAAGAAGCACAGTTATTCCAAGAAGGTATGAACTGCTCCTAAATTATGGCTTTTCTAAACACTCACAATATTACGATGACTTCCAGGTCAGAGTTTTACCCAATCACGCTTGGTCAGTCATGGCATATTCAGAACACGTATTGTAAACAAAAAGTTCCACCCAGCTGCCAGCGGAGGGTGTGCCTCACAGGACTGGCATCAGGTTCACCTCAGGCAGCCGGCGTTGAGAAAGAACAGGGTAAAGCCATGTCATCAAGGTCAATAGGTGAATTCTAGCTCTGACTTTTAAAATTATTATTAGAAAAATATATGTTTTCTTTCCTCCTCCCTTGACTCCCCCTTTGCTGGTGTTTTCCTACACCTGAAAAAATGTATTTGGTCTTTACTACGCCTACATTCAAAACATAGTCTTGCAACTCAGCCAAATTTTCTGCTGAGCCAGCCAGTGGCAACAAACACCAGGGCTCACGGCAACCATAAACGTGTGTGTGTGCATGTGTTTATGGGTGGGTTGTGTGTGTGTGTGTGTGTGTGTGTGTGTGTGTGCGCCAATGCAATGCAAACTTCCTAAAACACAACCCACATCCCCACCCCTGCACAAGGAACTGGATAAACAAACTCCACACAGAGCCCAAGGAAAGGAATTGGGTCTAGATTTAAACCTGCGCTCCCAGGTTTTCATTCTCTGATCATGAAAGAAGGTTGCATTAATTGAATATCATGCTTCAGGCTTCAGTGTGTGATTCCTCTTTATTACTTCCAGTTTTCCTGCTTTATGGGAAGGACGGGCTTCTCTATGTTTAATGAGAGCCAGAGATTTGGAAATTCCTGACAGTTGGGTCCTAACTAGTCAAGTACAGTTTCCATGACACAGAGAGCTTGAAAGGAAGCATTTTGGCCATTCTCGTGTCAGAAGCCAGAGCCTGGGACAGAGCAGACTATGGAGGTGTAGTTTTGTTGTTGGTCTTTGGGAGAAAGAGTTGTGAAATCCCAGGCTAACCCCTGAGCAAAAATGACGGTGGTGATCTCTGCTCCACCAGCCTCTCACTCACAGCAGCAGCATTCACTTCCTTATCTGTAAAACGAGGGTGTTGAACTTGAGTGCTGGCTCACCCACTATGTGACTCTACAAAGTTTGTTAGTATTTGGTGGGTATTACTGGAACGCCGGGTTAATAAACAACTTGGCGGCTTAGCATTGGAAATGCCTTGTGGCACAGCTAAGGAAGATGCTAGAGGATTCATAGAGGAGAGGGGGACATCATTGGGTAAACTGATTTGTTTAATACAAGAAGAGTAAATCCCAAGCAAAATTCTGAAGTACCAGAGTTTATGACCAGTTCCTGCATAATCCTTTTTCCTTATCAATCTGAGGAAAGGATTTAAAATTAGTGTCTTCCGCCCAGCCGATGTGCTCAGTGGTTGAGCATCGACCTATGAATCAGGAGGTCATAGATCAATTTCTAATCAGGGTACATGCCTGGGTTGCGGGCTCGATCCCCATTGTGGGGCATGCAGGAGGCAACCGATCAATGATTCTCTTTCATCATTAATGTTTCTATCTCTCTCTCTCCCTTCCTCTCTGAAATCAATAAATATATATTTTAAAAAAACAACCAAAACCAATGTATTTCAATTTAGATGGGGTTGAGAGTCATGTTTTTTCATCAAAGGCATATGGGCACTTAAGTCTTATTTTCAACTGTAGAATGAAAGGCCCTGCCCCCGTCCCCCCAAGCAGGAATTGCGGTCATGAATGAGGGGCTCAGTGAGTGTATGTGTTTAGCAAGCAGCTTCAAGGTTCTCAAATCTGATTTCCTTATTTCTGGTGTTGAGGCTTTGCAGCTTTTAGAAGTCTCATGTCTCTCTGTCTCTCTCTCTCCCTCTCTCAGCTGATAGCCTATGTTTTTGCTCAAAAAAAACAACAACACATCCATGCTTTCTGTGGCCACATCATGCCGAGTGCAACTGGGAATACCTGTCCTGAGCCCCTCAGTGAGATGGCTCCTTCTGAAGAAGGGCCCTCCTCCCAGAAGACAGGTGCCAGGAACCCTGGTGGTCAGAAGGCGGCTCTCTCTCCCCCTGGTGATCCCGGGGCTGGCGCTGGAATAGCAGGGTATTATGAGTAAGCAGGGCTCTCCTCTCTATTTGTTTGCATTCCATCTGATGAGATGGCTGGCAAACCCCTCCAATGTCTCAGCTGCGTGGTGAGCACACTAACCACAGGCTCTAATGTGCTCAGAGGTGATGTGTGGAGCTCACGGAAGCATCACCTGCCTCCAGTCAGGAATTCATCTGTCCCAGTGGCACCCAGAATATGAGGGAAGGATTTCATAATCCGCCCCAACCACTCCCAAAGGAATTTCCTTCTCCCTTTGATAGGAAGGTGGAGGGGAGCAGGAAAGACATGGCAGCACTAGGCTCTGGGCATTTTAAACACAGATAGGCTTCTTGTAAAACAGAGAAGGAAAGTCTTTGAATCACTATTGGATATGGCAGTCCAGGCTGATAAACCCAATAAAAGAGAGGTGAGCTATGGTCACCAGCAGGGGGCGCTGGACTGCTCTCGGCTCCAGAGACAAAGAGAGTAGTAAATAGGATCGTTGGGTTTCTAGCCCAGGAAGGACGTCAGACTAGTTCTGACTCAGGTGCTGTTGTTGTTGAAAGGTGTTGATTAGAGGAGTGTCTAAGACTAGAGAAATACTAAATCAGGCGGGGGCACTTAGCTGGCCACGTGGTGCCATAATCATGCACTTAGTGAGATTGTGCCTATGCCCTGAGCCATTTCCTGATATAAAATAAATATTTGAGTTGGAAGAGCTGAGTAAAGCTGCAGAATGTTCTGTAGATTCTTCACATTTTCTCGACTGCTACTGGAAGCCTTAGAGAGCCTTTTCAACACAAGAGCCTTGTTGCCATAGGTAGTTTGCACTGAGAGCCAGGGACTTCATACATTAAGAATGTTCTCCCTGGCTAGCTTGCTGTCTCCACTTGCTCTTCTGTTTCATTTGTGTAATTAGTGCCTAGACAGAATTTTCAAAAGTGTGCCACTCAAAATTGAAGGGCCAGGGGATTATGGCCCAGGGACAGTCTCCTTCCCAGCCCCTTAGGTCATTCTGATGCTAGCCTGATCATCTCCAGCTCAGAAATGGGAGTGAGCAAATACATGGCTATTGCGAGGTTCAGGTACTAGTCCTATCTCTGCCACAGGCATGATACATAATCTGGGCAATTTATTTAAACTCTCTAGGCATTAGTTTCCTGACATATAAAAATTATGTCTAAGGTCCCATCCAACTAAACTTAAACTTAAATATATCTGGACTGACCCCAGGGCACTTTTGGGTTGTAGGAACAGTTCAAAGTCTGATCTGGGGTGTGAGTCCTCTGGGGGTGGGGGTGCTATGTCCTCTACCTAAGTCATAACTCAGGCTCGGGGCGAATGGAGCCAGTCCTCAGCACCACCTCAACATTTCACAGCCCTTTCATGCAGATTTTTAAGTCATACTCCTGGATCTACTAGAAAAACAACAACAATCACCAAAACCATCCAGATCCACTAAGGGGACAGGGAAATCCTTCAGAGCAATTGCTTCACAGCTGTCATTTACTATCAGATTTCCATTTTCCGAAGCCCACATCTCTAGAACACATTGTCTCTCCCTCCTCAGAGATCAATTTTCCTCTGCCCTTTGGCATTATCTGCCACGTCTCAAATTTAATCAGCCTTTTCTCCCTCTGTCTTGGCAGTATAACCACTGAGTTCGACTCTTACTCTGAAGTTACATGAGTCCTGTATTTCAAAGAGGGAACTGAGTCAGCAGGACAGGACTGACTAAGCACTCCCAGATTGGGCACAGTGGGTCCAATTCTCCAATTCTTAGTTTGACGTAACTCCTGTTGAAATTCAATGCCCAGTAACAACTACAAGCTTTATATATATAATTATGAACAAAGGTTTTTAAAAGGCTAGAGGGTAAGAAATAGGAATCTGTATCTCTGTATCAGCAATTACCCTGTGCTTATTACTATAATAGCCCAATTGTCCATGGTTTCTCTGCTTAGCTGGCACAGGCAGCCTGTTCCCTCTTGTGCCCTCTCCTAGGCCCTGCTCACTCATTGCTAATGGAACCTAGTCCCTTCCCATAATGAGTTAGAGGGGAGCATGGGAAATGGAGTGTTGAAAAGATTTTATGTGCTGATCATCCCCTATGACTCGGCATCCTTTGTGCTTTCTTTACTTAGTTTGATGCAGTAAGTTATCTTAAACAAACACTTCACTATTTTGGAAATAAAAAGGGATACCAAGAGGTATTCGAATGCTGAGTCATCATGGGTGCTTGGCAAGATTTAGAGAACAAGGGGAAATGGACAACTCTGAGTATCAACAGTGGGATATTCTGGAGATTGGTTCCCCCAAGATTGCAGCTCTTTGCTCCAGAAATAAGAGCTGGAAGGGCATGTGACAGAAATGCTAAACTCTCTAATAGTTCTCATCCCTGGCTCTACATGAGAAACAACTTGGGGAATAAAAATTAGTGACAGCTGGGCCCCACCAGTTGAAACAGAATTTGTAGAAGGTAGAATCCAGGCATCAGTATTTTAAAGACTCCCTAGATGGGCCTGGCTGGGTAGCTCTAGAGTGTTGTCCCTATATGCCAAGGTTTCAGGTTCAATCCCCGGTCAGAACACATAGAAGAATCAGCCAATGAATGCCTAAATAAGTAGAATAACACATTGATGTTTCTCTCTCTCTCTCTCTCTCTCTCTCTCTCATAAATAAATAAATAAATAAATAAATAAATAAATAAAGGCTCCCCAGTTGATGTTGATACACAAGGAGGGCTAAAACACCAAATTATAGAAAGGACTATTTACTTCACTAAATACAAAAGTTGGGAGATGCCCAAACACTGAAAAGAAATCATTTTACGAGACCAGTGCTCTAACCCCTGAGCTAGGAAGCCTAAAGAAATCATTTTAGTATTAAATAAGTAAGGTACTATTGCTATAATATTGATAGTAGTAGCAATGAACAGTTAACTGTGTGCCAAACTGTGCACTAAGCACTTGATTTGCTAGGCTCTCTTCATTGAAGGATACATATGATTACCCCATTTTATAGATAAAGACACCAAAGCTTAGGGAGATGCAAGGCCAACATACCTCATGAGATCTACTATGTGAAAGGAAGATGTGCCTAGGTAGCATGAAAAATGCAAAGACAAGATATAGACCTGACCCTTAAGGTCCTATCTTCCAGTAGAGGAGCAAAGACATATATACAAATGACTAAGAGTCCGAATGTGCCAGCTGTCAGAGGTACAAAGTGTGATAGAACCACAGAAGCGCAAGAGAGGGAGAGAGAGGATTAGGAAAGGCTTCCCAGAGGAGTTAAACTGAGCTTTGAGGAATGAGCCCTGGATGCTATAGGCAGTGCTGGCTGGGGGGTTGTGGCAGGAAGAGGAGATATCTCGGGGAGAAAGCACAGTGCACAGAAATCTAAGAAAGCATCTGAGAATTGGCAACTAGCCCAGTCTGATTAAGGTTAAAAAAAGAACCACTATATGGTGAGGAAGGTGAGTTGCCCTAAATTATGGGATCTTAAATGGGATCTAGGAGGCCACAGGGCACCCCTGCAGGCGTCTGAGCAGGATGTGTGATGGCACAGTGTTTCAGGAGGAGCCAGGCCAGCTGGGGCCTTCAGGAGCCTTGGAAAGTTCCTCTATAGCAGTGGTTCTCAACCTTCTGGCCCTTTAAATACAGTTCCTCATGTTGTGACCCAACCATAAAATTATTTTCGTTGCTACTTCATAACTGTAATGTTGCTACTGTTATGAATCGTAATGTAAATATCTGATATGCAGGATGGTCTTAGGCGACCCCTGTGAAAGGGTCGTTCGACTGCCAAAGGGGTCGCGACCCACAGGTTGAGAACTGCTGCTCTACAGGGAAGTGAAGCAGGCCCAAGCCTCTGGGCTGTCTGTGGATCGAAGGAGGAACAAATGCCAGAGAACCCTGGGGAGGTGTTTAGCATACAGCCCTGTTTTATCTTGCTGGCGTTGAGCGATTCTACACTCTTCCTCAAAACCATGTTATTATCAGGAACCACACCCTACTAGGTCAGAAAACATCAGGTACTGATGTGTCCTGCATGCTTTGTTAGCTGTGGTTGTTGTTATAGGTGTTTACTGTGAAAGAGAGGGAGGGCAGCTGTCTTCTCCATATAGTTTGACTCCTGTTGCTCATGTATTTATTTAGATATTGTATGTTTTCTCAATGTCTAGTGTGATTCATGATAGTCAATTTTCCCTTCGAGGAAGAAAATTAGAACATGGATGTTGGCTAGGTGTGACTTCCTCATGTTTCCAGAAGGCAGAGCTTTTCAAACTTTCCACTGGTGAACTTCCATTGGGAATTCAAATTATGGGGGTGTGGCAAATTGTGAACAACTAAAAAGAATAAATTTCTTTGCATTTTGTGTTTTATATTAAAATTTTATGTAAATTCTGCATTCCCATAACATATCCATCCCTTCCTGTTACTCTGCACCAGGTTTACACTGGCTCTGTGGCGCTCTGGCTCACCTCCCTTTAACAAGAGGCCTTGATGATTGTTCCATCTAAAATGGAACAATTGATTTAGACACGGGTCACACAAAAACCAGCTTTAAGTTGTCTATTTCACTATGATCAAAGAAAACAACTTATCTAACTTACTTTTTTTTTTTTTTACTGTATAGGTTAGCCATTGGCAAATGTTAACATATGTCATACTAACCAATTGATGGGAAAATGCTCTTCAATTAAGGATCTTTTCATTTACAACAAGGTCCATAGAGTAGATCAATATTAAAGTTTAAGTATCAACTTTTCCATGTTGCAAAATCTATATGTGGGCAAACTGAGAAGGAAAATGGAGTTTTGGAGAGAAGAGGAGGCCTTGGTCATTTGACTGATATAGGTTGATAGCAGGAAACTCCTTGATTGATTATCCTTGTGAAAATTGGGTACGGTCTGTAGAGCTACATCCTCATACACAATACCACCACTTGTTCCAAAGGCTATGAGTTCCCAAGTCTGTTTTAAGTTATTCCTCTCCTGCCCAAGGTCTGGCTTCTTTTAAATCTTCAGCTTCTGATCACTAACACAATCTTTTCAGCCTACACTTTTTATTATTTTCCTTCTTTGGGCCTTTTACAGCTCATTCACTTTTATTGTATCTTGATGAAGGAGCTAAGAGATCCTTTCATTTACAACATCTTCCCATCCATTTGTCACTTTTTGGGTTTTTTCCCAGAGATATTGCCTCTTTGATGGAGTATTAATGTCAGGCTTTCCCCTAATTCCCAACCATTTGTTCACTTGGATTGAATTTGGACCTTTCTTCTCACCAGTTCTTGGCTGCTGGCTCACTTGTCTGTGGCAAGGTTGTATGTGGCAGGGCTAACCTTACTTGGGGATACTGGCTCCTCAATAACAGAGCCTTCCTGCCTGGGAGCCTCAAAGGCTCTTTCTGCCCCAGACCTGCTCTGGGGCACTTCACCTGACACTAATACTCCTCTTCCAATGACTACGTAGCACAGGAACCACCATGATTGGTAATGGTTTAGCATTTAGAATGGCTTAGGTAATGGAAATGGAATGGTAATGATTCATTCTAAATACCCTTCTTCATGTCTCAAATGCCAGCCCATCCATTTTCTTTCCTGCTCAAGCTAAGTTACTGCAGATACAATACATTAGTCACTTTTTAAATATTTCTTGATTTTGATATGCCTCTATCAGAGAACTGTAGTCACAGAAACACTCAAACATGAGCCAAGGAGAAAAAAAATTATGGCAACTTCCCAACTCTATATATCCTACCATCCACTTCCTGTTTACTGTTCAAGACTGGATGAACCTGTATGTGCTATTGCCCAGGGCACATTAGAGTCACCCAAACCCCAGATAAGTGACTATTTGCTATGGAGGGGAAGGAATTGCTAACACAGACCTTGGGGACAAGTTTAGGACCACCACCTTCCAGGATTAGTATGTCCTGCCCCCTGTTGGGAAGCAGCTGGAAGGAAGGCAAAAGAGAAAGTACACCAGGATTGCAAATGTAGTCTCTGAAGTTTACAGCAAAGGAAATGTCACTCAAGACAGTTGTTATCTGCTAGAATTTCCTGAACATAATAAACTGTCCTGAAATGGACACTTTCAGGGGGTCACTTTAGGGACAGTTAAAGCCGTAGTTGGATCTGTTATCTGACATTAGGGTTGGTATAGAAGAATGGTTGAGGAGAGGGGTTGGAAGCAGGAAGGAAATTGGTGATGTCTTAGAAGAGGGACTTAGGGTACGGGAGAAGGGAAAAAGAAAGAAACTCTTCAATTCAAAGTCCTAAGTGGTGGATGGTTTGGGTCTGATTCTGTGCCCTGGCCAAGCCCTTCAATTCCTTGCAGGAGGGCAGAAGCTATTCCAGCAGCAGCTCTTGCACTGGCCCAACCTGAAACAAGAGCAGGGAGTTTCAGGGCATCATGCTGACATCAGAGAGGAGCAACGGAACAGATCCTGCCCAGTAGGGCTTTCTCCAGACTCTGTTCCCCACCAACTCCCAGAGTTCCTACTGAATGCAGTTGAAAATAATTACCCAAGATATGATGGGGGAAAGGCTGCCTTATTTATATTGTAACTGCCCACCATGGGCTTTTCTAGAAAGCAACTTCAAAGCTTTCTACCCAACAACGAAAAATTGTGAATGATCATTTCTTTCCAAAAATAAATGCAATTTCGTAAGGAATTTATCCAAACTAATGAAGCTTTGTTTCTGAGTTCCATGCCTGTGCTGGATGAACCAGTTAAATGAATCACATAGGGAGAGCCATTTAGAACAGGCCCGTTGAACACTCTATGAAAAGGGGCCTGGCGTGATATTATACCAAGATTGTCTTGGGTAGCCAGGCCTTCTTTGGCACTTGTCAGAATGATTCACCATTCTCTACATGTGAATGGGATTTCTTGTTGTCTTGATCACAGTTAACAGTAATTCATTTCAACATAATACCATATATATACATCAATGGTGACATCAGATTTGACCCCTTTATGTCTGAAAAGAAGCACTGATGCCTCTCTTTGGAGTTCCTGTTTGGCTAATGAAGCAGCCCTAGGCTGCTTTGGGCTTTCATAGAATCACTTAATCCATACTCATTGAAATCTACTATGTGGCAGATGCTATGCTGGTACTAGAGATACTCAAATTAGTAACTCAGTCTTTTCTCATAGGGAGCTGAGAATCTGGTGGGAAAAATAAGACTGACCTGCTTGCCATGTAGGTGAGAGAATCATGAATTGGAAGGCACAACAAATACCAACTCTGAAATGGTACGTTTTTTAAAGAAGCAGGCCTGGCTTGAGTTATAGCAAACAGAGTACATTAGTTTCCTATTGCTTTTATAACAAACTAGAGGCCCAGTGCACAAAATTTGTGCATGGGGGGCAGT
>NW_005871067.1:603595-642077 GCF_000147115.1 Myotis lucifugus | reverse complement strand
CATCCCTCACTAACCTTCCTGCTGGCCTGGTCATAGGCAGCCATCTTGTGAGGGTGTGAGGGTTAATTTGCATATCACCTCTTTATTATATAAGATTACCACAACATTGGGAGCTTAAAGCAACAGAAATTTATTATCTTATAGTTCCAAAGGTTGTAATTCCAACATGGGTCTCAATGGGCAAAAATCAAGGTGTTGGCAGGGCAGTGTCCCTTTTCTGGAGGCTCTAAGAGAGAATCCATCTTCTTGCCCTTTCCAGCTTCCAGGGGTGGCCCACAGCCTTAGCTTATGGCTCCCTTCCTTCATCTTCAAAGCCAGCAATGTCACATCTCTCTGACCACCTTTCCATAGTCATGCCTCTCTCTGATCATAGCTAGGAAAGGTTTTCCCTTTTTAAGAATTCCTCTGGTTAGATTAAGCCTGCAGGATAAACAAGGCTGCTCTTACCATCTCAAGGCCTTGAATTTAATAACATCCACAAAGTAAACTAACTTAGTCATAGGTTCTAGGGGTTGAGGCATGGACATTTTGGGGACCACTGTTCTGCCTCCCACACCGAGGACAGACTTGGCATCATGCATAGGGTACATATTTATTTGGATTTCTTTTGTGTTTTTGTTTTTCCAACCATTATCCCTTGGAGATACTGACATATATGAAAACACCATTTTCTGTGGTGGTAGATGCAGGGATGTCCTGGGTGGAGCCAAGGGGAGGGTTGTTTCAAACTGTCTTGATGGAATGTGGAGTTTGAAAAAGATAATCCAATTTTAGACTTATATTTGAAAGAAAAATTTTAAGAGGTCATACTCTTGCTCTCATAATGCAAAACACAGAAGGAAAAGCTCAACCACAAGCACCCCATCCCTCCTTGGCTGGTGGAGCTAAACAGAGAAAATGTATGGCCTCTGTCATCTGTGATGGGAGCAGGGCCAGAAGGGTTGGGGTGCTTCTCTGGGGGTGATATTAGACTCTAAAAGGAGATTGAAAAGCACTGAGGTAGGCCAGGATAAAAGCCTTTTAACTGGTCTCCCACCCCCAAACTCTCCCCAATCAAACTCATTTTCCAATTTCTCCACCTAGTTGTGTGCACCTATGAAGAGCCCTCTGCTAAAGTGTCCTATTCATGGCTAGGCTCCCAGTTGATTTTGGCAATGCCAGCTCAGTTCAGAGCCTCAGAAAACGTTTGTTGAATGAATGAAATAAATTGAATGATTATTCTTTGTCATTTATGCTCAGAAAAATGCCATGGCTCCCTATTTATTATCCACTGAATAAAATCCACTTGTTTCAAACATGCTCCCCCCCTCCCCACCACCACCACCAATTCCTTTGCTTTAGCTCTGTGTCCCCATGTCCCTCTCTTTTTCAAGCCTGTATAAGTTTGCTAGGGCTGCCATATCAAGTACCACAGAATCGGGGGCTTAAACAACATAAATTGATTTTCTCACAGTTCCAGAGGCTGGAAGTTAGATATCATGGTATCAGCAAGGGTGATTTCTTCTGAGGCCTTTCCTTGGCTTGTAGCTGTTTGTCTTCTGTCTGTGTCTTCACATAATCAGCCCTCTGCATCTGTCATTGTCCAGATTTGCTCTTTCCATAAGTTCACCAGTCAGGTTGAATTAAGGCATAGCAGCTTTGTCTTAACTTAATCACTTCTTTAAAGGCCTCATCTACAATTACAGCCACATCCTAAGACACATGGATTTGGGAAAACACAATTCAGCCCATATCAAAGGCCCATCTCAGTACTTTCTCTATCAAATCCCTGATTTCTCTCTTTTCTGCATCTTCCTCCTTCCATCTTCTCTCCATCAATGTTTTCCCAGCTTGTACAACACACATACCAGTACACACAGAGATCCTAGAAACCATCTCTTCGCTCTGAACAGCCATGGCAATAAATATTTTTCTCCTAGTACTCACCACTTTTACTTTGCATAATATTCCCTTCTGTTATATTTTATCCTGTTTTGTACTCTCTTGTCTCATTATACAGGGTCGGGCAAAAGTAGGTTTCCAGTTGTGAATATATGTGAAACACCGAGTTTATTCTTGTATTATTATTTGTTATTGAATAATTATAAACCTACTTTTGCCCCACTCTGTGTGTATTATATGTGTAATTTCCTCATCCAAAATGTAAGCTCTTCCTGGACATGGTTTGATACAGTTGAACATAGTAAATGTTCAATAAATATCTGATGAATAAACAAAGATGGTGGAAGATAACTATGAAGTAGTCACTTGAGAATGAGATGAGTTAAGTATATTACAGATGAATTTATTTATCACTTATTTATCTTTGACGTAAAGGAACCAAAATTATGTGCAAGTTTGTGATTAATAAATGCTTTCTGACAAGACTAATGCTCATACCAGAAAAGCTGACTTGTTCCCATAGCATCATCATTCAGAATGGCTCAGAGACGAGGGATGTGAGTGTCATTGCTGAGTACCAGTTTTGGATCTAGGCTGCCTGAGTTTGATCTTGACTCTGTGATCCTGAAAAACCTGCATAACTTCTCTGTGTCTCAGTTTCCCCATCTATGAGGAATAGTTAAAAGAAATTTTAAAAATTCTAAATGTCACCTCATAGTCACTTGTGATACTTGGAATAGTGCCTGGCACATGGTCAACACTTGGTAAATGTTAGCTATTATTATCGCCAGTAATCTCAAACGTTTTTAAAGTGCTATTCCTTCAGCCACTCAATGGAGATCATTATATTTTGGTGCATAAATATGAAAATTTCTTCAAAAACATGACACTTCTAACCCAGGACCCAAAATTAACACTGGATATAATTCTCTTCTCTGCATTTCTGGACATTATATGATGAAGGCAGGTAGAACTTGTTCGTGTCATGGTTAGGCCTTTGTGAAATGTGACAGCCAAGTCCTTAAATATTTCTAGAAATGTCAGAACACACTAGAAGCAGCTGGGCTTGACAGTTCAAGGGCTAATTAATGCCAAACCCTGCTTCTTAGGTTGCCTCACTCACAATTCTTGGTCACTTATTTTCCTAAGTCTTATTTAAAAATGTCTTCTTGCAGTTTCATAGAAGGTGAGAATGCCTTGCGCAACATCAGTGGGGAAGGGGTCTCCAACAGGCCTGTGGAGGTACAGGGAGTTGTAGGTGTGCAGGGTCTGGCCTTGAACTGAATGGGGAACTGAGCCATGTGCAGGACACCTGCAGGAAGTCATCCGGCCCAGCATTGAGTTTTTCTGTCTCAGAGGATGCTTCCTTCTCCCCCCCGCCCCCCACTCCCCTAACTGTCTCAAATGAGAGCATTTTCTAAGGTCCTACTCTTTAGTGCAAAAGCCTCATTAAAAACAAAACAAAAATATGCTAAGTTAAATAAGCCAGACACAAAAGGATAAATATTGTACGATTCCACTAGACTAGGCTATTTCATAGGGACAACGTGGATTAGAGGTTACCAGGAGCTGGAGGAGTGGCAGTGGGGAGTTACTGCTTCACGGGTACAGAGTTTCTGTTGGAGGTAATGTGATAATAGGGTTTTAAAAATAGATAGTGGTTATAGTAGCACAACATTCTGAATGTAATTAATGACACTGATTGTATGCTTAGAAATGGTTAAAATGGGAAATTTTATGTTATATATATTTTAGCCCAATTAAAAAAAATGTTGAAGGCAAAATAAAAAGTGATTGTCCCCACGCCATAGTTCACACAGGACTGTCCATGCTCAGACTCTGCTGATGCACAAGCAGCACCAAATACAAGTAGCTCAGAGCACACGAGATACTTGCTGCCCAGCCTCTGAGCCATTACACATGCTGTTTCTTCTACCTGAAAGGCCCTCTCCTTCCTGTCTCTCTGGAAACTCGTGTCATCTTTAGAATTTAAAAGTCAGTTGTCCCTTCTCTCCCTGGCTTCTCTGACCCCCTCCTTTTCCCTTCCAGGATGAGCTGGTTACTTCTCCTTGGTGCCACACATTCTATTGTGATTTATTTTCTTTTTAAAAATATGGTCAAAACACACACAGTAGAATTTACCCATTTGAGTGTACATTTCTGCCTGTTTTAATAAATACACTTAGTACCATAACCAACACCAACACAGCTGCATTACCTCCACAAACCCCAGCCCCTGACAACTATTCTGTTGTTGGTTCCTCTAGTTTGGCCTTCTCCAGAATGTTGTATATATGAAATCTATACAGCACGTATCATGGTCTATTGTGATGATTTTTTTATTTCTGTATCTGTCCTTTGTTCTAGACCTGAGTTCCTAATATCAGGGACCTTGCCTTATTCCTCTTTCCCGGAACCAAGCAGAGCATGTGGTCCATGGGACTGCCCTGTGCCTGTTGGTGAAATAAACGGATGAAAACATGATGTTTTACCCTGTTTCTAGTAGTAACCAGCTGAGCATGGTGTCCTTGGCTGGGGGATAATGGGAGGTTCCAGGCAGGAGCAGAAGCAGCTGGTAGCAAAACAGTCATAACCAGAAACCTCGAAAGGAGGTGGAGTCAGCCCAGCCCTTCCTTCCAGGTGACTGACAGGGAGCAGAATGCGGTGAGGAAATTAGTACCTGGCTACCTGGTGATCACTGGTTACCCCTGAGCCAACCCCAAAAGGCCACACCCATCAGCTGTGGCTCTAGACTGGGTGTTCTGGTCCTGACCCAGGGCACCTCCTGTTGCAGGGCACCTGCAGGACTCCAAGTCAGCCAGCCTCAGAGCAGCCCAGAGGGATCCAACCCGCACTCCTCCTGGACGTGATGGACAACAGCCTGGTGGGGGCAGAGAACACCAGGCTGGGGAGTGGGGCCTTCAGAACCAGCTACACCCTCCCCCATTCTTACCTGCCCCACCCACCCCCTACAGTCACACACAGGATCCTTTGCTTGCTCTAAGACCAACCTGAATCTGAGGGAAAAAGGCATGACAAGTGGCCATTTGAGTTACTATTTTTCACTATGGTTTTCTGTTTGCCCTCCTTAATAGGAGCTAAATAAGGCCTTAATAGGAGCTAAAGTCCTGTGTTCTTGTTATTCTCTTTTCTTCCATGCTTTATTAAATCTTTTATTTGGTCTTCATTCGCACCTCCTTGAAGGCGGGACATAATCAGGTCCTCAGGTCTTTTTGGAAGCATATCCATTATTAAAAGAGAGATCATATAAGAGAAGGGCCAAGTGGTTAACAGTAAATAAATACCTGTTAAATAATGGATTCAATGCTTTGTGATCAACAAGTATAGATCGTCGAAGCTAACTACATCTTTCTCAGCCCTCAGTTTGGAATGGTTGCTGCCTCTAGATCACATTCTGGTGCAGAGATGGGAAGGAACAATTCACTCCTTATGGTACTTGTCATTTCAGTTAAATAATTAATGGGCAAGAGGTAGACACTTATAGTTAAAACTAGAGGCCTGGTGCACAAAATTCATGCACAGGTAGGGATCAGGGCCAATTGGGGCTTTCTGGCTGCTGGCCAGGGCCTTCCTTCGTTTTGTGCCACCCCCCGGTAGTCAGCACACATCATAGTGAGTGATCAGAACCCTCCAGGTTCCCAGTTGAACTCCTGAGGGAACACTTTGCATATTAGCCTTTTATATATATATAGACTAGAGGCCCAGTGCATGAAATTTGTGCAAGGGTAGGGTCCCTAGCGGCTGCCGGACGCCAGCCAGGGCCTCCCTTTTCCCGACTGCCGGCCACCACTGCCGGCCTAGGCAGGGCTGGCCAGAGGGAGGGGCCGTGAGTGGTTGGCCAGCCCCTCCCCTGGTTGAACTCCCAGTCAAAGTCCTGGTTGAGGGGACAAATTGTATAATAGGCTTTTATTATATAGGATGCCCTTTGGAAAATATGGCATGGATGCTAAATCTATTTCTTATTATTGCAACAATTGAGAATAGCTTCTAAAATCACTTTTTCTTTTTCTATAGAAGTGAAATTTAAAAAAACAAGTCTCAGAAAACTGTTTTCCAGGCTTTTCACATTTGGAGTGACATTTCTTTTAAAATTTGTATCCCTTGCTTCATCAACCGCACAGACGTGTTTTGACTCTCTCTTTAATCTTTCTGCATTGTTTAGTCTGCAGAAATGAGGAAGTGAATTGCCCCTAACATGTGCTAGTGGTCTTGATCTAGCTGTGGTCCCAGAGGCGCTGCCCGCACGTGACTACAGTGGTGGCATAGAACCAGTGACCAGGCCACTGATCCAGGTCCTCATCTCAGAACCACACCACTTCATAGCAATGCATTATGCACATTAGATTTAATGTATCAATCCCACAAACATGGACATAAATCCCACAGCCACAGTCCTTGAAAGCTCCTTAGGGGGTGAAGGCATGTACCAACAATCACTTGAGCCAAAGGAAACAGGTGAAGACACAGGGCCACTGCCTCTCCAGAAGCCTGAAACCATCAAATGTCTGCAGGCACCTCCTGGTGTGACACAGGAGGCTGCAAAGGGGTCTCTAGGCCCGCCACCCCCCACGGTCCAGAGGCTCTCACATCAAAGGTGGTCAGCATGAGACTTAGAAAGAAAACAGGTTGCACAGGTTACTTCCAAACAGAATGGGAATCCTGGTTCCACTCGGGACTGGCTATGTTCCACAGTTGTGACCTCTCTGAACTTTTTCTAGAATAAAGACTAATATTCCCTGCCTCCCAGGATGCTCAAAAGTATTCATCGAAGTATTATATATAAAGATTTCACAAAGTACGTAGAAGGCACAATTTCTTTTCTTCCCCCTGCCCACCTCTGAAGAACAAAGGCCTGCCAAAGCTGGCTGTGTTACAAGGTGGTGCAATGCAGAACACCACTGTCAGACAGCAGAGGAAGCACATTTCAACAGGGACAGGAAGTCAGGAAAAGTCTGGAATGTGGCACAGGAGACCTGTGCTGGAGTTTGGAGATAAGCAGGGTAATGGTTGTACCTAGGGGCTCACTAAGACAGGGGAGAAGGCCAAAGAGATACAAAGGCATTAAAAATCACCCTGGTCTCACATCTTGGTCTCCAGCAGCCCTGCATCTAACACGGCCCCTAAAGCTGGGACCGGGTGAGGCCACCTTGCTAGCAGAGCTCTTATCTCCCTGACCAGTCCTGCACTGGCCAGGCACAGGGCTTGACTTCTCCCCTTGCTCCTCTTTGAGACTGTTAGGCCTAAAACATTCCCAGCCAGATGTCCCAGGGGTTCACTGGGAGCAAATCTGTGTACATGGGAACAAGAGGCTAAGAATAGGCAAATAGAAGTTTGTGGAAGTAGTCATTCATCAGGCCCCGGAATCTAATTTGAAAAGCCATCTGCCTTAGCCTTCCATCAGGATGCAGAGCAGGAGCAGAGAATGGCCTCATAGGTACAACTCCTCCACCCTGGATAACAGACCAGCAGATGGTGACAAGGCAGGAGGCATGTGTGGAATGAGGGAGCAGCCACTCTGACCAACACAGGGCAAGGGGCCTGGCTTCAGATCCATTTAATTACAGCTCCCACTGCCCTCAGGGGGCCTCATTTCTCAATGTCAGGTCAAGTGAGCATCTTCACTCTGCTCCCTCTTTGCTTTGTGCTTTTGGCTGCTCAACTTGAATGCTAAGCCAATCATCAAAATGTCTTCATGTCTCTAGAATGACTCTGTGGGTTATTTGTTGCACCGAGGAGACTTGCCTTATGCAGGAACCAGAAAACACCTAAGTGGGTGACTCTGTCATCTCAATCACAGAGCTCGAGGGTCATGATTTCACTTCAATTTACCCTAAACTCAGACTTAATCATGATAAGCCAAATAACTGTATGACTGAGGGTCTCTCTACCTCATTCAGTCACACATCTGGTAACACAACATCTGTAAAGGTTGCCAGGGTTTTTTGTTTGTTTGTTTGTTTTTGAATTAACAATTCTGAATGGCTTGGAGATAGTCTCAATAAGATATTGATTTCCCTGGGGAAATTTTCTTCTGATGGTCGATATTGAGCTTGAAGCCTTCAGACATATGCAAATTTGAAAAAATTTTTTCACCTGCAGCCATAGTTTTGTTTGTTTTACTCTGACAGTTCTGAGTGTTTATTACATTAGCTTGAGGAAATTTGCCACCAATTTCTACACTTATGTGCTCAGTCATTTCATCCTAAGACCTAATGTGAGACCCCCACCACCTCTGACTACAGCTCTGGAAGCAAGAGATGAGAGATGCAGTCAGTGTCATTGAGCACAGCTCCAGAATGGCTTCTCTTTTCAGGGGCCACTATAGTTCTCCAGATAAGTACCAGCATGAGGCTAATGACTAAGCTGCCACTGTCACCTCCCAGACACCCTTATGTTTGATTACATGCAGCTAGTTAAATGAGAGGCCACAGATACATGCTCTTCATTCCACACACCAAGAGTAAATCAGTGAAGTTCTATAAAATATTCAAAAAATTAAGAAATCCAAATGCAAAGTCAATTCAGCCAATATGAGCCTTCCCAGTCCTTTAGCTGTTGGTCCAGAGCCAAGTGAAACTATAGGATTCCTGTAAATCTGTTGTACTTGGACAGCCCTGGGCACGCCCCCTGTATATATCATGTGATTTTGTTTGGGGTGTGCCACTGACCAGGGAAGCCAGACTGTGTGTTACTGGTAAATGTGTTTGGGAGCAATAATGAATCCAATGGAGGACTGAGGTCTGGGTTTGAAGGAACAACCCTCAAAGCCAGTGAGACAGATGGGCCAGGCTGGTCAAATGTAGTTTGGCTATAGTTTCCAATAGATATCTTTTTGTTGTTGTTGTTTTTCTTCATTTTCAGTGTTAATGGTGTGCTTCAGTGTCGGCTTACAGAAAGGGAAGGGCAGCAGGGCATATTGGGAAAGCTTTGGGGGGACATGGGCAGTGCTGATGCTCGTTCCCACCTGCCTCCCCCAGCTGGGCTGGCACCTCTGCCAGGGTCTGTTGGCTTTGTTTCTAAGTGAGCATCACATGTTTGAAAAGTGGCTTTGAAGATGAGCTTTCTCCAGTCCATTTGTTATACCACATATTGTCAGAGCATAGTAAGTAGTCTTTTTGGGTTGACTTGTGTTTCCCAAAAAGATATGTTCAAATTCTCACCTTGGGTACCTGCGAATGTCATTTTATTTGCAACTCAGATATTGGGAGGTGTAATCAAGTTAAGATGAAGTCATACTGGATTAGGGTGGGCCCTAATCCAATGACTGGTGTACTTATTACAAAAGCAAAATTTGGACCCAGATAGAGAAAAGGCCACATGACAACAAAGGTTTGGAAGAGAGAGATTGAAGTGATGTGTCTACAAGCCAAGGAACACCAAGCATTGCTGGCAGCTGCCAGAGCTAGGAAAGAGGCATGGAATGGAGCCTCCAGAAGGAACCAAACCTGCCATTCTGTTGAAGGAAACTTTGGTCTTCCAGAAGATCAAGTCTTTGATCTTGAACTTGCAGCCTCCAGAACTATGAAAAAATAGATTTCTGCCATTTAAACCCCAGTCTGTGGCATCACATTATGGCAGCCTGAGAGGACTAATAGAATGGTCATTTCACACACAGGCCAACGTAACTAGGATAAGCTTTATTGGAGCCTTTACATGTCAAGGAGCATAATTTGGTCTCAATGATGGCAAAGTTTATTTGTTTTTTTAATAGGACTAGTGTCTTCAAAATTTTTTACTGGGTGTTTTTGGAATGCTCTTAAAAAGATTAAGCAATGCACGTGCATACAAATATATATTCATCCACTAAGTTGTGTTTTTTAAAAATATATCTGTGGAGCCCTAACTGGTTTGGCTCAGTGGATAGAGCGTCAGCCTGCGGACTGAAGGGTCCCAGGTTCAATTCCAGTTAAGGGCATGCACCTTGGTTGCGGGCACATCCCCAGTAGGGGGTGTGCAGGAGGCAGCTGATCGATGTTTCTCACTCATCGATGTTTCTAACTCTCTATTCCTCTCCCTTTCTCATCGATGTTTCTAACTCTCTATTCCTCTCCCTTTCTCTCTGTAGAAAATCAATAAAATATAATATATATATATCTGTGGAGACATTTAAAAAGGCGGCAGAGTAAGTGAATGCTGCATAGACACGCTCCAGGACCAAACTGGAATTACAACTAAAATACAACAAAAAATCATCCTGAATAATTAACTGAAGACTAGCTGGAGAAAACCCTGATAACCAAGGACAGAAAGTGGAGACTGCATAGAGACTGGTAGGAAGAGAGAAAAAGCTGGCAGGGCTCCCAAAGACAGCAGGTAAAGTTCTGGAGAGATATCTCAGTTGTCAGGGGTTGCCTCTGAGAACTCTGAGGTTTAATTCCCAAGCTGAGCCCTCAGCAGAGAGCACCAGAGCTAAGAAACATGCCCATATAACATCTGGCTGTGAAAAGCAGCAGGGTTGCTGTCTGCCAGGGAGAGATGGCTGGAAATGCAGTCACGCTCTTAAAAAGCCAACACACAAAATTTTATGTACAGCCACTCAGCTTGGGCTCTGGCAAAGGTAGGGCAGAGTGGACTGGAGCTATGAGAGCAGAAGTCAGGGTTGGGGGTTTAGAGCTTGGAAGGAAGACACCCCAGTTTCCTGTTCTGAGTCATTCCCCCATGCTGAGGAGCTCAGCTTTCAAAGGCAGACCTTGGCTATCCAGGCAATTTTTGCCTGGGGGGAAGACAGTTGCCCCACCCTGTTGCAAAACCCCTTGCCCCACCCTGTGGAGTTTCTAAGGCCCATTAAGAAACTGAGATTAACAATTAGCCTCTAAGAAGCAATTACCCCACACTGTTGGAAAACCTCTCCTCACACCTGTGGACAATTGTCTGAGGGCTACTCAAGACTGAATCCAATCAGTCTGCAGACAGAAATGGGTATCTGGAGGATTTGAGTCTTTGCCTGATCCACTTAGTCAGAAACAGCTTTTGACACTGTCCTGCACCAAATATTTGGAGTCATAGCCGATCTACCTAATACATAGTCACAAATGCAAAAAGGCAGCAAAAATGGGGAGACAAAAAACAACCCCCAAATGAAAGAACAAGGGAATTCTCCAAAAGAAGAGATAAATGAAATAGAGATAACAAATTATTTGATATAGAGTTCAGAATAATGATGGCAAAGATGCTTAACAGAATGAGAAAAGATACAGTAAATATGAAAAAAGAACAGTCAGAAATAAAGAATGACATCGCATTAATAAAAAACACATTAGAAGGAATACACAGCAGATTAGGGGAAGCTGAGGATCAGATCAGTGAGTTAGAAGACAGGGTTGAAAATAATCACTCAATCAGAGAACCAAAAAGAAAAACACAAAAAATAGGAGGACAGCCTAAGGGAGATGTGGGACAACATGAAATGTAACAATCTATACACATAAAAGCCTAAGCGACTGGCCAACCAGCGGACTGGCTGATAGTTATGATGTGCACTGACCACCAGGGAGCAGATGCTCAACATAGGAGCTGCCGAGCAACAGCAACTTTGCAGAGTGCCCTCTCACACTCCGGGACCTCTCAGCCCAATGCTGGACTGCCAGTTTCACCCTGATCCCCGCAGGCCAGGCCAAGGGACCCCCACATGCCGAAGGGCCCCCACTCACTCCACAGATGATCCAGGTACAGTCGGCTGGGGAGGGATCACGGGAGGTTGGCTCCAGGGCATGTCTGGCTGTCAGGCCAGTCCCGCCCCACCAGCCACCTTCTAATTAATTTACTTTCAAAGTGCACAAATCCATGCACCGGGCCTCTAGTATTCACATAATGGGGATACCAGAAATGGAAGAAAGTGAGCAAGGGATAAACAACATGTTTGAAGAAATAATAGCAGAAAACTTCCCTAACTTGGTAAAGGAAAAAGTCACACAAGTTCAGAAGGCACAGAGTCCAAAGCAAGAAGAACCCAAACAAGCCCATGCCCAGACAAACCAAAATTAAAATGCCAAATATTAAAGACAAAGAGTAAAAATTAAAGGCAGCAAGAGTAAAGCAATTTGTGATCTACAAAGGAGCTTCCATAAAGCTGTAAGGTGACTTCTCATCAGAAACTCTACAGGCCATAAAGGAATGGCATGAAGTGTTCAAGGTAATGAAAAGCAAGGATCTGAAACCAAGATTACTATATCCAGCAAGGCTATCAGTCGAAATAGATGGGGAAATAAAGAGCTTCCCAGAAAACAAAAAAGGCTAAAGGAGTTTATCTCCATAAGTCAACATTGCTAGAAGTGCTAAAAGAAATGCTTTAATGAGAAGAAAAAATATAGAGACAAGCCTAGACATACAGAATTAAAATGGCAATAAATAAGTACCTATCAATAATAACCTTAAATGAAAATGGATTAAATGCTCCAATCAAAAAACACAGGGTAGCTCAGTGGTCGGCAAAATGCAGCTCGCGAGCCACATGCGACTCTTTGGCCCCTTGAATGTGGCTCTTCCACAAAATATCGACTTCTACGCATAGGCCACGAAGTTTCAATTGCACTGTATGTGCGCGCCCGCATGTGGTATTTTGTGGAAAAACCACACTCAGGGGGCCAAAGAGCCGCATGTGGCTCGCGAGCCACAGTTTGCCGACCACTGGGGTAGCTGAATGGATACAAAAACATGACCCAACTATATGTTGTCTACAAGAGACCCACCTCAGAACAAATGACTCACACAGGATAAGAGTGAAGGGATGGAAAAAAAATTTCCATGCAAATGGAAAAGAAAGAAAAGCTGGAGTAGCAATACTCATATCTGACAAAATAGACTTCAAAATAAAGGCCATCACAAGAGACAACAAAAGTCACTACATAATACTAAAGGGATTGACTGAAAGGAACACCAAAATATATAAAAAACTTCCAGAGGACTTTAGGGAGAGATCGATAACAATACAGTAATAGTAGGGTAATTTAACACCCTGCTGACTTCACTGGATAGATCTTCCAGACAAAAAATTAACAAGGAAACAGTGACTCTAAAAGACACACTGGGTTAGATGGATTTAATTGACATTTATAGAACATTTCACCCCAAAGCAGCAAAATATACATTCTTCTCAAGTGCACATGGTTCATTCACAAAGATAGACCACATGTTAGGACGCAAAACAAGTCTTTACAAGTTTAAGACCATTGAAATCATATCAAACATCTTCTTATATCACAGTGGAATAAAATTAGAAATCAACTACAATAAAATCACCCAAAGATATTCAAACACATGGAGGCTAAATAGCATCTTATTAGACAACTAGAGGCCCAGTGCACGAAATTTGTGCACAGGTGCGGTCCTTAGGCCTGGCTGGCAATCGAAGTGCAAGCGTCTGGCGTGGAAGGGCAGGTCCCAGCTGACTTCTGGGCCCTGGGCAGCACCTGGGCCCCCGGGGCCTCCACATGCCCCCCTCCGCCTGAGTCACAGCACCTGAGTCCCCACACGAAGATACAGTAAGCGTGGCTGGACACTGAGAGCCAGGGCACAGTGTGGGCTTCTGGGCCACCCAGCAGCACCACATGGAAGCTGGGCAGGCAGCACGCTCTCTCCCAGCTGGCCTCACAGACCGGCTCCTGCTCAAACCTACAGTGAGCCCGACTGGCCCCTGCGGTCCTGGAAGCTGCAGCCCTGCTCACCTGGAAGCCCATTGGAGCTGGCAGCACCTCCACTGCTGCCTATTGCCAGTGCCTCATCACCAACACCTGCCATGCTCTGCACCGCCCCCTGGTGGTCAGTGCACTTCACAGTGAGTGGTGGAATTCCTGGTCGAGGGGACAATTTGCATATTAGGCTTTTATTATATAGGATATCTTCCATTGATTTCAGAGAAGAAGAGAGAGGGAGAGAGATAGAAACATCAATGATGAGAGAGGATCATGGATCAGCTGCCTCCTGGACACCCCACACTGAAGATCGAGACCACAACCTGACAGGTAGTCAAACCTTGACCTCCTGAGTCATAGGTCGATGTTCAACCACTGAGCCACATCCGCCGGGCTCTTGTTCTCATTTTAAAGGAGAGAGAATTAACACTCCAGAGGTTGACTTGGTCAAAACAGCCAAGTTACTCAGTGGCAGAGTCGGGGAGAGGGAGGAGGACCAGGTCTAAACACGCACTCATGAGGCCTCTGTGTTAATTGGTTCAGCCAGAGGGGCAGGGGGACAGACACTGTCTCTGGCTCTTCAAATGTCATTTCCTCGAGGCCCTCAGATTCCCCACATGACCCCTCACCCTCCCTACCTGCCATTGGAGCTGAGGAGGGTGGAGGATGGGAAGGGCCATCCACAGTTCACCTGGGAGGGGGAGTGGGAAGGAGAGAGAGGGGCAGAGCTGGGAGCACCACAGACCCCGGGTGGGAGTTAGAGGCAGCGATCTGGATGCTGGTCGACCTGTCCCAGCATCTCAGGAGCATTTTTTTTCTCCAGAAGCATCGCAAGCATTGCCTTAGGCCGCAGGACTAGGGGCTGGTCTCGGCCATTCTGATCTGTGGTGCGGGATCCTCTCTGTCCTGGAAACGAGCTGGGAATTAGAGTCAGACCACCTGGGCAAGCCCTTTGCATTGGACCTTGAGCCCTTTTGTGTCACAGGTGACCCGGGTTCCAAACACAGCTGATCTGTGTATCCATAAGAGGGCTTCATTTTCCTAGTTTTCAACGTTTGTTTTCCATAATACTGTTTTGGTTTTTTGTGTGCCAAAAATAAAATCATTTGCTTGTTTCCAATAAGTTCTTGTCATCACTGAAGAGAGTTTGGTGGAGGGGGGGACTTGGAGGGATTAGGGCAGCCAAACGGGAATGACCCACCTCCTGGACGTCAGGGTGGGCGGCTGGTCGTGAACATTCCATGTCCCTCGTGTGGAGCTCAAACTAAGGTCTGGGTTTTACAATCAGACCCTCAAAGCAAACAGGATCTGACCCCAGGGCACCTGCCAACAGCTTCTGGAGACCCTGCCTTCCCAGGGACCCCGCTGAGCATGGAGCCTCCTCACCTCTCACCCCGCCACACACATCGTTCCTCATGCTCTGGCTTCCCTCCAGCACACCCCAAAGCCGCCACCTGGACTGCCACAGTTTCCACTGTCTCTGCATCGCCCTGGGGGAGGGTGCTGTCACCTCCTTCTGTCTCCCTGCTTCTTCTTCCCCCTCAGTCTGCTCCTGACACAGAAGCCAGCGGGTCCTCACCTACAGCCCTGGTGCCTCCTTCTGCACTCAGGGGATGCCAGGTTCTCATGGGCCCTCGATCCCTGCAGGATGTGCCCCCTGACCCAGCCTTGACCCCCTTCCACTCGGCCTCTTGCTCATCCTGGTGCCCTTCCGTGGGCTGTCCCCTCTGCCCGATGCCCTTCTCCAGGCGTCTGCCTGCTCTCCGACCAGTTTCCCTCAGTGAGTCTCCCTTTGCCCCTCCCCTCGCAGAGCCCATATGTGGCTTCATTCCCATGTTTTCATGGTGCCCATACCCTCTAACGGATGTACCTCACGTCTGTCCGAGACTGTTTCCTCCCCACATCCCCATCCTCTCCTGGCAGAATGCAAGCTCAGTAGGACAGGGCGGCTGGCTCCCTGCTGCTCTGCAAGCACCCGGGCATGCCTAGGAAACGGCGGTGCTTAGTCAGTGATACAGGTTGAGTAAGATGCTCAGGGACGTTTTGCCAAACCTTCAAAGAAGAACTAATACCTATACTCCTCAAACAATTACAAAAATCCAAAAGGAAGGAACACTACCAAGCTCTTTTTATGAGACCAGCATTATCCTAATTCCAAAACCAGATAAAGACACTACAAAGAAAGATAAGTATAGGCCAAAATGATGAACATATATGATAAATCCTCAACAAACTATTAGAAAACTGGATCCAGCAATATATTAAAAAGATCATACACCATGACCAAGTGGGATTTATTCCAGGGATGCAAGGCGGGTACAATATTCACAAATCAATAAATGTGATGCCTCACATAAACAAATTGAAAGACAAAAGTCACATGATCATATCAATAGACACAGAGAAAGCATTCGACAAAATCCAACACCCTTTTTTGATAAAAAACTTTCAGCAAAGTGGGAAGAGAGGGAGCATATCTCAACATGATACAGGCCATACATGACAAATCTACAGCGAACATCATACTCATTGGGCAAAAACTAAAACTATTTCCCCTAAGAACCGGAACAAGAAAGGGATGCCCACTTTCACCACTCTTATTCAACATAGTACTGGAAGTCTTAGCCACAGTGATCAGATAAGAAGAAGAAATAAAAGGCAACCAAATTGGAAAAGAAAAAGTAAAACTGTCATTATTCACAGATGACATGATATTGTACGTAGAAAACCCTAAAGACTCCACCAAAAAAACTACTAGATTTAATAAATGAACTTGGCAATGTAGCAGGATACAAAATCAACACCCCAAAATCGATGGCTTTTTTATACACTAATAATGAACTCTCAGAAAGAGAAACTAAATAAACAATCTCATTTACCATTGGAACAAAAAAATTAAGATACTTAGGAATAAACCTCACCAAGAAGGTAAAATACTTGTACTCAGAAAACTACAGGATGTTGAAAAAAGAGATAGAGGGAGATATAAACAAGTGGAAGAACATACCATGTTCATGGATTGGTAAAATTAACATCATTAAAATGTCCATACTACAAAAGGCAATGTATAGATTCAATGCAATCCCTATTAAAATGCCAATGGCATATTTCACAGATCTAGAACAAATACTCCAAAAATTTATATGGAACCAAAAAAGATCTCGAATTCCCACAGCAATCTTGAAAAAGAAGAACAAAGTTGGAGGAGTCACAATACCAGATATTGAGTTGCACTACAAAGCCACTGTAATCAAAACAGCCTGGTACTGGCACAAGAACAGGCAGATAGATTAATGGAACAGAACAGAGAAACCAGAAATCAACCCAAGACATTACACTCAATTAATATTTGACAAAGGAGGCAAGAACATACAATTGAGTCAAGAAAGTCTTTCAATAAATGGTGTTGAGAAAATTGGACAGATACATGCAAAAAAAAATGAAACTAGACCATCAACTTATACCATACACAGGAATAAACTCAAAATGGATAAAAGACGTAAATGTAAGTCATGAAACCATAAAAATCCTAGAAGAAACTATAGGCAGCAAACTCTCAGACATCACACGTAGTAATATGTTTACGGATACACCTCCTAGCACAAAGGAAACTAAAAGAAAATAAACAAATGGGGCTACATCAAAATATAAACTTCTCCACAGCAAAACAAACCATCAACAAAATGAAAAGGGAACCCACTGTATGGGAAAACATATTTGGCAATGATACATCTGATAAAGGGTTAATATCCAAAATATATAAGGAACTCATACAACTTAACAAAAGGAAGACAATCCAATTTAAAAAAATGGGCAAAGGGCCTAAATAGACACTTATCCAAAGTGGATATACAGATGGCTAAGAGACATATGAAAAAATGCTCAAAGTCATGGATCATCAGAGAGACGTAAATTAAAATGATAATGAGGTATCACTCACAGCTGTCAAAATACATACCATCAGCAAATCAACAAATGATAAGTGCTGGTGAGGATGTGTAGAAAAGAGAATCCTAGTATACTGCTGGTGGGAAAGCAGCCATTATGAAAAACAGCATGGAGTTTCCTCAAAAAACTGAATATGGAGCTGCCATTTGACTCAGTGATCCCACTTCTAGGAATATATCCAAAGAAACCTGAGCCCTAACCAGTTTGGCTCAGTGGATAAAGCATCAACCTGTGGACTGAAGGGTCCCGGGTTCGATTCCAGTCAAGGGCACATGCTGGGTTGTGGGCTCGATCCCCAGTGTGGGGCATGCAGAAGGCCAATCAATGATTCTCTCTCATCATTGATGCTTCTATCTCTCTCTCCCTCTCCCTTCCTCTCTGAAATCAATAATAATATGTAAAAAAAAATTTTAAAAAGAAATCTGAAACAGCAATCAGAAAGAAAGTATGCACCCCTATGTTCATAGCAGTGCAGTTTACAATAGCTAAGATCTGGAAACAGCCAAGTGCCTATCAGTAGACGAATGAATAAAAAAAGCTGTGGTTATTTATACCATGGAATACTATGCAGCAGTAAAAAAGAAGGATCTCTTACCCTTTGAGACAGCATGGAGGGACCTGGAGATTGTTATGCTAAGTGAAATAAGCCAGTCAGAGAAAGACAAGTATCACATGATCTCACTCATATGTGAAAAGAAATATAAAGTGTGCATCTCAGCATATTATGTTTAGACTTAAACTTCTGAGACAATAAAAGTGCAAAATTAATAGAGAAAAATAAAAATATATATCTGTGAGTTTGTTATTTTAGCAAATGAAATAAATAATTTCTATATTTCTGCAAAAAAGTGACCCATGTTTACATTTTTAGCATCATATTAATCAGTGACAGTGTGGAGTTACTGCATCCTCTAAGAGTGCAACCAATCCCCAGCCAGCGCTCTGTGCTATCAGAAATGTCTGCTTATCAGCTCTGGATGGAGAATGAAATTATCCTCTGACAGAATTGATGAGGCACCATTTTACTTACAGGCAATCTGAAGAAGAGTTAGAGGGTTAAGACTTTGATTCAAATCTTCTGGAAATTACACATTGTTACCCATACCAGAGGACACACCCATCCATCTTAATTTATGCTGACAACTATTTGGTGATCTATGTAAATGAATACTCACCAAACTTGGTAAGTTGGGCCTCAAGTTGATTTTATTTTAGACTTATTATCAGACTGAAGGATTCATTTTTAACTGATAATTCTGATTTTTACAATCATGATGTGATTTTCATTGGCTCATTGGAATAGCCTTGGAGTTAGGCACTGAATAGGATTCAATGCTGCCTTTTGCACTTTCTTTCCTACCATTGTTTCATTTGGGATTTGGGGGTTTGTTTTGTTTTCTGCCTATAACCAATCTAAAGAAGAATCAAAGGGCCCAGCCAGTGTGGTTCAGTGGTTGAGCATCTACCTGTAAACCAGGAGGTCACAGTTCGATTTCCTGTTAGGGGACATGCCTGAGTTGTGGGCTCTATCCCCAGTAAGGGGCATGCAGGAGGCAGACAATCAAAGATTCTCTCTCATCTTTTATGTTTCTGTCTCTCTCTCTCTCTCTCTCCCTCTCCTTTCCTCTCTGAAATCAATAAAAATATATTTTAAAAAATAAGAATCAAAGGGAGATTTTAAAAGTAATTCTATAAGAGTTTATATTATCAATGGGAAATATACATAATGTTTTTAAATGAAAAATGTAGAATACAAAATCAGCTTATGATTCTAAGTAAGCATATTTTTAATCAGCTTTTTTAAATTGTAAAGTTTTAAATTTACTTTATCAAAACAATTTTTAAACTAAATAGAGAGGACTTCTGGCATCTTCACACCTGAGAACTTTATGTGCCCTGGGATTAACAAGAGAGACTGAACTACCCTTCACAGTTCAATTGCCTGAGCAGAATGAAAAGGATAGTCTTAAATAGTCTTCCTTTTCTGTAGAAAGTGTGTTTTGCAGAAGATATAGATACATACTCATCACATATATATTAAACACAAAAAAAATCCTGAGCTTAGAAACTAAACTGAAAAAGTAATACACAAAATGTCAATGTCAGCAGAGTTCTTTTGGGGTGATAGGAATATGAGTGATTTGTCCCTTTTTTCTACTCTTCTATATCGTATATAGAAATATATTGTTCTTTTCCAATGGTAATACATAATATAATTAATTCTTAAAATGATCTAAGAGCAAAGCTGATGCTATGAAACATGCCCACAGACAGCTGGGAAACAACCATGGTTGATGGAACCTGCTGTTACACTGTTGTCAAGGATGAGGAGTGGCCCAATTTGGTTGAAAAATGGTCCTACCAAGGCCAAAAGACAGGCCAGCAGCAGCAGGTGCTCCAGGTGAAGTCCCAGCTGGCCAATGGCCCAAGACCAGCTTTCTCAAGGCTGAAGTGTCATGATGTCCAATCTGGCACCATTCTTGTCCCATCAAACTCATTTTGTCTTTAATCCTGCCTGATTTGATGTGTTCAAATGAAATGCTGAGAATTTTCAGAGCAGAGAAAGCAATGAAGAGTCTGGCTCCCCAATCTGTCCATCTGGATAGACACACTCTGAATCCAGAGAACTTCTAGCACCTTCACAGTTGAGAACTTCATGTGCCCTGACATTAGTGAGAGAAACGAACTACTTATCATAGAGTATTTGACCTGGCAAAATGAAAAAGATTATTTTCAAATCAAAAAACAATAGCCTTCCTTTGTATTATTGAGTGCTTATAATATGTGGAAGAAGCTCATTATAAAAAGTGTGTTTGGCAGAGGATATACCTACAGGATGAAAATATCAATCCTAGCAATATCAGAGACCCTGCTAGGAACTTTCATTCATTCATTCATTCATTCATTCATTCCTCATTCATTCACTCAAGCAATCATTAATATCAACTGTGTGCACAAATCCTTAAAGCAACGGTTCTCAAAGAATGGGCCCTGGAACCAGCAGCATTGACATCATCTGAGAACTTGTTAGAAATGCCAATTCTCAAACTCAACCCCAAAACTATTGAATTACAGTCTCTGGAGTCTAGCAATCTGTGTTATAATAAACTCTCTACATGATTCCTATGGCTGCTAAAGTTTAAAGACCACTGTTCTTCTGTATGGATGTATTGGTTGAGGAGGAATTACTGATAAGCATTTTAATTAAAAGACAAGAATAATGTGTGGAAGGAGTTCATTGTTCCAGATAAGCACACTTATGGGGGCTTTTCAAAAGCTATTTCCTTGCATTGAATGCCTGATTCTGTGTATATTTGTATGAAATTTAGTAATATCACTCTCAGGATGTCAGAAAATATGTGGTTTTCTCAGTCCAATATGGTATTGATTTGAAGTATTCTTTTCAATTAACTTCTAGAATAAGACAAAGGATCCAAATTAAAAATATCTTTATTCTTTCTTGCTGATGTTCTCTGATCAGAATGTCTTTGTTTGTGCTCTTCTGAAATGGCTATATGCCAGTCCTCATGGCCCAGACTAGGTTTGTCAAAAAGTATCCTGGAAACCCTAAATGGCTATCAAAGATGTCATTTGATAGGTTCTTGATCTACATAACTCACTTAGAGCAAACAGTTCCTACCTACTACAATGACACACACTTCTTTTCTCTTTTCCTCTTCCCTTCTTTCTTCCTCACTGCATCATCCTTAGCCAAGACAGTAGTAATTCTGCAAAGTAGCCCTCTGATCAAACTGAACAGGCCTGGACACAGCTGTGTGGGAAGCAAGGATGCCTGGGATGGAAGCCACTGCCAGGATCTCCTGGGTACAAAGGATTTGTTCTTCTGTGCAATCAGTTGTGTCTAGCATGTTTTCTGCTTCTCTGGAAAGAGATGTCCAAAGGGGCTGGCTGAGCAGTTAGCACAGCTACACAGAGACAGCTGGCTACTTACTTCATTACCTCATAAGGAATTTTGGATCCTGTCCAAAGCCCTGTTTGGGATAGAAGGTGCACACACAATTCATTTGAGGCTGTTTTTGTTGCTTCTGTGGTGGACATCCTTGTTACAGGGCTCAACTGGAGGACTGAGGATCTGTTTCCACTGACTAATGCACATATTTAATTTAAATCCCATCACAGGAGAACCTAATACCTAAGACTAGTCACAACAGAAAATAATATAACAACTTCCATTTATTCAGTGTTTACAATGTGCTAGGCATTATGCTGTTTCTTGATTTAACCAGGGGTCCTCAAACTACGGCCCGCGGGCCACATGCGGCCCGCCGAAAACATTTATCCGGCCCGCAGGGTGTTTTTGCCGCCGCTGCCTGTCCTGCTTAGCAGCCGACTCATCCCGGGCCCGCAGTGCGCATGTGTGGAATGTCTGAGGGACAGTGAACTGGCCCCCAAAAGTTTGAGGACCTCTGACTTAAGCTCACAGCAACTCTCTAGGTTTTACTACCTCTTTTTGTAGCTATGGAAACTACAACTAAGAAAGGTTAATTTGTTCAGGATTTACAGCAAGTGAGGTGTAGGAATGAGGTTTGGATTCAGCTCTGATTGACCCCCTCATTCGATGGGTCCTCTCTGATGTGCCTATAGTAAAGGAACAGAACTATGACAGTTCATTCAGCTGAAGAACACACTGATTCCATCATCTATAAATGTGCCCTGGCCAGGGCTCAGATGAAGCTGTCTAGTTAGTGACTGCACTACTGAGATTTCTTAATTGAAGGGGAATTCACCAATATATGATAGATTCCAGAGCTGGTAAATAAGTTTCATCTTACTAATTCTGATTGTTAGTGGGTACCTACCTGGACTGCTGTGTTGAGAAAAAGTCTGAGGCCATATGTAAGGCCAAGAGCCAGGAGTGCTTTAATGTTTGAAGAATATGAGGCCTGGCCTCAAGCCACTGGAGGCAATTCCAATAAATCTCTTGCAGCATACTTCCCATCTTTGGTGCATCCTGGTGGGTGTCAGGAGTCTTAAAATGTAGGCTCATACCTTGAATTTAAAGCAAATGAATTTAAGTCAGTAATTATAGAAAATTAAGTATTATGAAGATGGGCTCAGTAAAATGTGATGGTGTTTACAGTTCTATGTAGCATTGGGACAATGGAACACCACAGTAGATGAGATTGGAATTAATGATACAGGAGTGCCTCATTTTTAGGAAGACTAATTTTGAAAACCTGAACTCATCCTATCTAATAATAGACAAACATGGTAATTGACCATACCTTCTCTACGCCTCCCATTGGCTAATCAGCATGATATGCAAATTAACCGCCAACAAAGATTGTGGCTAATTTGCATACTGCAGGCAGGGTGGGACAGCACCATCCCGCCTGCCCTGCCGCCATCCGGGCCTGCTATCTGCTACCCAGGGTGGCCGGGCAGGGCAGCAGTGATCTGCCAGCCCGCCTGGGCATCCCGTGTGCGACCTGACCCAGGGCGGCGGTGCGGGACAGCGTGGCTCCTCTGTCACCCCAGCTTCCTCATTACAGCTCCCTTGGGGGCCTAAGTCTTTAGTCGGACATCCCCCAAGGGCTCCCTGGCTGCCAGAAGGATGTCTGACTGCAAGCTTAGGCCTGATCCCCCAGGGAGTGGGCCTAAGTCGACAGGTGGACATCCCCCAAGGGGTCCTGGACTACAAATGGGCACAGGCCGGGCTGAGGGATGCCCCCTGAGTGCACAAATTTTTGTGCACCGAGCCTCTAGTAAAATTGTAAATAAGGTTCTCAATTATACAAAAAAATTGTTGAGATGCTTTATTTTTTTATCTTAACAAAATTTAATTTTTTTAATTTTTAGTATTTTTATTTCTAAAAATTCTTTATTGTTGAGATTATTACAGATTTCCACCTGATCCCCATGATGCCCAGGCCTTCACCATCCTATTGTTTGTGTCCATAGGTAAGGCATGTATGCATATGTTCTTTGATTAATCTCTTCCCTCTGTGATTTATCAATCTGTTCCATATTTCCATGCTTCTGGTTTTATTTTCTTCATAAGTTTATTTTGTTCATTAGATTCCTTGTTTGTTTGTTTGTTTGTTTGTTTGTTTTGATTTTTAGAGATAGCTATGTATTTATTGCCATTTTATTGTTCATATTTCTTCTTCTTCTTCTTCTTCTTCTTCTTCTTCTTCTTCTTCTTCTTCTTCTTCTTCTTCTTCTTCTTCTTCATTTTCTTCTTCTTTTTCTTCTTTCTTCAAGAATACCCTTCAACATTTCATGGTTTTGTGGTAATGAACTTCTTTTGCTTTTTCTTATCTATGAAGCTCTTTATCTAACCTTCAGTTCTAAAGATAGCTGTGCTGGGTAGAGTAATCTTGGTTGTAGGTCTTTGCTATTTATCACTTTGAATATTTATTGCCAATCCCTTCTGGCCTGCAAAGTTTCTTTTGAGAAGTCAGCTGGCAGTTGTATGGGTTACCTTGTAGGTAACTAACTGCTTTCTTCTTGCTGCTTTTAAGATTCTCTCTTTATCTTTAACCTTTGGCATTTTAATAATGATGTCTCTTGGTGTGGGCCTCTTTGGGTTCCTCTTGTTTGGGATTCTCTGTGCTTTCTGGACTTGTAAGTCTATTTCTTTCACCAGGTAGGGGAATTTTTCTGTCATTATTTCTTCAAATAGGTTTTCAATATCTTGCTTTCACTCTTCTCCTTTGGGCATCCCCATAATGCAAATGTTGGTATGCTTGAAGTTGTCCCAGAGGCTCTTTACATTATCTTCATTTTTTTTTCTTTTTGCTCTTCTGATTGGGTGTTTTTTGCTTCCTCATTTTCCAAATTGCTAATTTGATTCTCGGCATCCTCTATTCTACTGTTGATTCCTTGTAAATTAGTCTTCATTTCAGTTAGTGTATGCTTAACTTCTGGCTGGTTCTTTTTCATGTCTTTGATGTTCTCACTAATTTCCTTAAAATTCTCACTGAGATCCTTGAAATTCTCACTAAGTCCCTTGAAGTTCTCATTAAGATTTTTGAGCATCCTTATAACCATTGTTTTGAACTCTGTATCCAGTAGTTTGCTTGCTTCCATTTAATTTAGTTCTTTTTCTGTTCTTTCATTTGTGACATGTTTCTTTGTCTCCACATTTTGGCTGCTTCCCTGTTCGTTTCTATGTATTAGGTAAAGCTGCTATGTCTCCTGGAATTGGTAGAGTGGCCATGTGTAGTAGGTGTCCTGTAGGACCCTGTGGCTCAGCCTCCCTGGTCACCTGAACTAGGCACTCTAGATGCACCCCTGTGTGGGCTGTGTGCATTGTCTTGTAGTTGAGCCTGATTGCTGTTGGTGTTGCTGGGAGGAATTGACCCCCAGGTCAATTGACTGTGATGACCAGCTGCCACTACAGTGGAACATCTGCACGCCTGCTGTGCTGCAAACACCCCTATGGAGCAGGACTTGCTTCAGTAGGGCCTTGGTGCTCACTGACTCTGCTCCTTGAGTGTGTTGCTTGTGGACATGTAGGGTTGTAATCTGGCATGGACTGAAGCTGTCCCCTGGGTACACTGACTCTGGGGACCACCCTGGAGGTGCAAAGTCAGCCACTGCCTGTGCTCTGTACCCATCAGGAACTACAGAGCCAACTGTAGATGGCTGCTACTTGTGTTTTCCTTAGAAGTTGCCAGGAGAGGCCAAGCTGTGGAACCAGGCATGCTGCTGCTAGTGCCTGGTCTGGTGTCTCTTATTGAGAGGAAAGGGACACACTGACACCAGCTACTGCTTGTGTGGGAGATTTTAGGAAAGTCTTCAGCTTGAGCCAGGACAGGCATTCATATGGAATAGCCACTGCAAACAGCTTGGGTGGAGCTGCAAATTGGGTGGGCAGGATCTCAGGGAATCACCAGGGTAGAGCGAACAATGTAAGCCAGGCTGATGGAAACTCAGATATGGCACCTGTTAGTCAGCTCTGTGATGGGGGAGGCCTCAGCATAAGAACAATGACCTCTGCTAGCATTTTTGTCTCTGGGAAAGCCGCCCCTGAGTTCTTGCCCTGGTGCCAGACAATCCAGGTCCTCCCAGTATGTCTCTTCCCAAACCACTGCCCCAGCACTGGAGTTCAGAAGGAGCAAGTCCAGGGAAGTTCATGCACTAGCCCTTTAAGAGGAACTGCTTGGGACTCCAGCAACCTCTATGTCACTCAGCCACAATCCCTCCCGGTTTTTATAGTCCAAAGTTACAGCGGCTTCACTTCACAGCACTGGAACCCTGGGCTAAGGTGTCTGGTATGGGCTGGGACCCCTTGTTCCTCACAGGAGTTCTCTGCAGCCAAGATATCCCTCCCAATTAAAAAAAATCACATGTGGATGTTGGACCTGCCCATTCCATGCCTCTGCCCCTCCTACCTTTCTCAATGTACTTTTTTCTTTACTTCTCTAGTTGCAGGACTTCCATTCAGCCAGATTTCAGGGAGTTCTGAATGATGGTTGTTCCGTGTTTTAGTTGTAATTTTGGAGTGGTTGTGGGAGGCAGTGAATACCAACGTTTACCTATGCCACCATCTTGGTTTTCTCTCAGGGATGCTTTTAAATAGTAGCACTCCACCACCATATATACATATCTAAGACTTGCCAGGGATGGTTTAGAATCCCCTCTGTGATGGAAGAGGGAGGTGGGCAAGGAGCTTCACTGTTGGGAGACATTCCTTATTGATGAGCAGTCAGAAATGAGCATTTATAAAACTAATGCTGGAGGATTAGATAAGGGGAATTGTGATTCAATGCCTCAAAATTTAACGAGTGTGACTTTTCAAGAACACATCTATTGAAGAAAGGCTTAGCTATCAACATTCTTGAAGAGAAAGAATGTCAGTGTGAGCAAAGATCTTTGTATCAAATTCTCGCAGTCTGTCCAGTTAGACTGATTTTTCACAAGTGCTCAGATAGGATGATGCTATATCCTCAGTGTAATTCAGCATCTCCAGGAAGCATTGACACACATGGAGCAAACTTGTCTCTGGAATCAAATCAGCACCTGAGGGACCTTTAGGCCAAGAGTGACCCAGGTGGAGGCTATCCCAAGACCACTGGGACCGCCTTGATCCACATGGGGCCATAGTCTGAGACAGGCTCTCGGGAACCATACTAGAATTGGATGCTATCTATACAAGCATGCTGGAATTAATAAGAGTTCGTGCAATTTTGCCCAGAATACTGCAAAAAATCACTCCATTTTCTGTTCTGGCTATTGAATACTTTCAACTATTAAAATTATGCAAGAGTCTCTGTTCAGTGATTAAAGCAATTATTTCATCTTGAGAACAGCTTGCACATTCAAAATAATTTGGGGTACTGTTTATATTTAATGAGTTTTCAAAGTACATCTGCAATATACTTTACTACCAGAAAAGAAGACCAATGGCACACAATCAGAATTTGAATGCATGTAAAGCTAACTTGACATTTTACATATCATTTAAAAAGTAATTGTCTTCTGGTAACTGTGGTGTTCCATAACATCCTGGATGTACCCAGTGGGTCACCGAAGTCATCCTTTGAACCAGCTCCATGCAGGGACCTTCACTATATCATCATGGTCCTTTCTTGCCAGGCACAAGAAAGCTGATGATAACCTGATAAAGGAAGAAGAAAATGCATTTATTTAACTAAGAATTTAGTGTAAAGATAGTTTATGATTGCCACCAGAATGTGATCATTTTGTATCCTTCCTGCTCATGGCCCTCAGCCCAAACAATATATCACTGATATTTCAGCTTCATGATAAGGATGCAAATGGTTATATACATAAGCTTTACCCCAAGTTATTCCTCAATCTTTTCATACTTATGATACATCTAAAATCATCAGCTCAGCAGAATCTACAATATTAAAGAGTTATGATTAGAACTAGAGGCCCGGTGCATGAAATTCGTACACGGGGGTGGGGGATCCCTCAGCCCTGCCTGCACCGTCTGCAATTTTGGGACCCCTACACCTTTTTCTTATCTAGCTAACCTCTTCACATTTAAAAAAATTAACTGAAATATCACCTACTCCAGTAAATCCTCTTTGAACAAATCTCTTTACAATCTGTATTAAGTATTTTCATAGTATATAATTCTTTTTCTTTATCAGCAACTTAAAGTGGATGCAATGTGCTTCTCATTCTTACATCTGAATTTTTTCTTCTTGCTCTTGTAATAGAAAAGTTTATCCAATTTACATTTGCCCTTCAAGGGCTTATATTTGGTTCAGTTTCTAGTTGGCTCCCTGCTTTTATTTTTAAGCAATAAATTTGGGTTGTGATAGTAAGCCTCACTTGTAATCAAGCCTGTAGGTCTCCCTATCTGAATATTTCTATAATACCTATCACTTTAGCATACCAGAGATTGTGTTCATTTATAGAAAATAACAATAAATGTCACTTGATCATTTGCTCTTCTAGTAATATTTTATAGCAAGATGTATTATTCTAGTAATTTAACTATTACAAACTGGGGCGTGCAGAAGTGAATCACATTGAACAATAAAGAATGACTCAAATATCAAAGCATAGTACCCTTAGGGCCTCCCTTGTCCTGTGCCTCAGATATCATAGCATATTACACAGTTCACATGGAACTCAGTTTCCTTTAAAATAGGAAGGGATCCCATACTCATGAAGCAGCTACTTCCACACATATTTTTTTTTATTTAATTCACAGCACATACTCTTTGTACTAATTGTTGGAAAATCATCCTAGCAATTGCCTCTGTTCGTCTCTGTATTTGTTGCCTTAGATTCTGATGTCATTACTACGCTTTATCATCCACTCACTCTAATAAGATTGTGAATTATTTAAGGGCAGAGATCATGACTTGAGCTTGTGTGTTCCCTGTCATGGTGCCTAGATAAATACTCAAATGCCATCCAGTCCAAATGACTGTGATGAGAGAGGCCCACCATTGCTGGAGACCTCTGATTTTTATTTAAGGGGCCTCACTTGTTCTGCACCTTTACAGAGGGGTGAGTAGTGGCTGAGGGAATTTGAGGAAACCCAGACAGAATTCTCCTCCTAAAAGATTTTGCTAAGCTGGCTCCCAGGACCGCCGGGCATTTGTCCAATTAAAACCCAGACACACAACAATAACAAAGGCATTGGTCTCCTACTGCTAATGCCTAGGGATCAAACCCCAGCCTGCAGGAACTCACCCCCGCAGTCAGGACTGGGCCGCTGGGTGGACCTGGGCTGGTGCTCCTAACTCTGGGGAGAGGGAGACTTCCCGTGGCTGCAGGCTAGAGGCCTCGGTCTCTGCGCCACCCACCCAAACAGGTCCATAGCGCAGGCTGGTCAGCGGAGTGGCTTTTTCATCTGGGATCTCGGGGAGGCATGGCCTGGCCTGTTCACCCCGTGATGGGTGCCAGGTTGGGGGGCATGGACCCAGGCCATCGCTTGGTGCTGGCGCACACGCAAGTGGCCCCAGGGCAAGAACATCCGTTTGGTGCCTGCTCCCATAGGCCTGGAGTGGACAGGGGCATTCTGGGACCCCGGCTGCTCAGGGCCTATTTGCAGGCCTACAGGCTAGGAGTGGCCTGGGTCCCGAGGATGTTCCTGGGACCCAGGCCGCTCGGTGCTTGTGTATGCAAATTGACCCGCCATCTTTGTTGGGTTAATTTGCATACTCTCCTGATTGGCTGGTGAGCGTAGAGGAGGGACGGTCAATTTACATGTTTCTCTTTTATTATATAGGATTACTTCATTCCTGTTGATTGTCATAGGGCTCCAAGAGATGGCATCTTGACTACTATTCTAATCCCTTAAATTGAAAGAAGTTGTATTTTAATATATTTTTGAAAAGGGAGTCATAAATATACGTGTGTGTGTGTTTGGTTTCTGAGAAAGCTTCATAAAATAATAAAACTCAAATTATTAATGTATTAACTGAACTTTAGTGTTTTCATTTCAATTTTTTCTTGAGCATCTGACAACCATATAACAAGATTTTCCAGCTTTGTTCAAGTATTATGCAATAGGTTACTAATCAGGTAACAACTTAAATCTACCCTAGCACCCTGGTTGTCCAGGTTGTGTGGTCAAGCCTGACCATTCCTGAAACATGTTGAATGATGGTGAATGACTCTTTTGTAAAATTTCATAGACTCCAATAGGCCCTAATTTATCACATTTGGTTCATTGGTGATCATGTGACAGATGATTAATGAAGTTTGGAGTGAGTACAAATGTTACTCTCCCCTAAAAAATAAGTAATTGTCCTAAGGGTCGATGATAAACATTCACTACACTAGAGAGTAAGCTTCAAGTAATTTTTGTATTTAAATATATAATTTATAATCAGATGCATTTATTTAATATAATTTAATTTATAATATTAAATTTTAAGTATTTAGTATATCAATGCTCTCTCATATATGTAATATATTACATATTATTATAATACTAGAGGCCCAGTGCACGAAAATTCGTGCACTCGGGTGGGGGGGGTATCCCTTAGCCCAGCCTGTACCCTCTCACAGTCCGGGAACCCTCAGAGGATGTCCGACTGATAGCTTAGGCCTGTTCCCATGGGAAGTGGGCCTAAGCTGCAGTCTGGCCTCCCTCTGTGGGAGGCGACAGGGTGGGCCAATCAGGTGATGGCCAGCTAGCCCTGCTCCCTTCTCCCCCCCCATCGTCCCTCCACCGCCGCTGGTTGCTGCTGCCCCCCCGATTGCCGTCCCCTCCCTCTGCCTGCTGGCATGCACCTTATCTGGTCTGGTGCCGCCTGCTCACTGGCCCCACCCCCAACCAACACGTCAATTTGCATATTATGTTTTTATTATATAGGATAAGTATCTAAATACCAGTCCCTTAATATGAGTTATCATGGAATAGTTTCATGAAGATAAAACCAATGATCTATTTATAGTAATGGCAGTTAATCTTTTCAGAGCAAAGAAAATTTGAATTAATTTAAGTAAAAAACAAAACAAAAAAGAGTTTATTTTCTCTTTAAAATTCAATCAATAAATATAACACACAAAAGATTGGCAGTAGAATTTTGTGGTGTTTGCTATTTAGTATATATCAAGGCTGATATAGCTAAAATAATTTAAATATGTAATCCAAAATCTGTCACCTGATGGTATATAAGTTCTTGGTTTTCATCACACTTCCTTTGGAGCACCTAGGTTTTCAATTGTGTTGTTGATGCTGTCAGTTCAGTAATATTTGTGGCATACATTGGGACTGAGAATGGGAGAAGGAAAAGGATAATGAGTTTAAACAAACTTGGCATCAATGATAACCATAGATCTTAGAAAAATGTCTTCTTTGTCAAGAAAAGTGAAGTATTAAACTGTGACTAGATCTCATACAGAGTGTTGAAAATCAACCTGATATGGGACAGTGTTGGGGTCCAACCCCAACAGGTCCAGGGGTCCCCAAAGGTGTGGACGGAGTTGGCGAAGAAGGAATGACAGTTGATCAGCAGCCTAGCCAGGATCTCTAGCCAGGACCTCCAGCAAAGTTCTGGTCAGGATCTTTAGCCATGTTCTCTCGCTTGGTTCTCCAGCCAAGTTCTCCAGCTAGGTTCGGTCACCAGGTTCTCCAGCCAGGTTCTATCCAGGTTCTATCCAGGTTCTCCTGCCATGTTCTGTCTAGATTCTACAGCCAAGTTCTGTAGTCAGGTTCTGTCCAGGATCTTTTGCCATGTTCTCTCCCTAGGTTCTGTCTCTAGGTTCTGAACCTAGGTTCTGTCTCCTGTTGTCTTGTTACATCTGTATTTATACCAGTTGATTTTAATCCTGTCAATTTCTATTCCAAAGGTTAGGGTGTTTCTTATCTCCATTCCAGGGAGTAAAGATTATGTAGCTTAAGCGTGATTGTTCTTAGTTAAAGTGATTACTACCCGCCTGGCACTTAGTGAAGGGGTTTTATTCCCTCCCTAACTTCAGGGAAAAATCCCTACCTGGGGAAACAACCTTTCTCAGAGAGGTGACCTTGGTTAAAACACATAGTGCCAAGAAGGGGAGCAAACATATTAAGAACAGTATGCCATATACGCCAGATCCCTTGAAACATATGCTGTGCAGATGTTTCTTCCCTGCAGCGACTGTGTCAAGCAGCAAGGATGGACCGGCTCCCGGCAGGACAGTGCAGCTACAATCAGTTGGGAAACTGAGAAGGTTGCTACTACCAAGAGCAGTATGGGTTCAGAGTCAACTTGAGCAATATGCCATCAGCCAGATCTAAGGTCATGGTCACAGGCAACATTAGACCATTTGAACAGACAATGTACAGTGATCCCTTATGAAGACTTCACATAAACCACATAAAGCAGAGGTACCAAGACTGGTTTTGAACAATTGCTTCCATATTCATGGGGCTTAGGAAAGTCAGGAGCGTCCTGTTCTGATCCAAAAATACTTTTCTTCTCCTTATTTACAACATACTTTTTACTGATTATATTTCTTATGCTGTACTCTACATCCCCATGACTATTCTGTAACAACCAATTTGTACTTTCTAATCCCTTCACATTTTTCACCCACCCCCCACTTATCTGGCAACTGTCAATATGTTCTCTGTATCTATGAGTGCTTCTGTTCTGCTTGTTTATTTTGTTTTTTAGATTCCATTGTTGATAGGTATGTATTTATTGCCATTTTATTGTTCATATTTTAATCCGTTTTTTCCCTTCTTCTTAAAGAATACCTTTTAACGTTTCATATAATACTGGTTTGATGGTGATGAATTCCTTTAGCTTTTTCTTATCTATGAAGCTCTTTATCCTTTTATTCTAAATAATAGCTTTGCTGGGTAGAGTAATCTTGATTGTAGGTCCTTGTTTTCATAACTTTGAATATTTCTTGCCACTCCCTCTGGCCTGAAAAGTTTCTGTTGAAAATTCAGCTGACAGTCTTATGGGAGCTCCCTTGTAGGTAACTAACTGCTTTCTTCTTGCTGCTTTTAAGATTCTCTGTTTATCTTTAACCTTTGGCATTTTAATAATGATGTCTCTTGGTGTGGGCCTCTTTGGGTTCCTCTTGTTTGGGACTCTCTGTGCTTTCTGGACTTGTAAGTCTATTTCCTTCACCAGGTAAGGGAACTTTTCTGTCATTATTTTTCCAAATAGGTTTTCAATTTCTTGCTCTCTCTCTTATCCTTCCAGTAGCCTCATGATACAAATGTTGGTATGTTTGAAGTTGTCCCAGATCTCCTAATGCTATTTTCTCTTTTTTGGATGCTTTTTCCTTTTGGTTTTTCTAATTAGGTGTTTTACTGTTTCCTTATTCTCCAAATCTCTGATTTGATCCTATACTTCATCTGCTCCACTGATGATTCCCTGTAATATTTTTTTTTTCATTTCAGTTAATGTATTCTTCATTTCTGGCTGGTTCTTTTTTATGTTTTCTAATTCTGTTTTTATGTTCCCTGTCTCTTTGTTGAAGTTCTCACTGAGATAATTGAGCATCCTTCTAACCAGTATTTTGAAGTCTGCATCTAGTAGATTGCTTGTCTATATTTTGTTTCATTCTTTCTCTGGAATTTTGTTCTTCTCTTTCATTTGGGACATGTTTCTTTGTCTCCTCACTTTGGCCACCTCCCTGTGTTGGTTTCTATGTATTAGGTAAAGCTGCTATGTCTCCAGGCTTAGTAGAGTGGCCTTATGTAGTAGGTGTTCTGGAGGCTCCAGTGGCATGGCGTCCCCACTAACCTGAGCTGGGCACTCTAGGTATGACCTTGTGTGGGTTGTGTCCACCCTCCTGTTGTAGTTGAGCCTTGAGTAATGTTGGCATGACAATGGAAAGGACTTACCCCCAGGCCAATGGGTGGTAGAGACTGGCTGTGACCATTGACCACCACTGGCCACTGTGGAGGATCACCTGTGCAGGAGCTCATCTCTCAGAGCAGGACTTACTTCACTGGGGCTCTGGGGTCCACTGAGTCTTCCCTTTCAGTGTGTTGTTTGTGGAGGTTGTTGGGTGGTGCTTTGATGTGGTCTGAAGCCGTCCACTGGGTGCACTGGCTTTGGGGTCTGCTGGGGGTGCAGGCCAAGATCAGCTGCTACCTCTGTTCTTCCCAGGGCCACCAGGCATGATCTACAACAGTGATGGTGATATGTGAACTCATTTTTTTGGTTGATTTTTCTTTGTTAAATGGCATTTAAATATATAAAATAAATATCAAAAATATAAGTCTTTGTTTTACTATGGTTGCGAATATCAAAAAATTTCTATATGTGACACGGCACCAGAGTTAAGTTAGGGTTTTTCAAAATGCTGGCATGCTGAGCTCAAAAGGTTCGCCATCACTGATCTACAAAGTGATCTGAAGATGGCTGCTATTTGTGCTGGGTTTGGAAGTGTCAGGGAGAGGACAAGCTGTGAACCAAGGCTGTCTGCTGATTGGGCCTACGGCCACTTAGCAAGAGATACAGGGTACATTGAGGCCAGATGCTGCTTGTTTGAGAGATTTTATGAAAGTCTAAAGCATGAGACAAAAGAGGCCATTTGTATGGTAAATCCACTAGAAATAGCTTGGGTGGGCCTGAAAGTTGGGTGGGAAGAGGTCTCAGGGAATCATCAGGATAGGGTAAAACAATGTGAGCCAGATTATTGGAGTCTCAGATATGGTACCTGCCTGCCAGCTCTGTGTGTAGGGGGAGTGTCTCAGAAAAGGAACAATGGCCTCTGCCAATGCTTTGTTTGGGCAGAAAGCTGTCCTCCCCAGCTCTCGCTCTGATGTCAGATAATTCAGTTCCTTTCTGTATGTCCCTGGTTCCTTTCAAGCTGCTGCCCCAGTGCTGGAGCTCAAAGGGAGTGAATCTGAGTAAGTACCTGTATAGGCCTTTTAAGAGGACATGTTTGGTTTTTACAGACAGAAATTATGGGGACTTCTCTTCCTGGCACTGGACTAGAGGTGCTTAGTGTGGGGCTGGGAACCCTCCCAATTTTAATCTGCCACATGTGGATGTGGGACAAGTCAGTTCCATGTCTCTGCCCCTCCTACCAATCTTGATGTGGCTTTTTCTTTAAATCCTTAGTTGTAGGAAATCTATTCAGCTAGATTTCAGGCAGTTCTAAATTATGGTTTAGTTTAGTTGTAATTTTGATGTTGATTTTCAACAAAATTAAAGCAACACTGGAAAGAGACTGATGAGCAATTAATATTTCATCCCTTATTATTGGCATTCTCAAAGATTCATTTGAATTCTTTGTCTTTCAAGAGTGGAAAAGAGCTTCTCAAAAATGTAAGATTTTTAAAAATACATATGAAGGTGAAGGATAGACTGAGACAGGATGTACTTATTGCCTTGGTGAAGGACATAGATTATGTCTATACAAGACCAACCATATGGTAGAAAAGAACAAATTAAGTCTGCCAGATGTTTTATCTACATAATACAAAAAACTTCTTTGATTGAATTTTTCACTTTCATTTGTGTGTTTGATGTTGAAAAAAAAGTCACAGATTGAAGAATATGAGAAGAAAATGAAAGGTGTGCAAAATTACAGCATCAGGAATGCTTTTTGATGATAATAAAGTTTCTCTTTAATGTTTAAAGTTTTCTTTCAAGCAAGATGTAATGGATTTTATGTTTATATTAGAGGCCCAGTGCACGAAATTCATGCACAGAGGCGGGGGGTGACCCTCAGCCCAGCCTGCACCCTCTCCAATCTGGGACTCCTCGGTGGATGTCCAACTGCCTCTCACAATCCAGGACTGCTGGCTCCTAACCACTCACCTGCCTGCCTGCCTGATCACCCCTAACCACCTCTGCCTGCCTGCCTGATCACCCCAACTGCTCCCCTACCAGCCTAATTGCCCCTAACTGCTCCCCTGCTGGCCTGATTGTCCCTAACCGCCTTTGCCTTGCCCAGCACCTGGGACCCAGGATTCCCTCCTCCAGCCGGTCACAGGCACCTAGAACCTGGGCTTCCCTCCCTCTGGCCAGCACAGGCACCCAGGACCCGGGCCAGTGTCGCCCGGGCTGGCTGCAGGGGACCGTGGGTGTGCGGCTTCACCTGGGGCTGCAAGCCGCAGGCACCTGAGACTGTGGGATGGGCAACTTGTCTCTCTCCCAGGTCAGAGCTTGGCTGGTCCTTATTCCTCTCTCCCCCAGTGTTGAGTGTCTGAGCAATTCCGGCACAAGAGCATGAGGGCACAAGGGTGTGACAACCATTTGCATATTAGCTCTTTATTATATAGGACTAGAGGCCCGGTGCACAAAAATTTGTGCACTCGGGGGGGAGAGGGGGTCCCTCAGCCCGGCCTGTGCCCTCTCACAGTCTTGGACCCCTCGAGAGATAATGACCTGCTGGCTTAGGCCTGCTCCCGGGTGGCAGAGGGCAGGCCCAATCCCTAGGTGCAGCCCCTGGTCGGGCTCAGAGCAGGGTCGATTGGGGAGTTGGGGCGCCGCCCCCTGTCACACACAGAGCAGGGCTGATCAGGGGGTTGGGGCACCGCCCTCTATCACCCACAGAGCAGGGCCGATCAGGGGGTTGGGGTGCCGCCACTGTCACACTCAGGGCAGGGCCGATGGGGAGGTTATGGCTCTACCCCGTCACACACAGAGCAGGACCTGTGGGGGGGGGGGGGGTTGGGGTGCCGCACCCTGTCACACACAGAGCCGCAGGGTGATCAGGGGGTTGGGGAGCTCCCCCCTATCAGGCACAGAGCAGGGCTGATCAAGGGGTTGGGGCGCCTTCCCCTGTCATGAACAGAGCAGGGTGGATAGGGAGGCTGTGGCCCCGCCCCCTGTCACACACAGAGCCGCAGGGCGATCAGGGGGTTTGGTCGCTGCCCCCTGTCACTCTGATCCTGGTGCCGGGAGGCCTCGCGGCTCTGCTGATCCCGGTGCTGGGAGGCATATTACCCTTTTACTATATAGGAAAGAGGCCTGGTGCACAGGTGGGGGCTGGCTGGTTTGCCCTGAAGGGTGTCCTGGATCAGGGTGGGGGTCCCCACTGGGGTGCCTGGCCAGCCTGGATGAGGGGATGATGGCTGTTTGCAGCTGGTCACACCCCCTTCAGGGTGGTGGTCCCCACTGGGGTGCCTGGCCAGCCTGGATGAGGGGATGATGGCTGTTTGCAGCTGGTCACACCCCCTTCAGGGTGGGGGTCCCCACTGGGGTGCCTAGCCAGCCTGGATGAGAGGATGATGGCTGTTTGCAACTGGTCACACCCCCTTCAGGGTGGGGGTCCCCACTGGGGTGCCTGGCCAGTCTGGGTGAGGGGCTGAGGGCCATTTTCAGGCTGGCGGGTGACTGAAGCTCCCAACCTGTCCTTTTTTTCTTTTTTTTTAATTCTGGGCCAGCTTTAGCTCTGAGGCTTGGCTCCAGCTCTTAGGCCTCGGCTGCTGAAAGCAGGTATCTGGTTTGTTTGGGTTCTATAATTGTAACACTGTTGCGGTCCTGCTCACTCCAGCTCTGAGATCCCGGCTGGCTGAAAGCAGGGATCTGCATTTGTTCTATAATTGAAACAATGTTGCGGTTCTGCTGGCTGAAAGCAGGTTTCTGGGGTTTTGTTTAGCTTCTATATTTGTAACAATGTTTCTTAAACTGCAAGCTCAGAGGCCGGCAAGGCAGGCAGGGAACATTGGCTTCCTCCGTCACTGAAGCAAGCAAGCCTCCTGTTCGCTTCAAGCTGCCTGGCTGCCGGCCGCCATCTTGGTTGGCAGTTAATTTGCATATCGCCCTGATTAGCCAATGGGAAGGGTAGTGGAGGTACGGCTAATTACCATGTTTCTCTATTTTATTATATAGGATAGGATATGATAGGATAGGATAGGATAGGATAGGATAAGATATATATTACCATGTTTTTGGCCTTTAGGAGCTGTTGATCTCTATGCCTAAAAACCAAAGAGGAGAGAGCTACAGACTGAATTTTCAAATGTCCTCATCATAATCCTGGTGGTTATCTTATAAAATAAGCCAGTAAACCAAAGCAGAATCTAATCCAGGGAAACTAAGATTAAGGGGAAGAGATCATGAAGTCAGAGGAAATGCATGTATCACAGTCAGCAGAAGAAGGAAAATAGAGACATACAACTCTGATAGCCTGAAAAGGTCAGTTGATTGGAGACCACCTTTCTGTAGAGAAATTTGGATGCCAGCCTTGGGAACATGTATTTATTTCTCTAGGCCCTAAGGAGCCATTCAATATTTATTTTTAATTGTTTTGTTTATTAGTTGCCAACAACAGAATCCACTCTGCTAATCCAAGCTGAAGGAAAATTTATCAAACAATGTTAGTAGCCCTAACTGGTTTGGCTCAGTGAATAGAGCGTTGGCCTGCAGACTCAAGGGTCCCAAGTTCGATTCCAGTCAAGGGCATGTACCTTGGTTGCGGGCACATCCCCAGTGAGGGGTGTGCAGGAGGCAGCTGATCGATGTTTCTCTCTCATCGATGTTTCTAACTCTCTATCCCTCTCCCTTCCTCTCTGTGAAAAATCAATAAAATACATTTTAAAAAAACAACAATGTTAGTAGCTTATAGAATTTTTAGGTGAACCAAATAGCAAGTGCAGCTAGATAACAGGAAAACACATACCACCAACACTCTCTGAGTTTCCAGAAACTGCCCATACTGCCTTTGACAGAACAATGCAGCCACCTCCATAGGTTACTCACTTTTGGTTCCACTTCTCTTGTGAAACCTGAGGTGCCCATGATTCATTGAGCTGAAATCATAAACCTGAGCCTTAGCTGCAAGCGACTTTGGGAGAGGAGGTTTCTACTTTACAAAGGCATTGACCCAAAATATGCAAGGACATACAATGATATTGGGCAGTCACTAATGACAAATATCAACTACAGGAATGAGATGATGGTAGCTTAGCTTTAGGAAAATTAATTCAGCATGATTTGTGTAGAAGTACAGGAGTGGGAAAAGGCTGGATGTGAAAAAAACAAATTAGGAGCCTATTGCAATTGTCAAAGGAAGCAGTGATAAGATGTTTCACTATAATGCTAGTGGTAGAAACATAAGCAAGAAGGAAGATTCTGGAATCACTAACAGCAGCATAGGATTGGCTACATTTACCAACGATAGTGGATATCATCAAC